>NC_081791.1:24653351-24978351 GCF_963082965.1 Carassius carassius | reverse complement strand
TGAAATCACAGGACCATAGTTTATTAGGAAGAAAAGGATGCTTTGTTTTTGGCATGATTCGTCAATGACTTTTGCTAAAATGTTCTTTGCTCGTTTTGATTTTTTTTGTCCTTTATCTATTCCCTCCTCGTCTAGACACACCATCTGCCCATGGCTTGTTCATCCCCTCCTCCCCCACTGGAATTATGGGTAGCGATGTTTAAAGATCACAGTTTGTGGGAGCTATAATACACGCTAGCATGTGGGTGTTATTTGTTGGACGGTTTCTTATAACATGTTTGAATTTTGAATGTTACAGTTGCTACAGAAATGGCTTTGTACCTCATTTGTATTTAGGATATTATTCTGAAACAAGATACACAACCAAGTTAATAGAGGGATGTTGTGTCTGCAAATTGTTTCATAAGTTTGTATGACATCATGATGCAGCACAACAAGATGATACATAACTATTATTGACTGATGCGTGTGATGGTGCACACAGTAGGAGGTTGATTGGTTTTATAGTGGGTGAATCATTAACACAATTGAACCAGTTTGCTGATTCTGGCGTGTTACTGATCACATGAAGCTTACAGATGTAGAGACCTGATTATAGTTACACTACAAATACACTTTCTGTCTGTAGATGGTTAAACCTTCTCAAGCCATATACTTTATATGTTTACCAATGGATTCAAAAGCCTATCTGGCACCTGTTTTCAACTAAATGTTTACTGCCCAGGCTGAGGTCTGTCAGGAGATAAACCTTCTTGCAGTCGCTTCCTAAAAGAGTATGAGAGGGTCTTTGAATAAATCAACACTATGTAGAGTACAGAGCTTTGCTTTTTGACACCTGCCTTGGTGCTAATAAAAAATCAAATATTTTATTAAAAAAAAATTAAATGAACAAATTTAATTCAGTTTATAAATGTCAACATAAGATTAGTATGTGTGCAGTACTTGGCATTTTGCCATTTTATCATGTTTACTTAAAGTACTATAAAGTAAAAATTGTAAAATCATTCCTGTTAATATATAAATTATCCATATTTTGTTTTTATATTTTGTATTATATTAATATTTATTATAATATATTTAATGTTTCATGTTTAATTTTTATATTTATACCACCGATGCAATTGATTACAATAGTTATAAATAGTCTTGGGTGTTTCACTCACTATTTTCACTTTCTCTTTTTCTTCATTCTCGATATAGTGATGAATAAACAGCTTGGGTTTTCCCCTCTTCTCTCTCCTCTGTCTTTGTCATTCAGGCTCTGACTACCTTTCTAAAGCAGATGACAAGTCATCATGGAGTCGACCGGACTCCTCAGCCTCTGGACGGTACACCTACACCATTCCCAGCCCTACAGAGATCCCCATCGTTACTAGACCAGGTCAGACACACCACACATACTGCTAGCTGTACATGCATGCAGACATCTCCCAACTTTATTTTCAGAGCTCATCCAGCATTTGTGTGCTTGTTTGCAGAGCCTCTGATGCTGAAGAATGACGAAAGGCAGAGACTCGCCCGTGAACGGAGGGTGGAGCTGGAGAAGCAGAATGGTATGACAAACATGCGAGCGTTGTCATTAAAGACAACATGAGAGTGTGTTTGATACACAATTCTGACTTCCTTAATTTGACATTTCAGAATCAAGCAGTATATTAAGTGTGAATTTCATTACAATGATTTTAGTTTTGATTGTAATTACCATGTCATATGCATTTTTGTTATTTTTGGTCAGGAAAGAAGTAGGGATGGGCATTTTGGAAAATTTCTCATTTCGATCATCGATAGGTTTCAAAAACGATTAATCGATTAATTGGGGGTGGGTCTTATGCGGGGGGGGGGGGGGGGGCATGGCCATAATGTATATAATGAAAAAAAATCTGAAGATTGTTATGAAAATGAAAAAAATAAAAAAAATCTGACATGAAAATCTGTCTATGAAAACATGAACACATGATTAGGACAGGTTAGATTATGTTGAAGCAATGTTATTAATAAAGGAACAAGAAATATCTGCCTGAGGTGAAGAGTACTATACCAATAAACGGAAGCTAATTCTATGACACATCCTATGATAAATCAGATAACTGAGATACATATCAGACGTAACATTACAACTTGTATCAGCACAATAGGATGCTAAGTTATGCGTGGTTCACACCGGACGGATCGCATTTGTCACTCGCGGTATTTTAATTTGAAAATTGCTTATATTTTGACAATTGACCGGATTGTCTCGTGTTTCTTGGTGTGACTTCCTGCCGGAATTGACGCGGATCGCTCGCTGCTCGCGCAAAAAATAGACCAGACGCCGAAATTGGCGTGTGAACGACACCATAGGTTAACATGGGCGCCCTCTGATGCGTTTTCCTGACAGCGCGCTGAAAGATGGGCATGGACAGATTTTACTATAGATTCCTATAAAGTTCTCATTATAAATGTATGGCAGATTTGTGCTATATTTTCATCTATGTTATTAAGTGTAATAGTTGTAATTAAGTTTTATTTTTAAGTTAAGTTTTATTTTCCATAAACCAGCTGCGCATTTTCGAAGCCATATGAATTGCTTTTTATGCCCACAAATATGACGGAAAAAAGCTCGGCTGCATTATTATAACATCAATAATAAAATAATAACAATAATAATAGAAGAGCAATATATCATTGTCGGGCATTGCTTATATGAGCATGAAACGAATCGCTGATATGCAGCGATTTCAGCATAATTGTTCATGTTAATTAATCAGACGTAGACTAGCTCTTGCAACTTTTATCTGAAAAATATTCGCCGACGCAGATGTGAACTTGACCGAAAGTGTAACTCGGATTGCACTTTACAAACACGAAAGTACAATAAATTCACATTAGTGTCACTATCGTTATATTTTATGTATTCTAATATTTAATTAATATTTTGTATTCAATTTGCACTTTCTGATCAACCAAAATATTATTTAACAGCATGGAAATCACTGATTATTGCTAAATAATTGAATAAGATTTAAAATATAGCCTATTTAAGATAAAAACTATGACAAACAAATAATTTTGATTTTCGTCATCTCTACGAATATGTTTAATGTAATTAGGCTACAAATATATCCAGTGCATTTTTATGTTATAAAGACCATATCATTAGTTGTCTCTTGTCTGTGATTTAAAAATTAACAAGCAAAGATACTTTTCTTTTTTTGCGCCTTTATTCAACTGAATTTTTTTTAACAAAACAATGTCTTCCAGTATAACTTTAGCAGCATATTTTGATCTAGCGGTGAAACGTAGTTTTTGAAAGATAAAGAATAAAGTTCACCAAGTTTAACCAAACAACTATTATAAGGTATAAACAGAGACCAAATAGCCTAGATATTTTAACTATGGCTAAAACTCAAAACTAAAATAATAATTATTTTTAAAAAATGGATATTATATTTACCACGACCGCTGAAACATTCAAATGTCTATTCAAAAAGATAAGGAGGTCTACGTGCTCAGATGAGAGCCGAGTGCGCAGCCTGTTCACATTTAGTGGAATAAATTCGCTCCGCTGGAACAGATGTTGCAGGAACAGCCAGGTACCACTGGACAAGTAGACATTCTCTGTCCTTGAAACTAATGGGCAGCAAATCTTTCACCACCATTTCAGAGAATAGCTTTGTTGCTTCTCGGTTCTGCCTGTGTTGCATTTAGGTCTTACGGCAAGTGATTCAATGCTCGTCTGAGTTGCCTCTCTGTTATCGCCAGATATTTTATGTACACATTTTAGATGATAGCGCATTGTATTTGTTGTAGATTTGTGTGACAGCTTGGCGCTACACAGCTTACCCTGAACTGTATTTTCATCGTTCTTCTCAAAGGGAAGCCACCCATCACTACGTGACTTTGAGGCCATGATTATCTGTCTTCTTACGTCTTTTGAGGTATCAAGTGGGAAGCTAACCAATCAGAGATCAGGGCGCCGCCCAACGTGCTGCCATAACCAATCAAAAAAAAAAAAAAATAATAATTTCGATCATCGTTTACGTGATCGATCATCGCTGTCGCGGTCGAGTACTCGAGTACTCGATCACTGTTGCACATCCCTAGAAAGAAGTGACACAGTGGGCAATTTCATATTTCTCCTTTCAACCTTTTAACTGATTTTCTTAGAGGCACTACAACAAAACCAGGCAAAGTATGCACATTTGGTGTGTTTTTGAAGCCTACTTTGTTTTTAATCACTCTGATGGTTAATGATGGGAAATATACTTTGGTCATGCGAGACCTTATGATGGATCTATATGATGGGTCTATATGAGTAGTTCTTTTGTAGCTATTCTTCACCCACAAAATGTTAAAAACAACAATCCTGTGATGAAGTCACACTGACAGCTTGACATTTAGTTCTCATTAATAACAATCATTAGCTTTTGTTACATATTTAATTGATACACTTCCAGGCACGACGGGAGTGGCGTTCACGCACGTCATACTTTTGGTGGGACTTAAAGGCATCATATGAACAAATGCGATTATTAAAAAAAGTCTTATGCTTGGTCATGATGTCTTGTTGCCTTGAGGAGTCACAGTGGTTTACTATGAAAACGCACAAATTCTTTAGAAATGACCTTTGACCAGAGACTAACTCAATCCAAATCAAAGTCTTAATGGGTAAAAAGTGTAGCCTAAAAGCAAAGTTAGATGTTCTTGTATTGTTCGTATAATTCAGTAAATCATGTGAATTTGTATTTCAAAACAAACCTTCTTACCCTGAATGTAAAGGGTTACATTTCTTGCTGATTTTACCCAGTTTGTTCTTTCTTGTGTCTGTCTGTTCTCTTCTGTCTGTAACTGCATGACTAACTGGATGGGGCAGGTTGCTGTGGTGAGGTGCAGTTGTTATGTGAACTCTTGGCGAGATGGTTACCAGGACACCCAGTTTTATGTGAGGGGTTAGAGGCCAGGACAGATAGGCCAGAGAGATTGATGGATTAGTTATGCTCCCTTTACTAAAGTGATTTGATGCTAATGAAATTGATAATCCACAATGTTGATTATTAACATCTGCCTTTGTTAATATTTGATCATATTCTCCTGAGGTTAACTCTGAGGATTGTGGAGTCTAATATAGTTGTACTGCCCCGTCCTTCAATTACAGCCTTTTTCGACAATTGAAAAACAAAGTTTTTAAGAGAAAAGTTAAAAAGCCTTGAACTTAAGTGTTTGTTGGTCTTATAAAAAAAATAGATAGAACAATGGCTGGATGGATGGTTAGATGGATAGATAGAATGATTTCCAGAATTCTTTACACCAAGAAACTTGAATAAGAAAGAGTTGAAATTATAAACAGATCCCAGATTTTCCAGCAGGCATTTCTAAATTTATAGTTGCCATAGAGTTATAGGGCTACCCTAATAGTTGCCATAGAGCTATAGGGCTAAAAAAAAATCATTTTCTTAATTAAGGGAATTAATTTGTGATGATTTCAGGTGATGCCAACATGTGCAAGGACTCCAGATGATAGCAACTTTGGGTCAACATATAAAGTAGTTAAATATTTTTCTTATATTACCACCTAATCATTACTAGGGATGGGTACCGAAACCCGGTATTAAACTGGCCCCGGGGCTTAATTTTGAAAGACCGTAGTATCAGTAAGATCTGACGGTATCGGTTATGCTTTCGGTACTGGAGGGGAAAAAATTAATGTACTATGTATTTTTGCTTAATAATGTTATCGTGCACATTATATCTCACCAAACTCTTATATGTGATCATATTAAGACGTTTGTCTGTGAGATCTGCAAGATCTCTCATGCGCGCCGCGGAGGGTGTCTGTCAGTCACACACACACGCCATGGAGGCTGTCTGTCAGTCACACACACACACCACAACGAGCGTGGCGCACGCACAGACATAACAGTATGAAAACTTCCGCTTTAATAATAGTGACGATGGTGAAGAGATTTGCTTAATAATGTTATCGTGCACATTTTATCTTACCAAACATTTCTAATTTACGATATTATTAAGACATTTGTATGCGAAATCTGCAAGATCTCTCATGCGCGCTGCGGAGGCTGTCTGTCAGTCACACGCACACACAACAAGAACGAGCGCGGCGCACACACACGCATAAGGGGCCGTTCACATATCGCATCTTTTGCGCGTTCAAGTTTGTTATTTCAAATGTAGGAGCGTAGTATGCATGCTCATAATGGAAGCAATGCGGTGCGACGAGTTCATTTTTTCCAGGCGCGTCCGCACCGCATTGAGTTAAAAACATCTCAACTTTTCAGAATGCCACAAGCGCACCACAGGTCATGTAACTTCCTCACCTTTTTCGTAACAACGTTGAAAGCTCAGCCAAGATGAAGGAACAGCTGATAGCTGTATGTGGATTTTTAAATTAATTTAGTAGCAGAGCTGCTGCAAGCAGTTTTTAGTGCTGCAAATCCATTTATCCATTGCTGAAATTTCCGCGTCTTCATGGAGAGAGCACGTCATGGTTGCTTAGCAATGGCAGACTCCTCAGGAGCGCAAGTGCCCGAAGGCTTTGGGGGAAAAAAATCAGAAAGCGGCGTGCCTAGTATTTTCCACGCGTTTTTAGACGCGATATGTGAATGGCCCCTTACAGTAAGAAAACTCCTGCTTAATACAAAGAGTGACGATGGCGGAGACAGCAAAACGTTCCAGAGTTGATGCACTTTTGAAAGATGCTTTGACAGATTGCTTGTGTTTCCGCCCTTACATGCAAAAATTTTGTTGCACTTATGACAACCAGCGTTGTCTGCATCAACTCTAGTGAATTATAACCACACTTTGGAACGTTTTACTGTAAAAACGCGTGGAAAACGCTAGGCACGCCGCTTTCTGATTTTTTTCCCCAAAGCATTATTATAAATTACATTATTAATTTATTCTAAATTAAGTGCATTTTACTTAAGCAAAATTATATGCCAGTGTGGTAATAAAAATAATCTTAATGCAAATGGTAAACCTTATTCTGAGTGTCTATTACTAAGTGCAAATCTACTGTAGCTCCGCCCTCCATCGACACATAAGGTTAAATATGACATGTGAATAACGGCTTCAGTGGTGTAGGCACTAGGCAGTAATGTCACCTGCCTGTCCAAAGGTCTCTGCACGGCCCTGCAGAATGTACAGTGGAGTTGCTATACACAATATTGAGCAGAGTATATACAGAATATAAATATGAATGCAATGTAGGGATTGTATGTACATTATGAACAACAGGAACGTGAGAACAGTGGTAATAAATACAGTTGGAAGAGTGTGCAAAAATATTGTTAAACCATGAATTCTATTCAAAATAACAGTAGTGCAATGATATTTTTTATAGAAATAGTTTACTGTGCTTGTACTTTAACAACTTTAGACATTTTACAGTGTAATAGCTTTAACCATGTGCAGTCTGTGCAAAATATAAATAGTGCAAAATACATGTATGTATGGTACTGTGACCACTCAGGTCACATGATGCACTCAGGTTTGGCTGATGTTTCCTAATTGTAACATAAAAAAAGATTCTTCTTTAAAAGTGTTTTAAAAAATGATGTATTGAGAAAAGCACTAAACAAATCTTAAACCGAATTGTGTATGTGCAGCTGCAAAGGGTTCCAAGTGGTTGGAGAGAGAGGAAAGAGCCCGACAGTTTCATGAAAGACAGCTGAAGGAACGCAGGAAAAAGCTGGAGGAGCAGCGAGTGAAGGAGGAGAGGAAACACGCTGCTGTGGAGGAGAAACGACGGCAGAATCTAGAGGAGGAGAAGGTGGCTGAGAACCTGTATTACATTGTCATAACTGTGAATAAATACAGAGACCATTTTTTATTATTGTAAAGGAAATACTAAAGGTGAACCATACGTTTTGTAAAAAGTGATGTGGGTTTGTTAGAGGGTGGATGTACAGGATAAATTATTGAAAAACTAAATAATTAAATACTCTCCAGAATGAGAAAGTCTTTGTGTGTGTTCCAGGCCCGGTATGAGGCTGTTATCAGGAGGACCATGGAGAGGGGTCGGAGAGCCCGTCCCAACTCAAACCGCTGGAGCTGGGGTGGAACGCTCCCTGCTAGCACCTCACACAACAACGGTAAACACACACGCAAACACACGTGCACAGAATGTCAATATGGTTATACCGTATAAAAAGATTCTGGAAAATTTACAAATACTCACACATCAGGTGATGCTGCTTGTTGTATATAGGTGAGCTTAGAGTTATAACATATTCCCATTTTCATACTTTCAACTTTTGTCTGGATGACAATAAAATAGAGACACACACACAAAATACTGGGAATGTTTGAACCCAAGTAAGTTGCTTGCTGGTGCAGAACATTATATTTTGCACCTAAAAGTGCCACTCAGAAAATATTAACATTTACTGCAATACATTCTAGGGCTGCACAATGTTGGCAAAATTTGTTTTGTTTATTCCCTGATTAAAATTTGTGATTACAATTTGAAACATGACAATTATTATTACTGTTAAATAAGAAATTACTATTATACTTTTCTCTGTAATTAAAAAAAATTAGGTATTTAAGAAAAATAATAATAGAATAACAATTGTGCAGATAGAATTGTAAAATAAAAATACTAAGATTTATGAATGTATTAATTTATTTTCAAATGTAAAACAGTAAAGCTTTTATTTAATTGGATTAATCCAGGAATGCCTTAAAACTTTTCTCTTGTATTGTGATTTCAATTGATTTTTGATTTATTGTGCAGCCCAAGTATGAGCTCACTTTAGCCTGTTTTCAGGATTTAAAGTCCTAATATTAGTGCTTTAAAATGTGTAAATTCATATTGTTTGCAGTACAGCATATTTCTTCATGTTTTGCTCACATGTGCTGAGTCAGAGCCATGAGCTCACTGCACACTCCCTTTGTTTCCTTTATTTACTGCTCCATCGATATCTCTCTCTCTTTCTCTCTGTATGCATTCTGTATCCATCCTTCTCTCCTCTCTCTCACTGCTTCTCTCTATCTTTATCTCTCAGGTTTTGATGATTCAGATCTCTTTTCATTGGATCTAGCTGGGCTGGAGCACTATCATGGTGTTTACAGCTTGGCGCGTCAGCAGTTTCAATCGAAATGTGAATATAATAATCTGTATAGAGCAGCAGACTAGCAGCACTAGCTAAAGCTTGTAGCATCACCTATAATCACCCTGTCAGCAGTCAGCATGGAGCCAGAAACACAAACTGCTTAACCAGTAGTGTGTAAGATGTGACTTGTAGCTATTTTGTAGAGTCCGTATCAAAGGGGCCATTTATCTTTTGTCACTTTTTTTTCTTTATAGTCCATCAGCTTTTATTTTTTCATTTAGGTTTTAATTTTTTGCTATAACACTTTTAAGTTTAATGTATTATATGTATTGACCTGTAATTGTTGATGGTTAATATATAGATAGTAACTGTAGTAAAATAGTTTTGTAAATATATAAATTCACTTTTTTTTGTCTACTAAACTAATTTCAAGCATTATAACTTAAGCCTTTAGATCAACTTTTTTTAAATATATAAATACTGACTAGTTTTGTACATGAATGTCTTTTTATTATCCATTTTATTTTTCATTATATGACCCCTTTAAAGTCTGGTAATTGTCGATATTGGTGATGCTAGATCATTTTGTAGGTGTTCAAAATCACAGATGTCCTGCTAGTTTTAAAGCCGTCAATGTGTCTGTCCATTCTGGCACACACAGATGGAAGGCAAGATTGTGAGCATTAAGCAGATGAGTGTGTCGTCATCCACTGTAGTCTTTAGTATATGCAGCTAAGCATTTTTCCTAACTTAAAAATTAGCATCCCTAAACTGCAGTAGAAAAAATCTTAGTAAAGCCTCTTATGCCCTCTTCCTCATTTTCTATCTCCCTTTAGTCCTTTTTTTTAGTGCATTTGTCTGTATTATGCCTTTAAGGTGTGCATCTGATGTTGTATCTTTCATCTGTGTGTTCGTAGATGCTGACAGAAGATCAGTCTCCACTGTGAATCTGTCCAAACCCACAGATCCAGTCATTTCCAAACGCCTGTCATCTTCCTCGGCCACCTTGCTGAATTCACCAGATAGAGGTAAACATGCACAGAAATCTTTACGTTTTACACAATCAATCACATAGTTAAATTAGGTTTTTGTTTTCTTTTTTAAATAGTTTAATAAAAATCTCCTTGTTGATTTGATGTTGTCTTTGTGTGTGTGTATTTGTGTTGTGTGATTGTGCTGTACCGTCCAAGCCTTACAGAAGCAGACATCTCTCTCGTCGTCTTGCTTGATTAAAAAAACACAATCTAAATCCCAAATCTCCAAAGAGAAGATACCTCAGGACAAACCAGCAGGTGGAAATCCAGGAATCTTTCTTGATGCTTTCCTACTGGGTTCAAGCCTGTGCTGTCCGGGGCTCCAGACTATAAATAAAATAATCATAAATGAAAAAAACAAACCCTTGAATGAACAGTTCTCAGAACAATCAATTACAAAACCTTTGTGCCAGTATAGTTACATATATATTGCATTTCTTTAAAATGCATGCCTTTTGCTCCCTCAGAGTACACAGTAACTGTTGGATGAGAAGTAACGTGTTAAAGAAGCTTTGCATTCAATTGCTTCTACACAATGTGAGCAGGACCAAGTGCTTCTAAAAAATAAGTCTTTAATCAAACAATTCTGTAATTTGTAATTTTCAGTCTTGAGCCCTGGTTAACACAACTCTGGAATCATGTGAGGTCTTCCAGTATTTACATATATTGCATGTTAGTTTATATAAGTTAGTTTATAAAAGTTATTCATTTGCAAACAATAATTTGTCTATAACAATAATGGGAAAAAGTTCTACTGTGTGTGCATGCTGCATGCTTGATTTGACTATATTGTTAACATGTTTTGATATTTGATATTTTTCCTTCAGCAGTTGGCAAGCTTTTTTTTAAGACAACATGAAATCAAAATAGATTTACTTTTTAATGTCAAATTGTGCACAATATTAGTGTGTCTTATTTTAAAACTCACTAACTCACTTTTCATGGTCAGATTGAATCCTGATAGATAACAGCAGGTCCTGGCCAAAAATATTATCTCAATTAAAAATATCACACACATTAAATGGGTTGTGACTGTAGTTTCATGTTGTCTTTTCACAAGTGGTTAAGTTTATGGTAACAAGCCCTGTTTTTATTTTATTCATTGGTTTTAACTTAAAGAAATAGTTCTCCCAAAAAGGAAAATTTGCTGGAAATGTGCTCACCCTCAGGCTATCCAAGTCATAAATGAGTTTGTTTCGTCATCAGAACAGATTTTGAGAAATGTAGCATTACATCCCTTGCTCACCACAAAACTGTATTTTAGCATTCAAAACCATTGCTTCCAGCTAAAATTGTCCTGTTTCAATATAAAAAAAACTTACCTACTGTACATCTTGGATGGCCTGAGGTTAAGTAAATCTGCAGCAAATTGAAATTTTTGTGTAACTTATTCCTTTAAATGGGTTGCAATTACAATTTCATGTCTTTCTGCTAGTGGTTATGTTTAAGGTAAAGAAAAACCTGTATTTCCTTTATTGGTCAGTCTCGCTCAACATAGAACTTTACATAAAAGATGCATGATTCACTATCACCAGCAGATGATGCTAATAGGTACCTAGGTAACCTGTTCTGGGCATATGATATTATGAATACATGTGATGCATCTGTGTCAGTTGCTCTTCTGTTGCATGTGCAAACTACTTTTTAGCATTTTGTGCCTGGACAACCAAATATTTCCTTTCAATGACAATGGCAGTATATAAGAGAAAATGTGCATGTGTGTTGTCCAGGTATGCGTCGCATGCCTCTTACTGCATGGGAGAATACAGTGATCAGTCGACTTCAGACACCAACACACTCCTACCTGGCCAGAAGTCGCAGCGCCATGTCTTTGTCTGGAGAAGCAGGTAATTGCTTAAATAAAAAAGGTAATTCCAACATTTATCTCATGATTATGGGACCAAAAGTCAAAATTGGGAGATGTAAGCAGTTCCTAAAAGAAAAATCTGCATTGTGAGATAAACTTTTAGATAAATGTCAAATGTACTTTTTAAACATTTTTGTTGTTGTTATTACAAAACAAACACAATTGCGAGATGTAAAATGAGAATTCTAAGAAAACTAAGTCTAAATTGCAAAATATAAACTCAGAATTATTGCTTTTAAGCTTGTAATTGCAAGTTATCTTTTTAATATTCAATTCTATGGTGGGGTTGTATTCTGCCACATTGAGACTGCAGTTTCAAAGTAGCTTTAACTTTGTTTGCAACTGATACTTATACAGTAGCAGAACTTCAGAACATTTTATTGTGAACACACGTGTATGTACAAAGAAAGAGAGCAGAGAAAGAAGGGAATGAGAGTACTGTAGAACAGTGAGGGCTGTTTCTGGCAAGGCTCTTGTCCTAAAACAAAACACCCTTTTCATTTCTCTCAGCAACAGCCTAGTTGCTGCCAACTTCATCTTAAACTGACGTGTGTGTGTGTGTGTGTGTGTGTGTGTGTGTGTGTGTGTGTGTGTGTGTGTGTGTGTGTGTGTGTGTGTGTGTGTGTGTGTGTGTGTGTGTGTGTGTGTGTGTGTGTGCGTGCGTGCGTGTGCGCGCGCTCACTCACAAATGGACCTGATGCTTAGCTAATCTCTCAGTGGCTTGTGTTTCTTGATAATCGTTTGGTGTTTTATTTTTTTCTGGTTGGGGATGCTGTTATCAACTGATTACATTTTAACATGGGCAATAGCTTCATCACTGACTCAGAAATTAAAGTGTCTGTGTCGTTCAGAATGAAATACTACCTCACTGTTTACTGCATACTGTGCTGTACTATTTACTGCCTGCTGTTTTTATAATCATGTGTGAAACACTTTGCAGTGTGAATACATATTTCAGACAATAAGTATGCTATAAGTTTACCTCATTACATTTATTGTAGTAGGTCTAAATGATGTCCAGTTTTTGTCTCTGAATTAAATAAAATATTTTGCATTTTGATTCCAATTTCAGTCAAATCAAATAATTAGTTAATGGCATTGTAGAATCACATAATACAGTATATTTTTCCTAGTTAATTTGTCAAGCCAAAAATGTCTAGTGCATTGCATTATATGAGATAATTTGCCACTCCATGTGTTCTTGCTGTATATTTAATATTTTGGCAATTCCAGTTCCTTGCATACAGTAAATGTACCCATTGAGCACAGTATACATCATGCATACTGCGAAAACAGTTTGGTAGTATGCCATTCTGAACAGGTTTCAGATTGTCCTCCCTACAGTGATGGGTGATTTCTTCCTAGAGTTTTGTAGATACTAATACACACTTTCTTTTTCTCCCTTTCCACTATTTCATCACTCATTCACCTCTTTTTAACCCTTTTCTTTTGAACAACTGCCTCCCTCCCTGTCGCTCCTCTTGTCCATATTGAATCAATTTATTTATCCCAAAATACTCCCTGGTCGGTTGGTTAAACTTGCCTGTGGTACAGTGACCCCCGTTTGTCCTCGCTCAGCCTCCTGTCATCCAATGAGCTCCATGTCCTTCAAGTCCATCCAGTCACACAGTGCTGAGCGACCAATCAAAGCAGGCCTTAATCTAGAGAGACCAATCAGAGCAGGGTTCATCCCTCTGGACAGCAGCACCCGCAGAAAGACCACCCAGAATTTGCCGGTAAGTAAATACACAAAATGAGTTATTGTACACAAAATGTACATTAATTGTGTTATTTGTCTGTGCCTGTGCAAGTGTCATATACTTTAAAAGTCTTTCTTATGGTAACCAATTGAAGTGTGTTGATCTTTGTATAATGTAGTATGGAAGTAGAGCTGCAACTAACGATTATTTTTTCTGTCGACTAACGATTATTTTTTTCGATTAGTCGACTAATCTAACGATTATTTTTATTAAAATAAATTATTAATCTAATGTTCTTTTTTTGATTAGCTAATTAATCCTTTGGATAAATTAAAAAATATATATAAGTACAACTTCTAATATAATATTTCAACCTTTATTCATTTTTTTCCCCAAAATACTTCAATGTGGTTGATGTTTTTACAATATACAAAAGAGGCAAAGAAAATTATTTTACTATGGCAAATATGAGTTAACGATAGCGTTTATAATTAAACCACAGTAGCCACAAATATACAGCATCACAAACCATAAAATGTAGTCAGGGTTCTGCTATGGTTTATTTTCATAATAGGTAAACACAAGTTAACACGATCACATTTCCTTTATGCAAATAAATAACAGTGGTCTCTGTTTTTGTGATAGAATGCAACTTTCTCCATTCCCAGGAGCAGAAGCCGCCATTACGTGAAATGTAAACACTGACGCGTCGACGCATTTCACGCACGTCGACGTATTTTTGTAGTCGACGTAATCGATGACATCGACGCGTCGTTGCAGCACTATATGGAAGTACCGTAGATGTCTCTCAAAGGATGTATTTTGTGTGTTTCTTTGGGCAGATTGACAGGAAGGATAAGGACAGTGTGAGAAAGTCATGGAGTAACCTGTCATATCCAACTCCCAATCTGAGCCTGTTCACACCCAAGAGATCTCTTTCACCTGTCGGTCGTCACAGCACGGTCAGCAATCCATCCCCCAACAGGTAGAAATGCCATTTTTACGATGAAAATAAGATTGTAAAGAATAATATACAAGTATAAAAGTATCAGCTGGGCTTTTTTAGACAGAAAATGTGTGTATATATTAAAATAAATTCACATTTGCACAATCATTGATCTTTAGTCAAGCAAGGCATTAACTTTAAAGAGAAATATACAATACCGTTCAAACGTTTGGGATCAGTAAGATTTTTTATGTGTTTTAAAGAAGTCTCTTATGCTCATCAAGGATTTTTATTTGATAAAAATGTAATATTGTGAAATATTACGATGGATTTTTTTTTTATGATACATTAAAATCTAAATTATTCCTGTGATGAAAGCTGAATTTTCAGCATCATTATCCCAGTCTTTAGTCACATGATCTTTCAGAAATCATTCTAATATGCTGATTTATTATTAGTGCTAGAAACTGTTGTGCTGCTTGATGTTTTTTTGCAACATGTGGTACTTTTTTTTCAGGATTCTTTGATATATATAAAAAGTAATAAAAAGAACTATTGAAAAAAAGTATCACAGATTCACAAGAAAATATATCAGCATATTATAATGATTTCTGAAGGATCATGTGACACTTTATACTGGAGTAATGGCTGATGAACATTCAGCTTTTTATCACACGAATAAATTATATTTGAAAGTATATTAAAATAGAAACCATTATTTTATATTGTAAAAACATTTCACAATATAACTGTTTTTTTTTTATCAAATAAATGCAGACTTTATGAGCATAAGATACTTCTTTAAAAAACTTTGTCGTACTGATCCCAAAATTTTGAACAGTAGTGTGTGCGTGTGTGTGTTTGTACACACACACACACACACTACTGTTCACATAATTTTTTTTTTGTAAATTTCAATCATAAATCAATGATTGTAAATCAATCATTTCATGATGTTAGAATTCCTCTTACACTATTTGAGTGATGTTAGTAAATAATTCTACAAATTAATTTCTTAATAATATTTGTTAAAACTACGACTAAAATATATAACCATAAACTATAAAGTATATAACAATAGAATAGTGTCTATATAATAAAACCTGCACTAAAAGACAAGTTTCTAAACTACTTTTTGCTAGCTGATTGATTTGTTGTTGTTTTCTGTTCATCAGGGGCTCTACTACTAAACCCCCTCAGAAGACACCTAACCCCAAAAAGTCCAGGTCTCCACCTCCTCCAGCATCAATTCCTTTGTCTCCTAGTAACCCGTCTTTATCGGCAGGCAATCTCAGGCCTAACAGAGTGACATCAGAGAGCCCGAGAGCAACTCCAGAAGGACAGGGGGCCAAAAACGGAGAACGTCCCAAAATTGAACCAGAGTCTCTTGCAACTAAACAGGAGCCTTCTGCCGGTCTGTAATGCTGCACAACCATTAGTAGGGACCTGTGAAATCACTTTTATTTTTTCTCAAATTCTGTTTCATTTTTTTTCCAAATTTAGTTTTTTCCATTAAAATTTTTCTCGATTCCATTTCTTTCAATTTTCATTTTTCTGGACTTCTTTTTTTTAAATGGTTAAATTAAATGTATTAATCAAAAGGATGTCTAATTAATTTAAATCATGAAACCTAAACAAAAATGAATTTATTGGAAGTTTTACCAAAATTACATGTTTAGGGCCCTATGAATTTTTTTTTTCTTAGCTCATGTTTTATTGTTACCCATTTCTGAGAGATACCCATTTATTCTTAATAACAGTCTTCTTTGTTGTGCATTTAATTTTTTCTGGTTATCAAATGAAGGCATAAAACATTTGTGAAATTAAAAAAAAAAAAAAATAGCGATTTTATTCCTTAAAAAATAAAGTTGTAATAATTTTAGTAGTAGTAGTAGTATTACGTACATTCTACTGAACAAAATAGTAATATATTTCTGGCACAATGTCTTTTATTTTTACGGGTTGCCGTGAATACCTTTTAAATTTCTGTGTGCATATAATTTGACGCTAACTGTAAGTTTTACTCAAATGAAATGGTAAAATGCTCATGAAGCACTCCAAGAGCAGTTCTGGAGATTTTGCGTGTAATGACCTACTTTTTATTAATTATTCCAAACTTTGATAAAATCTGTGACATTCCACGTTAAACATTAAATTCCATTTTTAAGGACTGGATTCCATGATTCCGTCCACGTTTTCTGCATCGCTGAAATCATAGGGCCCTACATTAGTGTACCATCACGTTCAATTAAATTTGCCTCATTTATTCTAATCCTGTACCTTTTTCTGGATTTGTAGAAGGATCTGGAAGTCCTCCAACAACACGGCCCTCTGCAGGCACAACAGATCCTGAGGAGGCATCACGTCTGCTGGCTGAGAAACGACGGCAGGCCAGAGAACAAAGAGAAAGAGAAGAGGAGGAGAAGAGACAGCAGGAAGAGGCTGAACGGTGTGTGTGAGACACAGCCAAACCAAAGCAACAAACATGCATTTATTTTGAAAGAAATGTTGAAATCATTATGTGCCTGTGTGTATGCAGGTGCAGCAGGGAGGAGATGGCCCGCAGGAAGGCAGAGGAGCGGGCGAAGAGAGAGGAGGAGGCACAGCGGCAGGCTGAAGACAAGAAGAGACGAGAGGAGGAGGCGAAGCGTTTAGAAGAGGAGAAAGCACAGAGGGAGAGAGAGGAAGCTGAACGCCTGCAGAAACAGGTGTACACAACATTCTCCTTCATTACTCACTCCAGACCGATCAATAAACACTCAGCACTGTCTGCTTCAGTAATATAACCTGTGAACATCAGGGCTGTAAATAGATGATAAAAATTGTGATTAATCTTATGATATGTTAGCAAATAATTCTTGAATTTAAGGAGAATTTATTAATAATATATACACTTTTGTTCAAAAGTTTAGTTTTTTTTTTGTAATTAATAGTTTTATTTAGCATGGATGCAATAAATTAATTTATAATGATATAATTTTGAATTTTACAAAAGATTTATATTGCAAATAATGCTGTTACATTTTTGCATTGTAGCAGTTTTACCCAAAGTTACTTGAAGTTCTTTTGGACTGTTATTTTGAACTTTCTATTTATCAGAGAATCCTGAATAAAAATGTATCGTGGTTTCCACAAAAAATAAAGCAGCGCAACTGTTCTTAACATTGATGATAATGAGAAATGAGACCAAAGTAATGATGAAAATGCAGCTTTGAATCACAAGAGTAAATTACAGGAATAAATATTCTTAAATAGAAAACATTTCTTTTAAATTGTAATAATATTATGCAATGTTTTTTTTTATAAAATCAATACAGCCATGATGAGCAGAAGAGGCTTATAAAACATTAAACAATCTTATCAACCCCAAACATCTGAATGATAGTCTGTATATTTATGTTAGTTGCTAATGTCTTACTATAAAATACATATGCATAATATATGCATTCATTGTGTACTGTAGAGCATAGATTAATGCTTATTTTTAATGATATAGAAATTTTCCCTTATAGTCACTTATATGAATATGTGTGCTAGCTAGCATTAAACATGTAATTAGTCTCAATAACATGTTAGGTTTGACAATCCTAAAGTAAATGCATGCTAATTTTATAAATTTTTATATGTACAATTTTTCTAAATGTTTTTTTTTGTGGCTCTGTATGTTCAGAAAGAGGAAGAGGAGGCTCGCCAGAGAGAAGAGGCAGAGCGTTTGCGTCTGGAGAGAGAGAAACACTTCCAGAAAGAGGAGGCGGAGAGAATGGAGAGGAAGAAGGTAAGCTCATTTCATTTTGAGTGCTTTTAAAGTAATGGCAGGGTTAAATGTTATCTGAATCTTCTCTGTCACAGCGCCTTGAGGAAATTATGAAACGCACGCGCCGATCTGATCAGGTAAGATGTAATATCTGAGAGCGATTGCTTTCCTCTTTTTAGCATTGTTACCTCTAATTTGAAGTTCTGGCTCTTCACTAACACACTTTCTATTTAATTACTTTTTTCCATTTATTTACGTTTTGAAGAAAACCACCCCACAGAGAAATGGCGATGTCAGCCAGCAGAGTGGACAGAATTCAGGTGATTTGTGATTTTTACATTTACATGTGCACCAGTGTTTCCTTATTCTGACATGACATTTCTAAGTTATGATGAGAATCTGACATCTCTAACTTCCCACTCTCGTCTTTCTTAGAGAGTTCAATATCCAGCAGCCCTTCAGTGACCGTGTTGGCCCCTCAGGCTCCGGAGACCTCTGAGACGGTATGCAGTGACAGTAATGGACACACGGGGCCCAGCTGCATTACCCCTATACTGCCCACATCAGGTCACAGGTGAGACCAGTTCACATGTGTATATATGTATATGTGTGTGTATATTTATATATATATATATTTGTAGAGAGAGAGAGAGAGATTAAATAGTTGTTCATTTTTAGATGTTATTTTTATTGAGAAGCTTACTGCACATTCGCTGTATCTGTTTATTATTTATTTATTTTTTATCGCTTTTATTTGTACTCATTTCAAATTCACTTTGGATAGTTATTTGCTAAATGGATCAATGTAATGTAGTAAATGAATCTCTCCCGCCCTCTACTGGTGATAGGAGGAACTCCAACTTGTTTATTCTTTTATAAGCACTTTAGAAAATTAGTTTACACACGGTTTGAGCACTGTTTGCGTTTATTAATTTAGTAGACACTACTGTATTGAGAATACAAGAACAGTCGTTTAAGCCAACAAGATGTTGAGGAACTAAAACTTGATGTAAAAACATTTTGTAATCTCTGGCACCTTTCTTCACTTCAAGTGTGGCGGCCCAGCTCAGAGAAAATGGCACTGTTGCAGAGGCTTTCGAGGAGGTCATAGAGGTTCCCGTGGGGACCAAACTGTCCCGTCAAGATGCAGATGGAGAGGAGGTGGAAAATGAAGAAGAGGAGAAGAGAAAGGTTCTCTTATTGGCTTTCAGAGAGAATGGCAGCATGCATAATGTGAGTGGACTGGAAGAAAACCCGACACAGTAAAGTTCAGGTCAGTTAGTCCGGACACAACGTGGATTTGGGGTGACATGCAATGGCCCCTTTACCTTATTTAGATTTTTTCCCATTATAGATGTATGAATATTTATAATGGTGGGAATGCAACATGCAACACAGGAATGAAAGAAAAACGAGTCGGAGGGAGACCCCCTCAATGCACTTTCCCTCTTTCGACACCTAAAATGGCAAAGAGAAATTACGAAATGAAGATCTCTTGGCTTCTACTTTCTGTAATCAGCTCCTGTTTCCTTAAACTGAAGTGGTGCACCTTAGGAACCACATCTGTCTTTTTTTCTAATACTTGAAGAAAAGTGTCGTCGCTGTCGTGGAAGCTCCTGTGAAGTGCTAACCATAAGAAATGTGTGAAAAAAAAATGTTTGTTGTGTTTGCTTCGATTTATGGCAAAACATTGTACTTTTGCTCTCCTTATGCCAGCAAATGAGTGGATGTACTCTCTGCTTAGTTTTATAATTATTGTTCAAATGAAGAGAACATATTTTCTTCCCTCTTTGCGAAGCTTGAACAGATTTTTGCCTCTTGAATTATGAATTTTGATATGGTTTGCAAAGACCTCATCTCACTCCACCCCAGTGTACGGCTCTCTGCACAGTCTGAGCGTAGCAAAACTGTCATTCTCATTTCTCTTTTTTTTGTGACTTTCTCAGGAACATATCCATGATATGTTTAACTCAAAATTAAATGGAAAAAAAGTATTAGCGTTTAAATTAAGCACACCCTTTAATTTTTTTATTACAGAAATTGTGGGAAAAATTATTATATATTATGTAAAATGTGAAGTATGTACATTTTGTAAAAAGTTGTTCTATTGCCTGTGATGCTGATTCAAGTAAAACGTTTTATTACCTTTTTTCCATTAGATTTTGGCATGAAATGTGACCTGGATGTGTTTTTGTGAGATTCACCCAGCTGTTGTTTCCAGTAGCATTAATTACAGACATCCGAAAGCAACTTGTACTATAGAAACGTATGCTGTTATATTCATTAAATTAAATATAATGTCTATTTCATCAGTAGAAACCCATAGAAGCTAATGGTTAAAATCCTTCAAAAGTAATCATAATGTAGTAAAAAATGAGCAAAATCTCTTTAAATTGAAATGCTGCTACCCATGTCTTTCCTCTGCCTTATCAGATGAAGTCAAGTTTTGAGAATTTGTTAAAGGCTTGATTTGTTTTTTAGTTTTTAAACTCCAAATCATCAATAAGCTCTTATCACATGACACCACCATCAATAGTTAACAGGGCTTATGAAAAAAGTATCCTATATAGGACATATTATAAAGCGAATTATCATCTCAGTTTGTTTTTGTTGTAGTCCGTATCAGTGGATGGTCAGTGGACACCATGCAACAAAAAAAAGACGCAGGGATCAATTCCATATCTTGAAACCTAGAAACTGTAAATCTTGATATGCAAATGCTAAAGAAGTATGCATAAATGTTGCACAAAATCTGTTTGTAAGAGGCTGGGTGAAGGTTTAAAACAAGCACTACTTGTTTACTGAGACGTCAGTGAAGAAAGAGCACTTCTGATAAAGCTCCCATGTGCCCTTGACCTAACCAACAGCACTGAGTACCACTTTACAAAAACTGAAGCGGTTTCTCCCAACCAAGTCAACCTATATGCATGTGCAAATGATGGAAATCAATAAAGTTTTCATCTGGAAACAACAAAGGCTGCTTTGTTCATGTGTTTGTGTCAAATGAAGTTGTCATAGAAAATCACTGCTGTGGTTATACAAGTTTTATTTTTTTATTAAAAAAATGTATTGTATATCTTGCTGGCCTGGATTAAACATTTGCAAGTGAAACGATTTGATGTTAAGATTCAGTCGTGGTTTATATGGTCCCAAAGTGAAGCTTGACCCCCCCCCCCCCACCCACTGAGGTTTAAATGTTTGAGAAAACCATATAACAACTTTCATTTTCTTTCGAACAGGGATCTAAACATTTTCAGTGGTTTTCAGCAGCATGCCACAGATGTTGTCAATCAAGCTTTTATTTAATGTAGAATATTTCTCTGAGCTCATTTAGGGAACTAAAATTTGTATTTCAACTAACTATGGAGAAGCATGTTTGCCTTGAAGGTTCAAGTTTGCTTAAATATGAATCAAAAAAAATTTTTTTGAATGTATAATCAATTATATGATCTACTAATAAATATTAAAGATATATAGTATAATGTAAGCTACCATTTGAAATGTTTTTTTTTTTAAGAAGTCGTATCAAGGCTGAAATTATTTGATAAAAAATACAGTAAAAACAGCATATAGTGAAATATTATTACAATTTAAAATAACTGTTTTCTATTTAAATATATTTTAAAACATAATTTATTCCCACGATGAAAAGCTCATTTTTTAGCATCATTACTCCAGTCTTCAGTGTTATTTTATTCTAATTCTAATGCTGATATTAATATGTATGCTGATATCAATGTTGAACAGTATTTATTTCAAATAGAAATCTTAACATTCATAACACTATAAATATCTTTACTTTCACTTTTGATCAATTTAATGCATCTTTGCTGAGTATTAATTTAAAAAAATTGCCACAACATTTTGAGTGGTAGTCTATATCATATGCATTGTGAGATTTGTTACATTTAACAAACACCCCAAAACCAACAAGTCATTTGTCTCAGGATAGGTCAGAATTGCTTTATTTTGAACACATTTTCTTCAATATTGTTTGTAAATGTTTCTGAAATTTTTCTCCAATTAGAGCATAAAGTACTGGGTTAAAGCAGCAATGTGAAAAAGCCAACAGCCTGCAAGTGTAAAATGCATAATCAAGATTATTGGATACATTACAATCTAGAAATGAAGACCATTCATAATCCTGCAGAATTTTCAAGAACAGAACTATGTTGTATGGAGCCCAACCGATGAAGAATACTAGCCCAATGCAGAATATCAATTTGATAGTCTTGTGTCGCCCCTTTATTTGGGATCGTGTGATTGTCTGGAACATTCTAACATGACAAAATCCCATGATGCAAAATGCAATCAAGAAGAAAACATTTTGTAAATAAACATCGGCATGTTTTGCTTGAAAACTGCTAAATTCACAGTACAAATTCCCTTCATTTTCTAAGACTTGGCTGTGAAGGGAGACCAAGAGTGCAGCTGTTCCACTCAACATCCATATGATAAAGGGAGCAACTGAAAAGCATCTGCATCTCTCCCAGTCGGACAGAGAATGAACCACTGCCATGTAACGCTGAACGGTCATTAGAGTCAAGAACAACACGCTGCTGTAAAAACCGAGAGAGAACAGAAACTTCACAGCTTTGCAGCCAGCCTCTCCAAATGTCCAACCCCAGACGAAGTACAAAGCCCAAAATGGAAGTCCAAAAGTGAACAGCAGATCTGACACGGCTAGATTGAAGATCAGGATGTTGACCAGCAATCTAAACTTCTCATACAGCACCAGGATGACCAGAACCAGCAGGTTACCAATGCAACTACACACAACCAGAACACCAAAGAAAACCGGAATAACAATGGATCCAGCTTTGACCACCTCTTCTTTGTGACATAGTTGGTTTTCTGTATCTGAATACTCTGTATACTCTTCAGTCATGATGTTTTCTGTAAAATCATATTAATTTTGTCATTAGAATGTATTATTGTATTTTATTAATTTGAAATATTTAATTCAGACGTTTATTTATTAATAAATAATAAGAAGACTATTCTTACCTTAATTGTTTGTCAGTTCTGTTTGTATTAATATGACTCAAAACTGGCAAACTGGAGCCCACAGCAAACTGAGGCTAATTTGTAGTGTTAAGGATGTTCTGGATGGGATATTTGAGTGATTTTATGTTGAGTGGGACTGACCTCAATCTCAGCCATTTCTCTTTTCCTTTAAAAAAGTGAAATGAAAGTATCGTTTTCACAATGAAAAGTAGTTGTTCTGTTGAGTGTTGTGGCAATTCCTAATATTTTAAGGTCATTTCAAGTTAATGGGAAGTTTCAAAACTGCTGGTTTACATTATAGTAATCACATGATTTGGTTAACTTTAATCTTAATAAGTAAAACAGCCTAGCTCCAGTCCTTGCTTTTGTTTCAAGTTTAAAGCCAGTAGTAGGACAGACTGAATAAATACATGAAGAAACTGCTTTTTAATCATCTATTTATTTCATAAGACTATTTAAAAAGTTGTAAAAGGTTGTTGCTTTTATAAAAGCGATAAGATCTTGGCATCTCATGTTCAGTATGTATTCTAAAAACATACTAATATTGTTGATATTTACCTGTCTAAAAATTAGATGCAAGAAATAAGTTTGGTATGATCTCAAATCTTCCATTTTCCTGTTTAAATAGGTCAATGATGATGCTGTGCTTCCTTCCACAGACCACAATTTACACTTTGTCACGTGAAAGAAAAACAGTCAACTTCCAGTCATGGTTACATTTGACATATTTCACTGCACAAAAACAAAACTGCATAATCTGCATTTTCACTAACAGTTGTCATGGTTTATTTTACAGTAATTTTAGGTGGGAGTATCTGAGAAGTTTACAACACATCATTCACAACATATTTTCCTTGAAATATTGCCTTCATTCTTTTGTGCATTCAAATTAGAACATGCTTTTAAACAGATATATAGCACTGAACATTTTTGTTTCAGGTGTTCTTTGTAATTAGTTTAATATGATGACCCCATGTGCAGACAGATACTTCAATCTTCATTGTTTGTTTTCTTACAGATTTTTAAATGAATAATTCACACAAAAATTAGAAATTGCTGAAAATGTACCCACCTCTGGGACATCCAAGATGTAGATGAGTTTAATTCTTCTACGGAACAGATTTGGAGAAATTTAACTTTTCATCACTTCAGTCCTCGGCAGTGAATGGGTGCCATCAAAACGAGAGTTCAAACAGCTGATAAAAACATCACAATAATCCACAAGTTATCCACACCACTCCAGTCCATCTTGTGAAGTAAAAAGCTGTGTTTTTGTAAGAAGCAAAGCTATCATTTAGACGTTTTAACTTTAAACCATCACGACTGACCATAATCCATGATAACGCTTCCTCTAGTGAAAAACATCTCTCACAGACATATTAGTTTAGGGCTGTTTTGGACCATTTTTGCTTGTAAACTGTGCTTGATCTGTTAATATTTCTCTCCTGATTCAGACAGGATGATTTATTCACTGGATTATTGTGATGTTTCTAATCAGCTATTTGGACTATCATTCTGATGGCACCCATTCACTGCAGAACATCTATTGTTGATCAAGTGATGTGATGCTAAAAACTCTCCAAATCTGCTCTTTTGAAGAAACATACTACTACTACTACTACAAACTACAATCTTCTTGGATGGCCCGAGGGTGAGTATATTTTTTTAGCGATTTTTCTTTTTCGTGTGAACTATCCTGTTAAGCACTTTTAAAGTGTATTTTCTCTCAAGTTGCTATTATATTGTTTGTAACAAAAATACAAATTTATATTTATTCATACTTTACACAAAACAAAACCTCCTTGAAGTTTTTCGTAAAACTTTGGATCTACAAAAACAAAAATCACTGGGTTTATGCAACAGTGTGAGAAAGCTAACATTCGGCAAGCATAATATGCGTAGTCAAGTCTTATGCTTACTTCACAGTCTGTGAATGGATGGATTGTCAAAGATTTTAAGAACATGACAATGTTATATGGAGCCCAACCGATAAAAAACACCAGCACGATAAAAAATATTAGTCTAACAAACTTGTGACTCTTCTTAGATTTTGTGATCGTCCGAAGCATTCTGCCATAGCAGTAACCCATTATCACAAATGCAATGAAGAAAAAAACATTTTGAAAATAAGCAATGCCAGTTTTCCATTTAATGCTGTCATATTCACAGTATAGGCTGCCGGATTCTATCAAGACTTCACTATGAAATGAACTAAGCAGTGCAACCGTTACACTCAGGATCCAAACGATAAAAGGAGATAAAGAAAGGCCTCTGCATCTCTTCCAGTCGGACAGAGGATGAACCACTGCCATGTAACGCTGAACGGTCATTAGAGTCAAGAACAACACGCTGCTGTAAAAGCCCAAATAGAAGAGAAACTTCACAGCTTTACAGCCAGCATCTCCAAATGTCCAACCCCAGACATAGTACGAGGCCCAAAATGGAAGTCCAATAGTGAACAGCAGATCTGACACAGCTAAATTGAGGATGAAGACATTGGTCAGGCACCTGAACTTTTTGCAGAGTGCAAGGAAAACCAGAACAAAGATGTTGCCAATGCAGCTCAATACAACCAGTGCTGTGAAAAAGAGTGGAATGACAATAGATCCGACCTTTACCACCTCCTCTTTGCGACACAACTGGTCTTCATAGTCATATGTGTAGTTGTAAATGTCCTCAGTCATGTTGTTCCACAAACTGGCCAGAACAGATCAGACCAGGTTCAGGTCTTTGCTGTTTGTACACAAATAAAGTACTTTTACTTAGAATTTTCTTGTAAAGTTTAGAAATAATTACAAAGAAATTTTAAGTTATGCTGATTTCTTTTAAAACATGGTTCAGTAGTTTTTGTTTTACTTATACTCAATACAATCCTATGACATCAATGCAATCCTAATCCAAACATTAATACTGTCTCTAGGGAAAACATGTAATAGTTATAATAAATATATAAAAGACTTACCTGAATTCTTGATGATCTTGTAGAGCACAATGATGATCACAACAGCTCATTAACTGATCACTGCAGACAACCACAATCTCTAGTATAAAATGAACTATATTTTTTACATCAACCAACTATGCTAACTGCAGTTTGTGTGAATGTACCATATCAATGAATCTTAAAAGGGCAGCGTTATTGTTCAGGTGATTTCTGAGAGATGTTTGAATGATAGATAAATAACATACATCCTCCCTCAAACCTCAGACTCGGAATTCTTTCATCTCACATGCTGAGAGGAAGCTGAAGTGGCTTTGTGATCTTTACACTTGACGTTACTGATCTACTAAGAGGCAACCAATACAGTAAGAAAGACACCTGCTTTCTCACGAGCAAAAGATCCAAATGATGTGTGTGTGATCGTGTAGCTTCATAAGAGAGTTACATGAGCTCAAATTTTCCAAGAAAACAAATTTTGCAATGAAAAGTAATAGTCATTTGGTTTGTTATGTCATTTGCTATTATAATGGGGGGGAAATTAAGTCACATTTACTTGATAAAAGCTAGGGAACAAATTTTCCCTTTCAGTCACAAAAACATTTAAACTATCCTATTACTTTTTTCCACTTTTTCTTTTAACACTGAAGTGCGTGCATACTGTCCATTTAGATACTTTTGGCTTTTGCAAACATAATTGCATTTACTTAAACATGTGACTCTACACTCAAATGTGTATTTCTACCCAGACAGATGCTGTCACTCACCACAACCTTATCCTCTGAAGAGCGAAACTGATGTTACACCAAAGTACATAATGGACTTAACATCCTTTATAACACTGTTAGTGTTCTAGATAATTCTTTTAAAGCATGGCTCTTTATGGAACCTTATAAAAAGGGTTTAAAAAGTGCTCCAAAGTGTTTACACTTGGCTTTGGCATCACTGTTTTTTAGAGGGGGGTCAGAATGGTAATTTTGATTCAGAGAATCAGAGCCAAATTACAGGGGGTTAAAATGACTTAAGAAAGATGGCAGCATAATAATGATATTTTTACACAGAGATTGGTAGATCTATCAGTAAAATCTGTTGACTTTAGCCATCTTTGTTGTATAGTGTGCCAATAGTGACCATTCAAAACTGGGGAAACAACACTTTTCAAAGTTTGCATGCCTGTAACTCAAGAAGTATTTATCGTAATGTCCTTTTAGACACTGAGTCTTTAAGGACCTAACTGCTTTAAACATGCCTGTCTGAGTCCTTTTCCAAAGTTTGTGTGCATATAACTCAATAAGTATTAAAGATATCACAACGTGATTTTGGATTCTAGGTCTTAGAAACTATTTTAGAATCTTAATTTTTTAAGGTCCTGCATCATTCAGTCCCAGAGATATGAGCAACTCAATGAGGCTCCATTTTCAGATTGTTGGATGTTACCTTTTTTCAGTGCTTGAAAACCAAATGTTGGTCACTTTACATGCAGTTGATTCTATTTAAAGCAAAATGTCTGAGGAATAAGTAATGCAGAAACTAGAAATGTATCTTGTTTCTCTCTATCAAAACAATTGTATAGGATATACCTGAGTATCATAAAATGTGTGTGCCTGTAACTGTATCTATGATTGAAGTTCCCAAGAAACTTTTCTTTTGAAAAATTCATTTTTAAGGGCCTGTATGGTTTAATCCCAGAGATATTAAGATCTCAGGGCAGTTCCTTGTCCAAATTTAGTATCCTACCCATTTTCAATTGTGAAAAAACCAAATATGGTTTTGTGTTTATCTTGTCATCACGGTTGACAATGCAAATAATAACAATAGCCCAGGGTTTATGAATGTACAGTGTGACACGTCAGACTATGAATGACCAGGATTAATTGTTAACCCTATTCAGAGTATGAACAGTGTGAAATGCAAAGTAAGATTACGCAGGATTCCATTTACTTAGGGTTTAGAATTACCTAGTAATATATATATATATATATATAATAAAAAATATATTACTAGTTAATTTTTTTAGATACTGTCTGAAATAGTATGTAAATTTGATTTATATAGCAAATGAAACATAGCAAAGCTATCCAAAGTGCTGAACAATGTAAAATAAAATTAAAAGTAAGAGGAAACACAGAAAAGAACAAACAACACATATAATACAATAAAACAGCAATGAAGTGAAATTAAAATGCTAAGGAGAAAAGATAGGTTTTCAATCTCGATTTAAAAATCGTAATGGAAGGTGCAAGGCGGCAGTCTAGAGGCAGTTGGTTCCACAGACGGGGGGCAGTGACTGAAAAGGCTCTGTCACCCTTAGTTTTCATACGGGAACGAAGGACAGATAAAATAGCCCTGTCAGCAGATCTTTAAAGTCTGGTAGATGGCAAAGGAATGATAAGATCTTTAAGATAAGATGGAGCTTGATTGTTAAGAGCTTTAAAAACAAACAACAGAATCTTAAACTGAACCCTAAAATGGACTGGAAGCCAGTGAAGAGAAGCTAAAATTGGAGTGACATGGTCATATTTCTTTGTCCCAGTCAGCAGCCTTGCAGCTGCATTTTGTACCAACTGGAGGCGTGAAAGCGATGACTGAGGAAGACCTGAGTACAGTGAATTACAGTAATCTAAACAACACTAAAAAAATGTACTTTTACTTTTGCCAATTTTACTTAATCCGTTCATGTTGTGATTAAAAAAACATTTTTTTTAACAATGTGCCCCTGATACCAATCAGATGTTCTAAACGGAAAATAAGAACATTATGATCCACGGTATCAAAGGCAGCAGTAAGATCCAGTAGAATCAATACTGCATTTTTACGAGCATCAACTGCCACCAAATTATAATTGAACACTTTAAGCAAAGCAGACTCCGTGCTGTGATAAGTAGTGAATCCAGATTGAAAAGGTTCTAATAAATTAGCTGTACTTAAGAATGTGATCAGCTCTAACTGCACAACTTTTTCCAAAAGCTTTGACAAAAAAGATAACTTTGAGACAGGCTGAAAATTGTTAAAGCAACTTTCATCCAAACCTTGTTTCTTAAGCAAAGGCTGAACAACTGCATGCTTAAAGCAGTTCGGGACCACACCAGTGTCCAAAGAAGAATTAATCAACACTTGGACACTGGGGCCAATTACTGGAAAAGCTGCTTTTATGATCACAGAAGGAACAACATCCAGTGAGGAATTAGTAGACTTCATTTTGTTAATGAGATCGGAAAGTTCTACATTTACATTTATTCATTTAGCTGACGCTTTTATCCAAAGCGACTTACAATTGCTATATATGTCAGAGGTTGCACGCCTCTGGAGCAACTAGGGGTTAAGTGTCTTGCTCAGGGACACATTGGTGTCTCACAGTGGATTCGAACCCGGGTCTCTCACACCAAAGGCATGTGTCTTATCCACTGCGCCAACACCACCCCCTTCTATTAAAGTGACATGTTAAAAATGGCTAAATAAAAATGGACTACCAGGCGAGTTCAAATACAGGTCTGAGAGCGGTGAAGTAAAAGCGAATAAGCGAATGGCACTCACTTTGTCAACAAAAAATGGCAAAAATGTCTCACAGAGCCCTGCTGATGGCTCCCTAGAGAACTGGGATTTCGGATTAAAAACTGAATTTATTGTGGAGAATAAAACCCTAGGTCTATGAGAGTGTGCACGGTAATCAGTTCTGAAAAATATTTCGATCTTGCTGACTTAGCAGCACTCTGAAACTTAACCAGACAATCGTTAAAAATCTCAAGAGACACAGTAAGATGATCAGTCTTCCATCTCCTCTCTGCTTTATGGCATGTCTGTCTAAGAGAGCGAGCGTTGTCATCCAACCAATAATAAGATTTTATCTTAGGTTGTTTAACTTTAAAAGGAGCAATAGAATCTAAGATATTAGAACAAACTGTGTAAAACAGAGAAATCATATCATCAGGCCCATAGGATGCCTTTGCAGCATGTAAGATAGATTTTTCAACAGCATTAGCTAGATAGTAATCATTGAACTGAGAAACAGTCACTGAGTTTATAAAACGAGAATAAAAACCAGCAGGCTTATTCACAGTAGCAGAGATTACAGCAGGAACCTTAAAAAGAATGGGTTTGTGATCAGAGAAGGAAGCATCATCAATGACAACATCAATGACAACATCATCTACAACGGAACCATGTGACATTATAAGGTCAAGTGTGTGACCAAAAACATTAAGTTGCTTGATTTATATGTTGAGAAAAGCAGAACGAGTCCAAGATATTACAAAACTCAGCAACCAAAGGACGCCCCAGGCAGCAAAGATGATTTGCCAGTTCACTATGATCTAGTTGTGGTTTGTTAATAAGAGGCTTAATAACCGCCAGCTTGAATGGTTTTGGGATGTGACCTAAAAATAACGATGAGTTAATGATATCGAGTGTTGAGTGGGTATTGAGTGGGTACAGGATCTAATAATAATGATGGGGTGGTGTTGGCGCAGTGGATAAGACACATGCCTTTGGTGTGAAAGAACTGGGTTTGAATCCACTGTGAGATACCAATGTGTCCCTGAGCAAGACACTTGTGTGACCTCTGACATATATAGCAATTGTAAGTTGCTTTGGATAAAAGCTAAACATGTTGTTGGTTTAGAAGTTTATTTAGCACTTCCTATCCTATAGTTGTAAAGCACTGCAGTTTATTGGGTAAGTCGTGGCCTAATGGTTAGAGTCGGACTCTGAATCGGAGGGTTGTGAGTTCAAGTCTTGGGAAGGCAGGAATTGTAGGTGGGGGGGAGTGCATGCACAGTGCTCTCTCCACCCTCAATACCGTGACTGAGGTGCCCTTGAGCAAGGCACCGAACCCCCAACTGCTCCCCGGGCGCCGCAGCATAAATGGCTGCCCACTGCTGTGTGTGTGTGTGTGTGTGTGTGTGTGTGTGTGTGTTAAAAGGGATGGGTTAAAAGCAGAGCACGAATTTTGAGTATTGGTCACCATACTTGGCTGAATGTTACGTCACTTTCACTATCTTTGAGATTGATGGATGAAACTGAAGTGTTAGACGCTGTAGAATCTACATTTGTTATTGTATTTCTGATGTTATCTATTTTATCAGAAGAAATCATAAAGTCATTACTATTAAATGTTGATGGAATATTTGAATCAGGTGGCGTCTGGGTATTTGTTAATTTAGCCACTGTGCTAAATAAAAAGCTTGGATTATTTTGGTTACTTTCAATGAGTTTGTGGATATGCTCTGCCCTGGCAGTTTTTAGAGCTGTTTATAGCAGGACATACTGTTTTTCCACACAATTCTAAAAACTTTAGAATTTTTCTCCATTTGCGCTCAAGACAACGAGTTTCTTTCTTGAGAGAGTATTATTGTTATGCCATGGCACAGTACGTTTTTCTCTAACCTTTTAAATTTGATGGGGGCAATGGCTTCTAATGTAATACAGAAAATAGTGCCCTTGTTGCCAGTCATTTTGTGTAGTTCATGTGTATTTTTTGCAGTTGATAGAAATCAGGCAGGTTATTGGTAAATCTGTCTTTGGTGGGTAAGTACATCCCCCCTCAAACCTCAGACTCTAAATATTTTATTTCACATGTTTAGAGGAAGCTGAAGTGGTTATGTGTTCTATAGAAGTAAATACTCTGCTTAAACCATTTTTTAATGACAGACAAGGCAACAAATACTACAAGAAAGTACTTGCTTTCTCAACAGCAAGACCCAAGTAATGTCATACATTATGTGTCTTCTAGCTTTCTCTTCTCTTCTTTATTTAAAGAAACCGGGACAGAGTACAATAAACATTAACCTCAAAGGGAGAGATGCATAGTACTGGGTTTTAGCTCAAGAGCTAATTTTCACCTGTAGTCCCTGGGCAGGCTGATGTTAAGCTACAATATATAAAACATACATGAGTAATAAGATTTACTCTTGCCAAAAAAAAAAAAAAAAAAAATTGTACAAAACTTCATGTTCACACCTTTCATATACTTAGACCACACACACATATCTGGTCACATGTGGGGACAAATTTGATTTGATAAAAGTCATTTCTTTGCTTGGCGTGTGAAGGTGTAAAAATGTGTGCTTTTTTTAGCTCTGTAGGCAACATATTCCACTGACGAGCGGCCACACAAGTAAATGCAAGAGTTTCCAAATACTGTACTGCGTTTAGGGATCCTGCGTTCACCTCACACCGTAGATCTTGTGGCTCGAGCTGTTGTTTCAGAGCCCAAAGATATGAATTCTTTTAGTGGAGGAGCAGCGTTGTCATGAAGGATCTTATACATCAAACACAGATTGGTGTGAATTATCAGATTTTGCAAAGCTGAGAAACTGGTATTTTACAAGAATATGACTGATGGAATCGTCTGCTTTTCTTATCGTGAATCTTTAGAGATCTTTTATATAATGACTCAAGTGGCTAGAGTGCAATTTTAGTAGCCTGTGACCAACTTGTCATACAATATCGAAAATGAGGAACAATCATTGCATTTAGATAGGCCCCTGAGGCCTCGATTGTAAAGGAATTTCGAATGTATCTGAACTGTGCCATATTAAATTTTATTGTATTTGTTAACTTTTTTTATATGCTTTTTAAAGCCTAAATTTGGTTCCAATATGACACCTAAATATTTTACCTGTTCTTGATTTGAAATGATTTGTCCATCAATTAAAATATTAGGGTAAATTTGTATTTTAAAACGATTTGTGAAAAACATAGAAACAGTCTTATCTAAATTTAGAGTGAGACATGAGTTCTTCATAAGAGTTACATGTAATTACATTTTTCACGAAAACTAATTTTGCTATCAAAAGTCATAGCTATTTGGTTTGCAGCCACAATTGCTATTGCCAGCAGGTACTTTGAAATCAATTTGATGACAAATTTTAGTGAAGACCTGATCAAGATTTTGTAACAACATTTTAAATTCATATTTAACGGCAAAGTCTTCTAGTGGTAATTGGGTGAAAATAGGAAGTTAATCCCACACTGAAACTGGTTTAATGTATATTTAGGCAATATGTTTGATGTTCAATTTACATCAAATAAACCTCATGTCAAGTTTTTGATGTCAGTTTTATTAGCATATTGAACCAGTTTTTTTACATCAATTTTGATCTGAGGCCTTAACATTAATTGTCCACTGGGTATTATACTGGGAAAAATTGAGTAGGATTTATTAGACAGAAATCTAGGAAACAATTGGTGAATTTCACAATTTCAAAGAAGTGGGAAGTAATTAGTGTGTAAAATTCCAAATAGAAGATTGAAATAGTATTTGTACTAATCTTTGTTTCATTTGCAACTTTGAAATCATTTTTAAGGCATCAATCAAGTTATATGTTAGCTAAATATTTAGCTAATTCAGATTTAGAGACAGCATTATTACTTTTTGTATGCAAAGAAAACAAAAATAACTTTATTCAACAATCCATCTCCTTTGAGTTATTTTTGTTTTCTTTGCGTACAAAAAGTATTCTCCTATAGCTTGTAAAATTACAGTTGAACCCCTGATATCACATGGGTAATTTTACCGATCTTATTCGATAGAAGTATTGGACTGTAATAGGTGAGGATTTATTATTTTCTAGCTTTCCTCAATGGGGTGTCGATCAGAACACAATGGATTCGATCAGTTCGATGCAAAGGAGGTTTATTGTTGACAGTTTTGGCTATGCACAGAACAGCAGTACACAGGTTGCTTAAAATTATTTAGATGTGTGTGTTTATGGTCTACAAAGGGAAAGAAATAAAGATATATATTAACAAATGTCTCTAGTATTATTATACAAACATTACTTCCAAAACTACATTTCTCAAATAAAGAATTATCAGGTTCGATTCTATATTAAATAAAGAAATCAATATGCAAGCAACGAGAATATGCAACACCGCCACCCGGTGGTCAGAAATGGCATAAACATACAAAACCGAAACTAAATCTGAGGTAATTTAAATGAACGGCACATAATCATAAAGATCGCGTCCTTAACTCGAAATAACAAGAGTTTCAAATACTAATGTAACGGTCACACATACATATGTACAAATCAAACACTGGGTGCAATATAAATATTATAAATTGGAAGTTATATCGAACATAAAACGGCACATTCACGAACTCTCAACCTCACGCGATTAACAGATTCATCTCTCTTGAACATGCATCACTTTATGAAAGTATGACATCAAGGCTTTACAGCTCCTTAACAAATATCGATCACCAAACTAGGTGAACAGTCAACTTACATATATTTATTGACGCACTTTGCACACACAGTCTTGCTTGTACAGTCCCGCTCATACAGTCCCGCTCTCTGCTGACGATGACTGACAGTAAATGGCGCATGCGCACATGACTCGGCCTTTCCAACACAGCCGCCCCCAAATTTGGTTACAAATTTGCTCCATTGAAAGGCCGACACTATAGGGACTATCGTTAGTCACTAGTGTGGCTTTTATCCACTTCATCTCGGATCTCCGGAAGAACAATCAGTCGAGCGATGGGTCTTGTGTAGCCTTTGTCCTTAATCTGCACCTCAACCGTTCGAACTCGATTATCAGCCCCCGGAAAGACATTAAGCACTCTCCCGATCTGCCACAATGAACGGGGTAACTGAGGGTCAACAAGCATGACAACTGTCCCGGGTTTGATGTCTACTGATGGATTCTGCCACTTTCCCCTGGCCTGCATGTCGGGTAAGTAATACTTTATGAAGGCCGTCCAGAATCTGTCAGACAATACTTGGGAATGCCTCCATCTCCGTCTTCCTAGGAGCTCAGACACTGGATATATGACTTGGGGTAGGGACCCATCCGGCCACCCCATTAGAAGGCAGTTCGGGGTGATCGGATCTGCATCAGCAATGTCTGCTGAAACGTAACCAAGAGGTTTGGAGTTGAGGATGGCCTCAATCTCTATGAGGACAGTTTGAAGCACTTCTTCGGTTACTGATTCTGAGCCCAGGGTTGTATAAAGTGCAGCCTTTACTGAACAAATCTCACGTTCCCACACCCCTCCAAAGTGTGGAGCAGCTGGAGGATTGAAACGAAAGCTAATTTGTTGCTTCGCTAGCTGCTGTTGCAGATCACCACTGAGCTGACTGAATGCTTCTCTAAGCTCTCTCTCACCACCTCGGAAGTTGGTGCCTTGGTCCGAGTATAACTCTGCAGGTTTTCCACGGCGACCTATAAACCGACGTAGTGCCATGAGAAAGGCATCACTATCTATAGATGTCAGCACCTCAAGGTGCACCGCCCGGGTGGTCAAGCACTTAAATAAAAGTCCCCACCGCTTCTCCGTCCGACGACCTATTTTGACCAGAAGAGGTCCAAAGCAGTCCATTCCAGTTGAATGAAAAGCAGGCTTGAACAACCGAAGTCGTGGTGGAGGGAGATCAACCATCTTCTGGGAGGCTGGCTTCGACCTCCATTTACAGCATTCAAGACATGTTCGCTGGTGCTTTCTCACTGCTTCTCTCCCTTTCAGTATCCACACATTTCGACGGAGCTCCGCAAACACTCGCTCTGGTCCTGGATGGCAAAGGCGAGCATCATATTCCTTTATGAGTAGCTGAGTGTTAGGGTGACTGGAATCCAACACAATAGGGTGTACTGTGCTTGGGTCTAATCCTTCCACCCGCCTTAATCGTCCTCCAACCCGTATTACCTCACCGGTTCTGTCGAACTCTGGGGAGAGACAAAGTAAGCGGCTGCTAGAACGAACAGGTTTACCACTCTTCAACAGATGGTAATCTTCATGAAAACTATCCATCTGGACCTGTCTCAGTGCGGTCAGTTCTGCCTTTTGGTAAGCACTGGCTGGAGGGGAGCCACTTTGTTCTGCCGCCCCTTGCAACTCCTGTGCTACTGCTTCGACCAAGTCTTTCCAGCTACTAAACTTGCTACCATCTGCTGTCACTGCTGCTGAGTTAACCACGCCACAGAATGCACTTCGCTTTAATTCCGTAGCATCATCAGGCACTAAGCTGTGCACAACTGGTGGTGCTGGCCAAGTACTCTGAGGTTGGAGGAGGAATTTTGGCCCTTGGATCCAACGATTGGGTTCAATAAGGTCCTTAAGGCTCTTACCACGGGTAAGATCATCCGCAGGGTTCCTGACAGAATCAATGTAATTCCACCCTTTAAGGTCAGTCAATTCTTGAATCTCTGCCACCCTAGTGCCCACAAACACCTTGAAGCGGCAGGATTCGGAATGTAACCAGTGGAGGACAGTTGTTGAATCTGTCCAGAAAGTGACCTTCTGGATCTTCAAGGTGAGCTCATTTTCAGCCAGCTTGGCCATCTGCGCTCCTATTAGAGCAGCACACAGCTCCAGTCTAGGAATTGAGCACTGCTTACGTGGGGCAACACGTGATCGGGCCATGAGGAATGAAAGGTGTAACTTCCCGCATGGATCTTCTGAGCGAAGGTAAGTGACTGCCCCATAAGCCTTCTCAGAAGCATCGGTGAAGATATGGATTTCCCGAGTGACCTCTGAGTTGTCCATGCTGGATGGAATGTAGCACCTAGGGAGTACTACAAGAGGTAAGCACTGAAGCTCAGCTTCCCACACCCTCCATGCCTGCTGAAGATCATCAGGAAGTTGTGGATCATCCCAGTTCCTGTTCTTAATCCAGAGCTGTTGAACAATCACCTTGGCTCGTGTGGTGAAAGGAAGAATGACACCAAGGGGGTCATACTGACTTGCTAACACACGATATATGTTCCGCATCGTCAGAGCACTGTAAGTAACAGGTCTATGCTTAAATCCTAGGTGGTCCGACTCACAGAGCCAATTCAGTCCCAAGGTGGATTCACGTAGGTCTTCTTTATTCTGTGAAAGCCACAACTCTAGTTTGGGAGATCTGGCTTCTGGTGGCAAGTGACTGACGACTTCTTGCACGTTGCTGGCCCATTGACGGATATCAAACCCTCCGGACGCTAGCAGCTTACGAAGTTTGTCTAGTAACTGCCGTGCCTCTTGAGCAGATGGGAAGCTCTGTAGACAGTTATCCACATAAAAGCAGCGTTCCACAGAATGTCTCACATCTTCATCCGCTGTGCTGTGCGATGAGACATGTCTTTGGAGGGCGAAGGATGCACAGCAGGGACTGCACGTGGTTCCGAACGGCAGCACCTCGCCGCGTCTCATGCCACGCCAGAGAAAGCGCAGGAGGGGTTTGTCCTCAGGTAAGAGCAGAACTTGGTGGAACATTCCACGTATATCACCGCTGATAGCAACACAATGCTCTCTGAAACGAAGTAGAACACCTAACAGAGAAGGGCTCAAGGTTGGACCAGGCATCAAGGAATCATTGAGGTTCAGTCCTTTATATTGGAAAGAGCAATTGAACACAATACGGTCCTTATCATTGTGGCTGACTAAGTGGTGCGGGATATACCAGGTCTCCCCTGCCATAGTGCTTGCAGCAGCTGAGAGTTTGGTAACTGCTCCATTCAGTTCCAGCTTTTCAATTTCAGCATTGTACACGGCTGCTTTCTCTGGATTTTGGGTTAGTCGTCGTTCCATACTCCGGAGACTTGGAACCACAGCCTCTTTCGGAGCACTAAAGGAGGTTGAAGCCTTTCTGCGCAACAAGGGTGTCGCGTAACGTAATATTCCATTCACCTCCACGCGAGTTGTCCTGGTCTCTAAGAGGTTAATGGCATCCTGGTCCTCCCTGGACCTTGTCACCTGCTTTTCACAACGGAAAGGCAAAACATCAAGTTGCCATAGCCTTTCAACATCTCTTTTGAGTTCTAGTTCCGCAGGGGTGAGAGACAGGAAAAGGCACTGCTGTGGCTGCAACTTGGTCTCCAAGATCTTGGCTGGTCCCTGCAGTGTCCATCCTAGCCTTGTCTTTATGGCGGCCGGACCACCAAGTGGACCAATTCGGACAGGTGCAATTGGTGTGATTAGATGGGTGTTATCAGCTCCGTTGAGAAGTAAAGGACTCACTCTTTCAAAGGCCTGCAGGGGGAGATCTTTGAGATGCTTGTACTTCAACAAACTGACAGGATAGGAGTAATCGGCCAGACCAAGACGTTTCGCAGTGAATGCTGCATTGATCTTAAAGGTCTTCTGTGGTTGAGTGGCAGGAGATATGTGGAAGGTAACCGTGGTTCCACTGATGGTCTGCACATCTTGGCGGATGGTCCGTAAGGCTATGTTTTCGGCTTGACCTTGTATACCAAGCTCATGGGCGGCATCAGGAAGAAGAATAGTGCGCTCGGACCCATCATCCATGACAGCATAGGTGTCGAGCGTCTTGCCTCCATAGCGCAGCAAGACCCGGATGACCTTTAGGAGAACACGCCTGCAGTCGGTGGGGTCCAAGTACAGAGTCTCAGTGGTTGAACTAACAAGGCAAGAACCTTCTCTGGTACTCTTTGTGTTGACCTCATGCAAGATTTGTAAGTGCTTCCCTTTGCAGATGCTACAAGGCTTCTTGAGTGTGCACTGGGCTGCTTGGTGTGCATGTCCACAGCGCCAACAACGATGATTGGTCTGGATCCATTCAATCATTTGCTGTTTATCAAAGGACTTGAAAGTGGGACATTGACTAAGATAATGGTCCTCGTTATCGCAGTAAGGACAAAAAGCTCTAGGTGGGAGTTTAGGTTTCTCCACTTTAACTGGTCTAACTTGAGAGGGTGCTGAGGGTATCTTTGTGGCAATGTCGTCCACTCCATGAAGGATGGTAGCTGAACGGGCAGTGGGTTTGGTTTCTCTCCAGCGTTCTGGTCTCTGGCTCTTGTAACTGATCTGTGTCTCACTGCTTTGACACCAGGCCTCATACTGGAGCCACTGTGAAAATTCACAAAGGTTATACACAGACCCAGGACGGTGGTACATCTGTCTTCGGAATCCTGATCTCATTTCAGCAGGTAACTTACTCAGCAGCCTCTCTACATGTGACCCACAACGAAGCTCGGCTTCACCTTCGTCTCCAAGAGTTTCCAACATACCCACCAAAGCCCTAATCTGTAAAGCAAATTTGTCAAAGGCCTCAGTATCTCCTCGTCGAATATCTGGGGAATCCATCACTTTGGCAATCTTCTTGAGTGCCAACTTGTGAGGCTGGCCAAACCTTTCATTGAGAGCAGCCATGGTAGCAGAGTACGGAAATGGTGAATTGAGATAGGAATCTGCCACCAGACGAGCTTCATCTAGCTTCAAATGATCCAGCAAGATTTGGTACCGGAACAGCTCTGTGGCATCTGATGGTAGAAGGTTCTCAAGAGCTATCTTTAAACGAGTAAACTCACTGGGGTCCTTAGTACAAAAGTTGGGTATGGTTGGCACTGGACCTCGGTAAGTGGTTTCTTGTCTTACAGGATTCAGGTTAGAGGCATAAGGATCTCTGTGTACTAACTGTGGCCCTGTGGGTTGCTGGGACTGAGAACGCACCTGTGTAGGGTAATCTGAAGACTCTCTAGAGGACTTATACAATGTCCTGGAATGCCAGTGAGGGACAGGAGTATCTGTTTGGAGGCCCGGCATAGGAAGAGCTGTTCTCTGATAAAGAGGGTGACTTGGGTTTTCAGCATGTTGCCAGGAAGGGAAATCATGGCCAGCATGTTCACCACACATGGTTGGCCTAATATGTGATTTAGTAGGTGCCGCCGCTAAGATCTGATCTTTCATTATCTGAAGCTCACCCATCATTGTTCCCAGAATGTCTAACATTTTAGAGTCACCTGTTGTGGCAGGAAGGGGCTGGTGTGGCTTTAGAGGTGACGCTGTTGTGTAGTCTGTCTGGCGATGCTTACCATAGGTAGGTGGGGGCAAAGATGTATACACCACGGAGTGTGGATTGTAGGATGCCGTTCCAGGATGTGGGAGGAGTCTATCCTGTCCAGGGAAAGATGTACTTGGCAACGGCGTGGACTGATGTTTTTCCCATGGCCGATGATATGGAGAAGTCTGAGGACTATTAACTGGCTGCACTGGAGCGTAGCTGGCGCTAGGTTGTTGCAGTTCTATATTATCCATTCCTTGGATAAAAAGATCCCTTTCCCCGACTATGGGCGACCATTCATCCACTGTGTCCCATGGACCTTGACTTATAGGACTCGTTCCTCTGGTAGAAGGTGAAGAGATGTTCACTGCAGCATCTCCAAGCCACTGTGTATGCTGTATTGTGTGAGGCGATACCGGCTGGCTGCCTGCTCTATGATGTACTGTCGTAAGATCATAATCTCTTAGGTAAGCAGGAAGATGAACTTGACGTTTTGGTCTGACAATCTGTGAAGATGCTTCTTCAGGTTGCATAGTGATACTGATCAATTCTTTGTCCATAAGGAATGCCAGATCCGGCTCGAAGGACCATTTATTCTATAGAAGTATTGGACTGTAATAGGTGAGGATTTATTATTTTCTAGCTTTCCTCAATGGGGTGTCAGAACACAATGGATTCGATCAGTTCGATGCAAAGGAGGTTTATTGTTGACAGTTTTGGCTATGCACAGAACAGCAGTACACAGGTTGCTTAAAATTATTTAGATGTGTGTGTTTATGGTCTACAAAGGGAAAGAAATAAAGATATATATTAACAAATGTCTCTAGTATTATTATACAAACATTACTTCCAAAACTACATTTCTCAAATAAAGAATTATCAGGTTCGATTCTATATTAAATAAAGAAATCAATATGCAAGCAACGAGAATATGCAACACCGCCACCCGGTGGTCAGAAATGGCATAAACATACAAAACCGAAACTAAATCTGAGGTAATTTAAATGAACGGCACATAATCATAAAGATCGCGTCCTTAACTCGAAATAACAAGAGTTTCAAATACTAATGTAACGGTCACACATACATATGTACAAATCAAACACTGGGTGCAATATAAATATTATAAATTGCAAGTAATATCGAACATAAAACGGCACATTCACGAACTCTCAACCTCACGCGATTAACAGATTCATCTCTCTTGAACATGCATCACTTTATGAAAGTATGACATCAAGGCTTTACAGCTCCTTAACAAATATCGATCACCAAACTAGGTGAACAGTCAACTTACATATATTTATTGACGCACTTTGCACACACAGTCTTGCTTGTACAGTCCCGCTCATACAGTCCCGCTCTCTGCTGACGATGACTGACAGTAAATCGCGCATGCGCACATGACTCGGCCTTTCCAACAGATCTCTTTGCTATGTTTCTGAACCTTGACCATGGTAATTAGATTGCTGTCTATGAGAGGGTCAGAGAGCTCTCAGAATGCATCAAAATATCTTAATTTGTGTTGTGAAGGTGAAGATGAGGTTGTACAGGGTTAGAACAACATGAGGATAAGTAATGACAGAATTTTCATTTTTGGAAGAACTATCCTTTTAAATCTTTACACAAAACTTCCTTGGAATTGCTCATAAACTATTGCGGAACCTTCCATCTGCAAAAACTAAAAACACAACAGTGTGCACAAAACACTGTGTAACAGCTAAAATTCGGCATGCATAATATTTAGCATGGTCGAGTCTTATGCTTACTTCACAGTTTGTGAATGGAGAGAAGGTCAAAGATTTTAAGAACACGACTATGTTATATGGAGCCCAACCGATAAAAAACACCAGCACAATAAAAAATATTAGTCTAACAGTCTTGTGTCTCTTATTAGTCCATGATTTCGTGATCGTCTGATGCATTCTGCCATAGCAGTAACCCATGATCACAAATGCAATGAAGAAAAAAGCATTTTGAAAATAAGCAATGCCAGTTTTCCATTCAATGCTGCCATATTCACAGTATAGGCTGCCGGATTCTATCAAGACTTCACTATGAAATGAACTAAGCAGTGCAACCGTTCCACTCAGGATCCAGATGATAAAAGGAGATAAAGAAAGGCCTCTGCATCTCTTCCAGTCGGACAGAGGATGAACCACTGCCATGTAACGCTGAACGGTCATTAGAGTCAAGAACAACACGCTGCTGTAAAAGCCCAAAAAGAAGAGGAGCTTCTCAGCTTTACAGTAAGCCTCTCCAAATGTCCAACCCCAGTAGTACGAGACATGAAACAGAAGTCCAAAAGTGAACAGCAGATTTGACAAAGCTAAATTGAGGAAAAAAACACTGGTCAGGGATCTAAGGTTCTCATGGAGTGCAAGGAAAACCAGAAAAAGGATGTCACGGATGCAGCTCAACACAACCACTGAAATGAAAAGGAGTGGAATAGATGCGTCTTTCACCCCGACCTCTTTGCGACACGACAGGTCTTCATAGTCTGTGACATAGTCGTATGTTGTATTCTCATCAGTCATGTTTTGCAGTTGCAAACTGGCAAGATCGGATTTGTTCTTGTTTAATTCTTTGCTCTTTGAACACAGAAAAAAACAACAACTTTAAAATGCTTGTAATTTTCTGAAATATTTGCAAAGAAATGGCAAGTAGGACAATAAATAAAACATTACATTTTTATGCAGACATACTGAAATAACATTTTCTTGTAAAACATAGGCTACACTGTTTTCTTTACATCATACAATCTTGGTATTTTTTTGCAGTGTATACAGAAAAAAAATCTATATATTTTCCTCAGAAGAAACATCAAGCTCCAAACTAAATAATTTTTTTTTTTTAGGTAGAAAAGCAGAAATCGAATTTTCTTGTAAAACAGTTTTTACTTCTAATATTGAAAGTATAGAGGATGTTTATGGAAAGATATTAATAAAATCTCTGCCTTTTCATCAGAGGAGAAAAGAAGTTATAGCAATTAATGTAACTTGAATGACATAGTCAAATGAAATGACTTACCTGAATTAACTTAAATATTATAGAGTACAGTGATGATCATGACAGCTCATTAACTGATCACTGCAGTCTCTAGTATAAAATGAACTGGAATTTCAGGAACCGTTAATAGATCAACTATTAGTAACTGCAAGTTGTAAGAACGTACCCAATCAATGAATCAAAAAAAAAAAAAAAACAGCATTATTGTTCTTGTGATTTCTGAGTGATGTTTATATGATGGGAAAGCAAATAAATGTGACCTCAAACCTCAAACTCTAAATCGTCATTTCTCATGCACAGAGGAAGCTGAAGTGGCTTTTTGATCTTTACACCAAGTGCGTGCTCTGCTTAGAAAATTTTGTAACGTCAAACTAGGCAACAAATACAGTGCTGTGAAAAAGTTTTGGCCCCCTTCCTGTTTTTTATTTTTTTGAACGTCACATTTAAAAGATTCAGATCATTAAACTAATTTTTAAATTACACAAAGATAACTCGATTAAATATAAAATGCAGTTATAAAATAATTATTTCATTTATTAAGGGCAAAAAGCTGTCCAAACCCGCCTAGCACTAGGTGAAAAAAGTAATTGCCCCCTAAAATCTAATACTTGGTTGTGCCACCATTGGCAGCAACAACTGCAATCAAGCGTTTCTGATAACTGGCGATGAGTCTTTCACATCGCTGTGGAGGAATTTTAGTCCATTCTCATTGCAGAATTGTTTTAGTTCAGCCACATTGGATAGTTTTCGAGCATAAATGGACTGTTTAAGGTCATGCCACAGCATTTCAATCAGATTTAAGTCCGGACTTTGATTTGGTCACTCTAAAACCTTCATTTTGTTTTTAAGCCATTCAGAGGTGGACTTGTTGCTGTGTTTGGAATCATTATCCTACTGCATAACCCAAGTGTGCTTGAGCTTGAAGTCACAAACTAACGGCCGGACATTCTAACTATTAGAGCAGAATTCATAGTTTCATTAATTATGGCAAGTCGTCCAGATCCTGAAGCTGCAGAGCAGCCCAAGACCATCACAGTACCATCACCATGTTTGACTGCTGGTATGATCTTCTTTTTATGAAATCCTGTGTTGGTTGTACACCAGATGTTAACGGGACACACACCTTCCAAAAAGTTCAACTTATGTCTCAATTTTACCTTGGACCTCTCCAATAGATGCTGTTCTTGCCCAGTCTCTTTCTTATCATGAACACGGACCTTAATTTAGGCAACTGAGGCGAGTGAGGCATATTCTTCAGATGTTGTTCTGGGTTTTTCTATGACCTCCTGGATGAGTTGTTGTTGCACTCTTGGAGTAATTTTGGTTGGCCAGCCTCACCTGGTAAGGTTCACCACAGTTCCAAGTTTTCTCTGTTTGTAAATGAAGGCTTTGACCGTGGTTCACTGGAGTCCCAAAGCCTTAGAAATGACTTTATAGCCCTTTCCAGACTGATACATGTCAACTATTTTGTTTCTCATCTGTTCGTGAATTTCTTTAGATGGTGGCATGATGTGTTGCTCTTTAAGCATGCTTCACTTTATCAGATAGGTTCTTTTTAAGTGATTTCTTGATTTAACAGGTCAGTAATCATGCCTGTGTGGCTAGTGAAATTTAACACAGCTTTCTAAAATAATGTGGTTAATCACACTCATTACATGATTTAACCGGAGGGGGCAATTCATTTTACATGTAGGGCCAGATAGGTTTGGACAGCTTTTATTCCTTAATAAATTAAATCATCATTGTGACGAGTGGGGCGGGGCCGAGAGACGTGGGAACAGAGCGAGGCCGGTGGAATGATTGGAGATGAGGGACACCTGTTCGACCCACCGGTCTCGAGTCCCACGGAGGAGATGGAAGGATATAAAACTGGAGCGACGACAGTGAAGGATGAGAGAGGACCAGGCCTGGGTTTTAGTTTGTGTTTGCTTTTTATTTGTGCTTGACAGTCGTCCGTGAGGGGCTGTTGCGCTGTTTTGTGTTTATTTTGATTATTAAAATCTCATTTGATTGTCCGCCGGTGATTAGGAAGGTTTTATTGTTACAATCATATAAAAACTGCATTTTGTATTTACTTGCATTATTTTTGTGTAATATTAAAATAGGTTTGATGATCCAAATCTTTTAAGTGTGACACATATGCAAAAAATAAAAACTGCACTATACCACAGAAAAATCACATGCTTCCTCATGAGCAAGAGACCCAAAGACTAACAAATGTGTCTGTTCTTCTCTGCAGTAATGACTAAGCATTTGTTAGTGGGGCTTTCAGTTATACTTTTATATGCAAAACTGAGAAAATGACAAAAAAGAAGAACACTGATTATAATTCAGAACATGATTTTCTCATAACTGAATGCTTTTGAATAATAATCTTAAGATCATATTATTAATCATAAGAGTCACATGTGCTCAAATTTTTACAATAAATAGCAACAAATTGTGCTATCAAAAGTCACCGTCATTTAAATTGAGACTTTTTGCAAATGTCAGAAATAATGACAAGAAACAGAAGGAAACATTTAACTATTTGTTTTACCTTTTAGATAAGTCATCCCAAAGTTAAACGTTGGTTCATTCAGATTTAGAGACAGTATGGTTTATTTTACATTTTACACTTCTGTTTCCCACTAATTCCTTTGCTGGACAACAGAAAGAGCATTTTCAGTAACTTGAGGCAGAATTTCTGAGGATATAAACCTGATTGGATGTAAAACTTGCATAGCTTCTGTGCCTAATATGTGATACTGTGGATGCTAATTCATTTTCTGAATGTTGATTTACCCTGCTATAAGTTGAGAAGGGTAATTATTCCACTGATAAATACACTCTAAAAAGAGGTTCTTTACACTTAGTAACAGTTCTGGAGCTCAACAGTTTCTGGAGCCCAACCATCCAGCTAGAGCTAGACAGACTACAAATGTCAACTTGTAACTGGTATCATATATCAGTCATGTCTCTTTTTATTTTGTTAAACAGAATATGTAAGTGTGATCAACTCCATTCAGTCAATGATACTTCTCTCTTCTTCTCCACTAAGTGAGTAAATGACACAGATATTAATACTCAGTTTTATGTTAACTGTTACTTGGGTTTCTGTATGCCCAGTGACACAAAACATCAAAGTTATCTAATGATTACACACACAGACAAATCTTTCAGATGATGTCACTCCACACAACCTCATCATCTCCAGGAAGAAACTGGCACTCAATTACACTAAAATACATGACAGACTTAAATATTCTTCATAGCACCATTACGTTTCTATATAACACTCTCAAAGCGTGGTTCTTTATGGAACGGAACCTTATAAAAATGTATTATTTAACACCCAAAAAAGGTTCTGCTATTTTTACAAACTGAATAACCATATCTGGTATCATATACAACCATTTAGGTGTAAAACAAATGTTAATAGTTATTTTTGACCACAAAACTGACCACACTCTTAAAAATCAAAAGTTTTTTTTTGTTTTTTTGCAGCAATGTCATTGAAGAACCATTTTTGGTTCTCCAAAGAACCGTTAATAAGTGAACAATTCTTTCCTAGTTTGAAGAATATTTGTATAATCTATATTTTTATCATTCGAAAGAATCTTTTCTGTAATGAAAAGATTAAATGGATACTAAAGGTTGTCCATTGAACCTTTATTTTTAAGAGTGCATAATAGCAGAAGGTTTATAACTGGACTCATACTTAATGCTCATGCAGTTTATTTTACACTGCATTATCCATTTAATAAACCGTACAGGCAGTGACATAAACATGAAAGCCACACAGTAATACATGCAAGAAGGTAAATAGATTTAATTTAATTTAATGTACAAATTGTTTCTGCATTAATGACTACACATTTGTTGGTTCTTCTATTACTTGCTTTTTGCTATATTTTTTACATAGAAAAAATGAGAACTTTAACCACAAAAATTAGAACACTGATTATAATTATTTTTTTTTAATTCACAACTGAATGCTTTCGCTGCTTGATAAAGTGGGGAATTCTCCTGCAAAATGGCACTTTATTTGAATTTTAATCAAGCAGATCAGGTTGTAATAATCAATTCCAGCATATTAACAATAATAATAATAAAAAAATTGCAACAGCATCTCTATGTACATCAATCAAACAGTATTTTAAAACTCCAAATAAGTTGGTTCGCTGCAATTGGTAAAAGTACTTGAGTTTTCTCTCAGTAAATTGAACCCAGCGACTGAATTTTTGCCTGTGTGGCTTGGAGTTTTTTTTTTTTTTGAATGAGCTTCTGCAGAATCATTTTTAGATGATTCCTGAATTTTACACCAACAAAAACATAAAATACAGGGTTCAAGCAACAGTGGGAGAAGGCTATCATTCGGCAAGCATAATATGCATAGTCAAGTCTTTTGCTTATTTCACAGTCTGTGAATGGAGAGATGGCCAAAGATTTTAAGAAAATGACAATGTTATATGGAGCCCAACCGATAAAAAACACCATTGCGATGGAGAATATTAGTCTAACAGTCTTGTGTTTCTTCTTAGTCCGTGATTTTGTGATCGTCCGAAGCATTCTGCCATAGCAGTAACCCATGATTACAAATCCAATGAAGAAAAAAACATTTTGAAAATAAGCAATGCCAGTTTTCCATTTAATGCTGCCATATTCACAGTATAGGCTGCCAGATTCTATCATGACTTCACTTTGAAGTGAACCGAGCAGTGCAACCGTTAAACTCAGGATCCAAACGATATAAGGAGATAAAGAAAGCCCTCTGCATCTCTCCCAGTCGGACAGAGGATGAACCACTGCCATGTAACGCTGAACGGTCATTAGAGTCAAGAACAACACGCTGCTGTAAAAGCCCAAATAGAAGAGAAACTTCACAGCTTTACAGCCAGCATCTCCAAATCTCCAACCCCAGACATAGTACGAGGCCCAAAATGGAAGTCCAATAGTGAACAGCAGATCTGACACAGCTAAATTGAGGATGAAGAAATTGGTCAGGGGTTTGATGCTCTCATAGAGCGCAAGGATTATCAAAACGAGGATGTTACCGATGCAGCTCAATACAACCACTGCTGTGAAAAAAATTGGAATAATAATGGATCCAATTTTTACCATCTGCTCTTTGCGACACAGCTGGTCTTCATAGTCTGTGACATAGTCGTATGTTGTATTATAATCAGTCGTCATGTTGTTCTGCAGTTGGAAACTACCAGATCAAATTCGGTTCTTTATTCCCTACCAACATTTTCTGTGTAGAATATGCTCCAGCACAAATCTGCCTTTTTATTTAGACAAAACAAGAAAAAAATTAGTTATTCAGTAATTAATTATCAGTTATTAATCAATGTATCTACATTTATTACTGTGTGAATATACTAAATTAGTTTACTAAACATTTAGTTCTTACCTGCTTCTTTCCAGTCGGTTTACAAGACAATAAACTGTCTCGTCTCTAACTAAATGGGATCAAACCCGTCTGATATGAAATATATAAAACCATTGCCCCCACAGATTTTTAAAGTTCTTTCTTCTTGTCTAGTTGACAGCTGATCAGAGAAGTGGAAGATGCATTTACATTGTTCTAATTTATACTGACAAAGAAGAATCAATTCCTCTTACATTTATAAACAGCTTCAGTCAGAAATATATACTGTAGGCAGGGCTTGACATTAACTTTTTTGCTCACTAGCCAATGAGCAGAGGTGGGTAGAGTACCCAAAAACTGTACTCAAGTAAAAGTAAAAGTACTTCTAGAAATATTTACTCAAGTAAAAGTAAAAGTACTAGTCTTGAATAGTTACTACCAGTATCGGATAAAAAATCTACTCAAGTAGTTAGTTACTAGTTACTTTGGGTCATATATACTGATCCTATTTTTATTTAGATATATAGATAAAATGTATGTAATGTATGTTATGTGTGTGTATAAATGTATATATTTCATCAGCTTTTACTCCAATTTATGTAATTTATTATAAAACCCTGTCTGTTTACTTAAGTAACAGATATAGGTGTCATGCCATAGCATATTTTTAATACGACTGACTTTATATTAAATGTGAATTTAACATTGAAAGTTAATGTGATATAAATATTGCTACTAATCTTTCATTGTTCAGAAAGAGAGCAAATAACATTTACATTATTAAAGATCATTTTCACTGACAGTCTAGATTTCAATCACTCTCAGAAACTCCCATTAAAATCACTGAAACTGTTAACACTGTGAAATCAATATCTTAATTAAAGATTCGTACACACATCTGCACTTTGTTGTTTCTGACGAGAGAATTCGCCAGAAAGAGGTATTCAGTCAGTGAGCGAGTGAAGGAAGAACCGGAATTTTAGCGATGACTCATCTGAACGCCTCTGATTGGACAATGCTTTAATAAGCTCAAAAGAATCATGTGTGATTGGTTATAATGCACAGCGCTGTAAAAACACATCTATCTCTGGCTCAGCGCCAGCAAGCAATCACAGATCTGAATTTAGCAGCTGATGATATGACTTGCTGAACGTACTCGCACTGGTGTGATTGTATTAAAATTAATAAAATCTTAATCGGCTATTTTTGTCTTTTGGAAGCTGCATTCAACTTGACTCCCCTCTTATAAGCCACACACGTACAACAAACTAATGTCACAGTGGTATCGTGTACTGTAATCGAATGTAGACCAAGTTATTACCTTTGCAGATTTGCTTTCAATTCAGTGCAGTTCCAAAGCCACGTTTTCAACGCTGCTGATGTTAAACGTTACAACTCTGAGTGAACCACTTCAGATGCTCAGCGCGTGCGGCAGGGAACTGAACGACTCATTCAAACTGATTCATGAACCAATTCGCTCGTTTGCCAATTGGTTTGATCAAGCCTTTGAACAGAATTGACTCAAAAGAATGAATCATTCGCGAATGGGCATTGCTCATTGCCCAGAGAAAAGTAGACTGCGCGTTTGGAATAAACTGAAGCATTTATAACATTTATTGCATTAAGATAAAGTAACGAGAGGAGCGTCACCCACAGTAACGAAGTAAAAGTACAGATTTTTCCCCAAAAATTTACTCAAGTAAGAGTATAAAGTACCCATCTTTAAATATACTCCGAAAAGTATTAGTTACCCCAAAAAATTACTCAAGTAAATGTAACGAAGTAAATGTAATTCCTGCCAATGTGGCTAGTGATTTTCCAAATTTACTAGCCATACAGCATTTTTACTAGCCACATTTTTGTTGTTGTGAATATACTCTCATATCATATACCAGCCGTTCTCGACCTGACTTCCATTTTTCGTTGAAAAGTCTTTTGTATTTCTTTGTCTCTTCTTCCTTTTTGGTTTCATCATCAGGTTTTCTCTTGTTGTCTGCTCACCAGTTTTGTTAAACCTTTTATATGTCGCCACATAGCTCCACCGGCGTCCAACGACCTAACTCCAGCAGGGCAGCTAGCTCTCTTCATTTCTGTCACTAGAGCGCAAGCGCAAGGCAATACTGTCGTCTCATAACCCACGGACCCCACGGGTCGGGTAAAGAAATTGTCACTTTATTTGTGGGGCGAGTTGGTCCGGGTCATTAAAAACAAAACAAAAAAAATCCATATATGTTGTAGTGTTGGGCTATATGGTCATTTTTCTAATCAGATCAGATCGACGCTTCACGATATTATCGTGCATGGGTGAAACAAGAGAGAGACTCTTTGTTCTAGTCATAGCATAACGGTGAAAATCAATAGTAGATTTCCTTTGAAGTCCAACAGTTTAACTCCAATATGGGACATAAACAAACACGTTAAATATAAAGTAGACCATTCAAAACAGGTAAGTTATTTGGAGTAAAGGTGAATTGAACTGATGCATCAGTCATACTCATGATGAGCTCGACGCACCGCCACAGAAACATGAGTGGGATGTATTCTAACATAATTGTGGCATTAAACTCAGTTAGTGAGGGCTCGTTTAAAATATTGCACATACTGTATATAGGCCGTTCAGATTACTTGTTAAAAGTGCAATGAAATACCTTATATCTGCAGACGATGTACATCTGTTTGTGGATGCAGACTTCACCGGCAACATGTGCTAATTCTCATTTGCGTGCGCATGTCTGAAATGCGATGCTGAAATTAAAAAGCTGGGCAGTTTGATAGCTGAATTATAATAGGTCGCCTCATAACCTGCAGTTCGGGTTGGGGCGGGTAAGGAAATTTTACTTTATTTGAGGGGCGGGCCAAATATTTTAATAAAATGGGACCCGTGGGTTGGGAAAAACCCTGACTCTCGCATCACTAGTGTGCATGTAATACTCATGGGAGTCGTAGTGTCACACTACAATATGGATTATTTAAGATACCTTTTAAAACCCTACCATTATTGAACCCGCCAAAGTGGCTAGTTGGAGTCACTGTGTTACCCGCCATGAGCAAAATCCACCCCCATTTGGCGGGTTGGTGTTAATGTCAAGCCATGATTGTAGGTATGATTTTGACATTGGTGGGGCATAACAGCAGACACCCCCCCCCCCCCCCATCCGACTAGTCCAACATTTTCACAATTATCATCAAACAAATAATATAATTCTTATTCTCAAGGATTAAATAAAAAAAAAAATGATTGCACAACCACCAGTTAGGTGGCGATATGAATCTAGTATGCAAACGACTTTTGACCAGAAGAAGAAGAAAAGTAGAATGGCAAACTTTTTCTTAGCGTCTTTTTCCATAGTGACTTGTCGATTCATCACTCTGTTGAGAATGTTTTGTGTGTTCACCAGGAACTTACTTTGGGTTAAATGAACTTACTCCCGGATGCGTTTTTGGAACCAATATACCTCAAGAAAGCAAGGCTTGGGATAGTCCACTGAGTGTTCAGGGTTTAGCAGATGGTAAGTTAACCGTGCTTTCTGGAATCAACCCTCGTTGTGTTGCAAGCAATGGCATCGTCAATATTGTTTAACATTTATGACCGTTTTTTTACCACAGTTTCAAGTCATCCATTGCTATTTTAGCCAACATACGTAATGGTATTAATAACTATGGTAGCCAGCATTCTCCAAATTAATAAAGATCTTTTTATGTTAGCCTCAGAGTACTGGGTGTTTTAATGAGGCTTTACATCATTTTATTTTAATATTAAAAATTAATTGGACCAATGATATTTCTGTTGCTGTAGTAAAGAATGCAACCTTCACCTCATCTGATTGACAGATAAATCACACATTCTTTTTTCAGTGTTTTTATTTCAGCTAACAGTTTGCTTTGTACATTCAGTTTAACAACATAAATTTACATAGACCAAACTTTATAATTCAAATGAATTGTCCACGTGTTTTAAAGGGGTGGTTGACAGATTTTTTTTTTTTTTTTTTTTACTTAAGGTAGTATATAATGTTGCTGTTTGAGTATAAACAATAGCTAGGCCCTATGTTTCCATCCACAGATTTGAATTAAACTTATGCGCAAAACTAGAATATCGCATAGAACATTTTGCGAATAAAGTGCTGTTTTTGCGAAATAGCATAAGCTGCCTGCCTTCAATTCATATTCTCCAAAATGGTGCTACGGTGACATAGAGGAGACGAACTGTTGAATAAAGTCATTATTTTTGTTTTCTTTGTGTTCAAAAAGTATTCTCGTCACTTCTTCAATTCAGATTGAACCAGCAGATGGACTAATATGATGACGTCTTTCATACTTTTCTGGACCTTAACAGTGTAATTTACTTGGCAGTATATGGGACAGTCACAAGCCTCCCGGTTTTCATCCAAAATATCTTAAATTGTGTTCTGTAGACGAACTAAGCTTTTAAGGGTTTGGAACAACATGGGGGTAAGTAAATGACTTAATGACAAAATTCTCATTATGGGGTGGAGTATCCCTTTAACTTACCAGCTGTTAAACCCTGAACTGTTGGTTAACATACCATCTGTTAACCCAAACCTTGCTTACTTGAGGTATGTTGGTTCCAAAATCACATCCAGGAGTAAGTTCATTCAACCCAGAGTAAGAGTCTTGCAAGACATTCTCAACAAAGCGATGAATCAACGAGTCACTATGGAAACAGATGCTAAGTCTGCATCCCAGTGTGCACGCTATCCATTCTAAATTCTGTGATATTAGAAATTTTAATACTATTTAGGGCAGATAGGGTGGATAGTATGCACAATGGGACGAAGGGTAAGAAAAAGTATGCCATACTACTTCGTTCTTCTTTTTCTGTTCGAAGGCCGTTTGCATATTTGGTTCATATCTCCAATCTGTATCAATAATCTGCCACGCTCACTGGACTCTGGTCAGTAGGTCACGCATGCACTGATGGCGCTGAAGTAAGATAACCCGGAAACAGAACATACTCTGCAGCAGGTTATGTTCAGAGAGTAAGTTGCTATGTTTATTTAGTAACCTTGGGTTTTGCAACTGAAAGCTGATTTTATCTGCTTACAGGGGTGGACTTGGGCCAAAAAGTGGTCATGGAGTTTTTAGCACAGAGTTGCCCTCCAAACCCGGTCTGCAACAATTGTCAGACAGGTTGTTCACGTGACATCTACGTCATCAAGCTCAGTTTGAGTCTGCGCAGTACGCTCGATCCCCAGGAAGTGCGTGCTTCTAATTGACTTCACTTGTCTCCGTTGAATCCAGTTGGTTCGCTGTGTCCATTTCTTTTACTGTCTTTTACCCGAACGATGAACTAATCAATTCTCTTTTCGGCTCAGACTGTATTGACTGACACGGGTGAATTACTACTAGCGAACAGAACCTATAGAATATTGCGCATGCGCGACTGAACGAATCACCCCCCGAGACGACTCGTTCTTCCCGAGTCACATTAAAGATTCGTTCAAAATGAACGAATCGTTCAAGAACGACACATCACTACACGGTAGTGTGACGTAGTGATGGGAAGGTCGGTTCTTTTCCGCGAACCGGTTCTTTCGGACGGTTCGATTCAATAAACCGGCCCACAGGTTCAGTGTACTGATGATCCTACAATCGATGCAACCGGTTCTTGACTCGAGAACGAGAACCGCTCTAACCAGCACGCAAACAAAATACGCGTCCGACAGAAACGCTCCAGCAGTGGGCGTGTTTGTTCGTCATCTGGCTCGGTGTTCATCTTTAGTTCTCTCGTCACAGCAGTTCAGTCAGTGTACTATTTGATTAAATGAATTACTCCGGGATATTGGTTTATTCTGACTCATAGAGAGTGTCTCTACGTTAAAAAAGTTAACACCGTAAGTAATTTGTGGATTAATGCTTATTGGAGACGCGAACCGTTTCAAACGAATCAGTTCGATTTGGTGAACTGGTTCAACCGGTTCACTAAGAAGAACCGGTTAAGTCGAACGATTCGTTCGCGAATCGGACATCACTAGTGTGACGATGTAAACTAAAAGTGGACCTTCTCGGATCCTTACGAAAGTTAAAGTATGTCCACTTCTTTTTTCACTTTCAAGATCTTTATCACACTTCCACACTGTTATACATACATGCTAACTTCACTCTAAAACCGCGTTTATCCGGAATACACATTCTGACATGTCATCCTGTGCGTGACGAGCTATTGAGCCCTTTGAATTCTTGACTGAACTTTTATACAGTTGTTCGTTATTATTATTATAATTTTTTTTAGAAAATCTTGTTTCTATGGCAACAAAAGGCTGTTCCAAAAAACTCGTTCTCTTTCATTTGAATTAAAACAGTAAGTTCAAAGGAATATGTGAGAGAACGGCGACACTCTTTGTTTACATTTAAAAACAGCTGTTTCTAGTGTTGTGTGACTCTAATCGAACAGTACAGTAAATATGCATGTTATTGTTTCTCTCAGAGGCCTTTCTGTACCACTCTGATGGTTTTGATGCCATATATGTGATCTTTTTTAATCTTGATATTTATAATTAAGGGTAAGTTAGTCATACATTCTCAGAAACAAACAGTAGACGCTGTTAAAATAGATTAGAGAAGTAGGTTTACCCTACCATATTTTAAATTATGTTTAGCTTGCAATTGGTACATTTTAGTAATTCCTTGTAGTTCCTGTAGTTTCAAGACATCTGATAGATGATGTCTTTTTGTATTTAAGCATTCACACCAGTTTTTGTCCTGCCACCATTGCTGTTACTAATTGATGCTGCACATTGCTTAATTTTAATGAGAAAGTAGACACTTTGGCCTTAACTATAGTTATTTGTATGCTAAATTGTTGGTTATCATAAGAGGGAAATACTGAGATCCTTATTTGTGGCCTTGTGAATTGAACCAATGAGCCTGATTATACCCGAAAACCAATTTAACCAGCGATATTATTTATCTGTACAATTTAAAAAATAGGTAATTCATGCATTGAAATGCTAAACTAGACTTTAAAACATTATAAATGTACAATCAGACTGAAGTATAAGCACTAATAATGATGCTTGATTTAAAGGATTATTCACTCAAATGGGTGCCCTCAGAATTAGAGTCCAAACAGCTGATGAAAACATCACAATAATCCACAAGGAATCCACATGATTCCAGTCCATCAGTAAACATCTTGTGAAGTAAAAAGCTGTGTGTTTGTAAGAAACAAATCCATCGTTAAGCCGTTTTCAACTTCAAAACATTGCTTCCGGATGAAATGCAAGTCCTCTATCCATAACATTGCTTCATCTAGTGGAAAGCACAGATCAAGCACAGTTTACAAGCAAAAACAGTTCTAAACAAATATGTCAGTGGATTTTAATGTGAGAGGACAAAAGGCGATGCCTCTTAAAATCACCAATGTGACCGATGTATCATGCTTCTTCTCTATAAATAAATATAAATGTGCATGTCAAATGTGAAGTGTGAGTGAGGTGACATTCAGCCAAGTATGGTGACCCATACTCTGTGTGAGTTATCTGTTGTCACTGTGATTCTTTTACTCAGCAGACTACAGATGACCTCTTGACCCCGTTGGCAGGAAGCTAGTCAGACCATGGCCGCTGGTGCTGCAGTTGGGGAGGGTCAGATCCAACGGATTATCAGAGATCTGCATGGTACGGATGTGCTTTGGCCTTAATGAGAGAGGCAAAGCTACTGTTTAGAGAGTAAAATGAGAAATGGTGGACCATGGTGGAGCACCAGCAATTGTAATTCTCAGGGTGCTGGTTTTCAACATGGGGGAAAGAGAAATGCATAACGAGAGAGACCTGCGTGTCAGAGTTCAACCCTAATGCGTGCCGTTTCAGTTCCTGAGGTCGATGAAAGGCGCATGGAGTAAATATAACCAAGATGGGCTAAAGAAGGAGAAAAGCACTTCTTAAACCCTTGAAAAATTACTATAAAGTTGCTGTTTTGTTGCCTGTGATCATTGTTAATTACAGTATATCCCTCTGAAATTGTTTTAAAATGTGATCTAGGTATTTTTGACTTGCTTCATTCTCATGATCTTTCTTTATAGATGATGTATCAGAACTGACAAAGAAGTATATGGAGAACGGCGAGCCCATTACAGATGACAGCTCCAGTCTGCACAAGTTCTCCTACAAACTGGAGTACCTGCTTCAGGTCAGAGACGCATAGACACAGAAAACAGGTGTAAAGTAGACAGAAATGCATGTGATCACATTGCATATGTTGTGTAACTTCTTATGCATCCTGACCAACAAAACAGTACTGCATACTCACCTGACAATCAAATGTTTTGCTAAAATAAGGATTTTAAACTTGCACTGATATGTGTGGGTTTAAACGAAAAGAAAGTGTAAAAAATAAATAAAATAAGGTTCAGGTCATATGACATTGTCTTAAGTTGCACTTTCACAAATGAAGGCCTTAAAAGGGCCCTGAATCAGAGCAGGAAGTCATGGCATTAAATGTTGCACGCTTTGGAAAAAAAATCTTCTTTAGTATTTTTTTTTTTTTTAGAAATATATAAACATCCTTAAATTCAGATATATTTGCTGGTGCAAATGTAAAATGTCTTGGAAAGATTGAACAAGAATATCGTTCAGTGGTTTATGAAAACATGTTTCCCCTTTGACTTTATTTGAACCCACTGACAAAAATGTTTTTGTTGGAAACTCAGAAGCGAAGACCAGGGGACATTGGAATATCTTTCACACAGAAGTTCCTCTTTATTGAGGACTCACTGTGCGTTGCTGCAAGTCTCACCAAAGCAATGATACTTTTATACATTCAAGTTGGAGGGATACATACAGTAGAGGTGGATACAATTCAAACAAATCATCCAAACTGAATACAGGGATCAGCCAAATACTGACCATTTTCCCCATCTTTGATCTTATCAGCATAACAGTCTCATTTAAAGCGATAGTTCACCGAAAAATGAAAATTATGTCATTAATGACTCACCTTCATGTCGTTTCAAACCCGTTAGACCTCCATTCATCTTGGGAACACAGTTTAAGATATTTTAGATTTAGTCCGAGAGCTTTCTGTCCCTCCAATGAAAGTGTCTGTACGTACTGTACATGTCCAGAAAGGTAATAAAAAACATCTTCAAAGTAGTCTATGTGACATCAGAGTGTCAGTTAAAATTTTTTGAAGCATCGAAAATACATTTTGGTCCAAAAATAGCAAAAACGACAACTTTATTCAGCATTGTCTTCTCTTCCGTGTCTGTTGTGAGCGCGCTCACTGCAGTGTAGTGATATCCGGTTTGGGAACGAATCACTCGATGTAACCGGATATTTTTGAACCAGTTCACCAAATCGGACTGAATCGTTTGAAACGGTTTGCATCTCCAATATTCATTAGTCCACAAATGACTTAAGCTGTTAATTTGTTTAATGTGGCTGACACTCCCTCTGAGTTCAAACAAACCAATATCCCGGAGTAATTCATTTACTCAAACAGTACACTGACTGAACTGCTGTGAAGAGAGAACTGAAGATGAACACCGAGCCGAGCCAGATAACGAACGAACGATTGACTTGTTCTGGACTTTTGGTCCAACAATGTTCTTTAACTCTCTCAGAACTCCCTCTCTCAATTCATCTTTACTGACATGTTGTAGTTCAGAAGTAACCCCAGACTCAAAACTGTTGAATTCAGATTCAGTTAGAATTTGTGACATCAGTTGTGTGACTTCTGCTAATGACATGTCATAGAGACGCATTTTGTTGATCAATGCTCTTCTAAATTCAGTAAAATGTGTGCCTGCTGAGGGTAAACTGTGGGATAGTCTCTCTATATCTTTAGGTCTTAGCACTTTGGCAACAGTTTGTTCTTGGACAACAGAAGAGTTGGGAGGAACACGTTCAATTCCCTCAATTCTCTGAGATCTCTTAGTCCCACATATCTTTACAGGCACATCAGTTACTGATTGGATGGCTACATCTGTTTCAAAGAAAGCTTGTAAGTCAGGATAATTGTTATCAGGCTGACTAACTTCTTCCACGTCAGTTTTTGCTGCAGCTTTGTTGCAGTTTAATTTCTTAGTCAAAGAGTATACTCTAGCTCTGAGCTCTTTGGTCTGTTTTTCACCAAAGCAATGATACTTTTGATATTTTATACATTCAAGTGGGAGGGATACATACAGTAGAGGTGGATACAATTTAAACAAAGCATCCAAATTGAATACAGGGATCAGCCAAAAACTGGCCATTTTCCCATCTTTGATCTTACTAGCATAACAATGTCATTTAAATACAGAGGTGCTTGACTGTATCGCTGATACCTTCACATTGTCATAGAAACAAAGGCACAGCTGTGTTTTGAGCTTCAGTCAGGAAGAGCATAAAAACAAAAGGTCATTAGCAAGACACCTAAGCTTCCTGATTTGATCTTTTAGAAGTGTCATCCTTTTTACCTCACAATGTATATAACTTTTTTCATTTAACATTTTATAAATTTGTAATCCCACATTTTCTTGTTTTAATCAGGAACTCACTTTTTTGAGTAGTTAAGCTGAAAACAAGACTTCTTATTTGTTATTTTGCTTCTCACAGAAATGTATCTTGATTAAATCATCTATGGATATTTCTACTGGAAAACAAGACAAAAATACTAAGGAAGGACATATTTTTTGCAGTAATGAAGAATTTCACTGAGATTAGGCAACAAAAGTGCTTTATTTATATTTCTGGTGCTTTAATTTTTGTGTATGATGTGCCAGACGTATTTAGTCACAAAATGGGAAACCTTGCTTTGATTAAACCCAACCACAAGTGATCACAGGAGATGCATGTTAATATCAGGTGTAAATGACAATGTCTCTACCGACAACTTGGGATCTGATCACCTGCAACGGATGCTAATACCAAGTGTGAAGTGGGCCATATGGATGTACTCAAAATCTCTAATCATGCAAGATGAGACCCATGCTGTCCCTAAAGGACTTGAAAATTTTCCATTGAAACTTCTTTGAGTCTGTTTTTAAGATGTTTCACAGTCATTTTTCTGAAGTGGTATGTTATTGTTATGTTGCTCAGTTTGACCAGAACGAGAAAACAACATTTCTGGGATCCAGAAAAGACTACTGGGATTATTTCAGTGACTGTCTGGCCAAAATCAAAGGAGCAAACGATGGAATCCGTTTTGTTAAATCAATTCCAGAGGTAAACATTTTCACTTATCTTCACTTCACACTTCTAACACCAACATCTGAGCAGCTTTTTTCTGAGTGACATACTAAATATTTAATCTAAAACTACATTGCTGTTTTTAACCTACTCCTATTTTTGTTTTTATTATAACAAAATAATTAATTAATAATAACAATAGTGTAGGTGTATAATATATAATACGGAAATGTGAAATAATAATGTAATGATGATATAAAAATATTTATTAAACTTAAACTTACTCATAAAAAGTAAATACAAATTTATAATATAATATAATAATAGTGCTAATAACAAATGTTATTTAAAGCATCTTTAAAAGTAGCTTCTCAAAGCACATTACATAATAAATCAACATTGTTAGCAATAAAAACATTGCAAACTAATGCAAATACATAAATATAATAAAAAATACATAGATCTGTGTCATTCACATTCACATATAAATATGAACAATAATAACTTACTAATAATACTACTATTTTGTTATTCATATATACTAATAATTAGTGCTGCACGATTATGACATAAATAGTAATTTTTCGATTGTTTCCTTAAAAGTGTAATTGCGATTATTAATTTTCACAATTTAAAATGAATCATTTGTATACCATTGTTTGGAGCAACCACATACCATATTTTTAGATGAAAATAAACAAGCTGAAAACACTCTAACTGAAAAAGTTGTGTTGCTTTTCTAATATTAATCCTCAAATGTCAACTGTACATTGGATTGGTTCCTTAAAATATTAGATTAGTTTCTTAAAAATAGTTATGGTGTTTATAGTAGTTTAGTATAATATGTTATACTAAAACTAAAATTAAAACAATGGAAAAACCCTTGAGATAACCTGCAGAAAGAAAAAAACACATCTTAAGCACACAGAATAACATAAGTGGACTTTGAAAGATTATTTGCCACTTTAAATGATTACGTAATTGTGGCATCCGTAATTGTAATCAAGATAGAAATTCAATTAATTGTGCAGTCTTACTAATAATACTCATTTATTGCTTATATTTATTATTCTCTTTGTTGCATATGCATGAAAAAGTGGTTAATGTCCACGTTAACTACTCTTTTTTTTGTTGTTGTACAGTATTAGTGGACATCTCTTACCAAAGCATGTCTGTAGACACACACATTTTGTTTAAACAAATTTTCCTATCTGAATTGTACAGTTCCGTTTTTTTCACTAAAACACAAGAAATATTAGTGGTGCTATAGATCAGGTTGTTCCTTGTTTTGCCCGCATGAAACACGGATCTAAATGCCATGTTCTTTTTAAAAGAACCACTTTCACATGTTTGATATTGTCCAGAGCCAAACTCGTATTTGTATTATCTTGATGCAGGGGAAGTCGTGGCCTAATGGTTAGAGAGTCGGACTCCCAATCAAAAGGTTGTGAGTTCGAGTCCCGGGCCGGCAGGAATTGTGGGTGGGGGGAGTGCATGTACAGTTCTCTCTCCACCTTCAATACCACGACTTAGGTGTCCTTGAGCAAGGCATTGAACCCCCAACTGCTCCCCGGGCGCCGCAGCATAAATGGCTGCCCACTGCTCCGGGTGTGTGCTCACAGTGTGTGTGTGTGTTCACTGCTCTGTGTGTGTGCACTTCGGATGGGTTAAATGCAGAGCACAAATTCTGAGTATGGGTCACCATACTTGGCTGAATGTCACTTCACTATTGAACTGAATGCTATAGTGGTGACCAGCTTCTCTTGTTGTGTGTTTATTTTCACTGGCAGATACCTAACTTTGACTTTGAAAGTTGCTTGTCTATGTGTAGGCAAATATATAAAAAACACTGGATGTTCTTCATTGTGTAAATTAGATAACTATTTATTCTTATTAAAGTTACAAAAGAGATTTAGTCCAGAGGAATGAGATTTTCTTTGTTTTGTTGTTTGATTATAACATGAATGACATACTGCAGGAATATTAGACTGCAGTCACTTTAAGAGCTACCCAGATCCAATATTCTGTTACACGTGATTTCTTCCTCAACTGTTTGCTTTAACTTAAGATCTAATTTACTGCGTTTACAATGATCATTTCAAAGATGGGCATTTTTTTACACATACAAATGTGTTTACCACGTAGCACAGAATCACGTGAGTATATAACTGTGATAGAGACAATAGTCCAAAATCTCTACTGGTTGACAAATTTCTACCAGCTAATCATGTCTGCCTATATATTACCCACCCCTAATATCCATCAATTTAAAAGCAAAAAGATATATATATATATATATATATACTGTCAATTGAAAAGCATTAATTAACTATATATGTAAAAAGTCCACCCAAAATCGACCACCCAAAACGTCCTAGCAACCACTTTTCGAAAATGAAAAAAAAAAAAAAAAAAGATCTGTTATCATTCATATTTTTTAAAAGGGTCAGATATGTTTTGGGCCACTGTAGATTCTTGAGTGATGTTCTTTTTCTCTCTTAGCTGAAGACATCTCTGGGTAAAGGCAGAGCATTTATTCGTTACTCGCTTGTGCATCAGCGGCTGGCAGACACACTCCAGCAGTGCCTCATGAACCACAGGGTCACCAGGTAACACTTCACGGTCCCCTCATCTGTCATGTTGCCCATCTTTTTTCATAAACATTGAATTTAATATTCAGACCCTTAGTCAATCTTTTGATTGTTTGAGTTCCAAATATTACACTGAAATGTTGTCCTTTTGATATTATTAAATAGTTTTTGTTTCAAAATAAAGAGAATGACAAACAGTCTATCTGTGCAATATTTCTTCATGTAGGTTTATACAAAATCATATATAACATGGATTAATACAATATTTGACAAAAGTTTGGAAATGTTTCTGAATAAGAAGTATCTTATGCTCACCAAGGCTGCATTTATGTACAGAATACAGAAAAAACAGTTATATTGTGAAATAGAATTACAATTTAAGTTTTCTTTTGCCATAAAATGTAATTTGTTCCTGTGATGCAAAGTGGATTTTTTTGCTTTATTACTCCAGTCTTCATTGTCACATAATCAAATAAGCTGATTTGCTGCTCAAGAAACATTTCTTATTATTATCAGTGATGAAAACGGTTGTTTTACCATGAAATACTACCATTCAAATGTTTGGGGTATGTTTTTGTGTGTGTGTGTTTTAATTTAAATTAACAAAGTAGTTTGAAAAACTGGAGTATTGATGCTGAAAATTCAGCATTACGAAAAGTTGACATCCCTACTATGCTTCACTGATTTTTTTAGTACTTTTATTTTTCTTCCTCTTTCTCTGTATAAGTGGACGGTTTCATGGCATCTGTTTGTACATAGTTCTTTTGAAATTTGACTTGAGATTTATTTCTGAAAGTGAAATTAATCTGAATAAAAATGTTGATCACAAAAAAAAAAAATGCAGCATTGCATCACAGAAATAAATTACATGTTAAAATGTATTCAAAAACAAAGCATTTCACATTACTGCTGTTTTTACAGCAGTTTTGATCTAATAATTGCAACCTTGGTGAGCAAAAGAGACTTTAAAACTTTAGACAAGTACTGTATACATAATGGGTATTGGAAAATATAAATACAATAATTATAGTTCTAATGATACTGATAAACTTGTATGGTGTATGAAAAATATGGAGATATATATATATATATATATATATATATATATATATATATATATATATATATATATATATATATTATAGATTTACAAAAGTTTTATTAAAAACTTTATATGGACATTTGAAATAATAAATATCATCATAATCAACTATTACTGCACTTTTAAAAGTAGCATCTTAAAGTACTTAACATAGTAAAAACAGCCTTAACAATACAAACATTACAAATGAATGAAAATTATAAAGCATGCAATTTAAAAAAAAACGTGTATGTACTTGTATATGTTATAGTATATGTTGCAGTGTGTGATTGTATTTTTAATCATGGCAGGAAATTATATATGATACTTTAATCATTTAAAATGGTAATTTAAAACTTGATTTTCTGTAAGGAAGGTAAATCATTTAATCAAATGACCTTAACCTTTTGTTATTCAACATTTGTATTCTAAAGTTAATCAAACACACACACTGTTTTATGCAGCGATTATGGAGAAATGGCACCTGTCCCATCATAGCTGACGCATGTTGGTGTTCACCATCTAAACCAAAAAAGGCGAAAACTTGAACATAAGCTATCATTTCCTTATGTTCTATTTTCAGTATTTTAGCAATACATCTTAATTCATTAGAAACAATACTAAGAGTGCAGTTTTACTTCTTTAAATGGCTTCCCTGTTTTAAGAGAACACTATTTCAGGTTAGTGGGTTTGTGCTTTTTGAATACAAGCTTAATGTGAGCTTCCTTATTTTTAATAATAATTTATTATTTCTTAGACACTGTAGTGCTTGTAATGAATACATGGCATGATAACCCATGGCGAGATTGAATTAATATGGCCAGTACAATGTAATTTGATATCTGGTAAGTTTGCACTTACTCTGTAGATATTGTGGTCTTCTTTCAGATGCATGCCTCATTAGGGATGTGAGATTAAAGTTAACCTGCAATAAAGCATCCCAGTTCATATTCTTCTACAATGCACTTATGTACTATCCTGGTTATGCTGGAGTAGTTAAAGCAAACTAAGTTAACCAAGAACTGTCATAAACATTTGTGCAACCGGTTGTTGTAAGTTACATTAGCCAAAACTGCTTGCATTAATCAATACACATTTTAAAATGCTTTTTGAAATAGTTTGGGATTCTGCGAGGCTTAAAAAGGTCTTAATTCACCTTTCCTTTAAAAGCTTTAAAGCAGAGATGCAAATTGAAGATATGAAGTCTTGTTTTGAACTAAATTTAATGAGCTTGTGCTTAAAACAAAAATAAATATGTGATTTTGGTTTTCAGGTAAATGTAACTTTAATTATTTTAGACATTTGTACTGGGAAAACAAGAAACTTTTTTGTGATCAGAAAGTATAATAATATAATAAACATTATTTCCATATTCTAGAATTATTCAAGGTTTAGTTTAGTTTTATTTTATTTATTTTTTTAGATTAATGGAGATGGAATTTTCATTTTCAAACTTTGAAGCGTTGCCAATACAAGACATTTACACTTAGAGTACACATTGATGTGTTTAATTGGTCTTAAAAAGTCTTAAGGTTTAGAGCGCCATCATTTTTCTGTCTCATTGGAGAGTTTTAGACTGTTTTCCAATGTTCTACTGGTGTTCCTCTGTAGTGACTGGTATAATTCCCGGAGTCCATTTCTCAAACCCCATCTCAGTGTGGACATCATTAATTACCTCTATGAGCTGAATGATGTTCAATTTGATGTGGCATCCAGGGGTCATGACCTTGACTCAGAATGGCCCACTTTTGCCAGGTAAAAGCATGCTGTCATTTTGTAAAGTAGATTAATACAAACACATTGGCACAAAAATAATGCTCCTAATTTATAGTCCAATTGCCAGTCCATTTGTCATGATTGGTAATAGTTTGTGTGTGAATGCATTTGAATCAGCAGATTGATGTTCAGTTAAGTTGGATTTTAAAATTAATTTTAAAAAAAATGTCACACAGGAGGAAATTGGGAATGACTAGCTCCCCCAGTTACACTTGGAAACCACTGAGTCGTAGTTCCAGCATCAACAGTCTAGCCAGCACATACTCACAGGTACCAGCAAATCTTAAGAAGTTCCTTGTTGTCATGTTTCACTCTAAGCTTACTGTAGAAATATTTACGCTACAGTTTTATATCCAGTAGATGGCAGTGTTTGTCTCAAATCTGCTCTGATTCAACTTGAAGAAATCTGTTTTTATTATTTTGTTTATGTACATTCCCTCTCACAAACATTAATTCTCAAACTTTTTAGCAGGCCCATGAGTTCCCAGGGAGTCCAGACTTTGGACCTGGGCTTCTATCAGACATGTCTATCCAAAACTCCAGTGGACTAAATGATTCTTCCATCAGTGCTATAGATGAGCTCCGTCTGGAGCTGGACCAATCTGAATTAAAGCAAAGATATCTCCTTGACCAGGTTCAGCAGTTAGGCAGCGAAGCGGGTGAACTCCGAGGGGTTGTGGTAGAACTCCAAAGGCAGCTGGATGTCTCTCTAGCTGCCCAAGGTAACCATCAGGAGCTCCAGCTGAACCTGGAGGTGCTAGCTTCGAGTGAACGAGCACTATCTCATGAGCTGGAGGTCTTGAGGGGACACGAGACTGTCAGGGAGGCCTCCTATAAGGACCTCCAAGACATTTTGGCAGCCGCTGAGTGTAAAAATGAGGAATTGATGGCAAGGCTAGATGGAGTATTGGATGAGAAAGGCCAGAGGGCGGCCAGTGACTTCCACTCTGCCCAAAAGATTCACGAGTTGTTGAATGAATTGAAAGAGGCTGAGAAGGGAAGGATACATGCTGTGGCAGAAGGAGAAGAAAGGAGGAGGCAGGCAGAAGAGCTGGCTGAGAAAGTCAGAATGAAGGATGAAGCACTCAAAGAGGCTGAGGTAAAAATGGCAGCTTGGATGATAAAGGGTGAACAGCTGCAAACCAGGGCAGAAGAGCACCGTAATGTCATGGACAAACTTCAAGGGGCACTTGGCGTGCGAGAGGAGGAGACCAGCAACATGCAGAAGCAACTGCAACATCTCCAGCACTCTTTGGAAACAATGGAAAAGCAAGCCAAAGTGGAGCGGAAGGAAATGCAAGAGGATAAAGAAGATCTTGAGAAAAAGATGAGTGGTCTGGTAGAGCAGTTGCAAACATTGCGGACACAGCTGAAGGCTAAGGAGTCCAATCTTCTTTCCAGTACCAAGAGAGTCCAGTTTTTGGAGAAGGAATCAGAGAAGCTTAAAAGCAACAAACAGAGTCTGAGAGAAACCATGTCTGAACTGGAGAACAACAGCCAAGAACAGGCCAAGAAGATTGGAGAGTACAAAGATAGCTGTGCCAAGTTAATGGAGGAAAACAGTGAGCTCCTCCAGATGGTGAACAAGAATGAAGAAGCCAAGAAGGAGTTGCTTGAAAACAAATCTTCCCTGGAGAGTGAGTTGGCTGGATTGAAGGCCTCGGAGAAGCAGTTGCGAGCACAAATTGATGATGCCAAAGTGTCTGTGGATGAACGAGATCAGCGGCTCAGAGAGGAGAACAGAAGTCTGGATGAAAGTCTTCATAAGGCCAATATGCAGTTGAAGGAATCCAAAAGTTCAGTTCGCCAACTGAAACTGGAGAACAAGGACCTCATGGAGGTTCAGGTCACTCTTAAAGCATCTCTTGCAGCAATGCAGGAGGAGATAAGCAACGTCAACAGCCAGAATGCTGAACTTGAGAAGAGTCATGGAGCTGCAAGATGCAATAAGGCAAACTTGATGGCACAGCTTAAAGATAAGGATTCCCAATTGGGGGATCGAGAGAAGCTCTGTGAGGAGCTCCAGAGAAGGGTGGAAGAACTTGAAGGTCGGGAGAAGGATTTAGAAGTGGAGAAGACAAAGGCAGAAAGAGCCTTTGTCAAACAAACAGAGATGATTAAGAGTCTGGAGGTCCAGAGGAAAGCTGCAGAGAAGGTCCAACTTGAGCAGAGTGCATGCCAGGCTAAAGAAACCCAAGAGATGGCCTCAAAAGTGACTCTCCTGGAAGATCAGCTGGGACGGAATGTGAAAGAGGTTTCTAGGCTTCAAGAGGAGGTGCTCAATCTCAGGGCTAAACTCCACAGTGCCATAGAGGAAAAGGACAAGACCCAAGCAAAGCTGGATGTCACCGAGGCTACCTGTGCAGAACTACGAACCTTGACTGAGGAGTTGAAAAAGAAGGCAGAGGAGCAGAATCGACTGCATGTGAAAGAGTTGCTGCAGTCTAGCGAACAGGTAAAAGCAATAACTTTGCATCTGAATCAGGAGACATCCACATGCATGAAAACAACTGCCGAACTCACTTCAGTCCAAGAGGAGCTGGCAGAGCTCAAGGCCCAGAATGAAAGGTTGGTTCTGGAGAATGCTGAGACCAGAGAGGGTCTCCATCGTGTCAACACAGAAATGGCAGAGTTGGGAATGACAATTTGCAAGCTCACTGGCGAGCGGGAAGAAGCCCGGGAACAATGGGCTGCCGAAGCTGCCCGGATCCAAGAACTTCAACAGCAGGGAGAGAAGGAAACAGAGAGACTTAATGCCAGCTTGGCGGCTCTTCACCATGAAAACTCTAGTCTGCAAGAAGAGCTCCAGCAGACAGAGAAACTTTCAGAAACTCTGCTGGAGCTAAAGGAGCTGCTGGACAAAACTGTGGGTGAAGGGGATGCTGCTCGAGAAGAGATCACCGCAGTGAAATTTCAGATGAGCATGGAGAACATGACTCTCAAAAACCAGATAAAGGTAAAATTAGTTTATAATCATCAGTCACTATCACTTCAAGTCTATTCTGTCAAATACTTATGCTGCGTTCATGTCATGGTAGAATTACCATAATTACAAGTTGACAACTCTACTCTGTACAAGCTCTCTGAAATAATTTGTTTCTATGGTAACAGTCTTAATGCAAAATGCATTAAATGTATCAGACTTTGATGTTGATTTGCCATGTATATCTGCTTACTCTATTAATTACTAATAGTAAAATTAGAAGAAATATAAATTAAATAAAATATATAACATACTTTTTTCTATCATTTTCTATCCTTTTTTATTTTATTTTTTATACATGTCTCAGCAGTAAAGTGAGATAAATTGCTCTCAATTCAGGTTCAACATTGTGAATGCAATTTGCAAGGCAAGAACTCATAATTACAGTAATTCTGACTTGATATGAATGCAGCATTTCCAGTAGACTTTAGTGATGTTTTATCTGATTTACTTTGTGATTAAAAGTAATCCAAGTACTTTTCATGGAAAATTGTGACTCATAGTGACTATTTAACATTTTTTAATACTTAATCTATAATTCTTGATATAATTATTATGTTTTTAAACTAGAGCCTTAATGAAGAGATTGAGGGCTTGAAAACTCAGTTAGACGTGGAGTTGAAGAGGACGTCTGAGCTGGAGGCCAAATTATCAGAGTTAGAGGTATGTAAATGTTGAGCCAGGTGACGATAGACTAATAGCATCACTTTTAATACTTTCATTTCTATTATCTACATGATCATAAGCTTCTTTTTGCATACCAGCATGTGAATGATTATTATTCATCTCTGTTGGCTGATAACACTGATATTAGTAGGTGATGAATGTCTGATCTCCTGCTGCTCCTTTTGTTCCTGTTTATTGGAGACCCACTGTGCGAGACAGTGGAACAGAAGACAAGAGTTTGGGGTTAATTGCTAGACAGTGATGAATAATTTACTTCTCATTTGCTCTATAATTAGGAGCAGTGCAGACTGTTACCTGCAGATATTAGTCAATTAGAGTACAAGTGCCACTGTAATTATTTTCAAAAATAATGTTCCTCCAATTGTGCAGCTTTTTGGAACAATAAAACTTATGCTGTTGTTATTTTTTTCACTTTGTTATTTTGGTTTGCATTACTGTTGAGTTAAAAAAATTTATTTACAGTTTATTGGAAGTACAGTTATACAGTGATGGTATTTGATGATAAAACCATGATGCTGAATTATACCATATTTACATGGTATTTTAAAGAACACCACAAACAGTATTCCCTCACAAAAAGTAGTTTGGTCGTACCATGGCATAGTAGTGATTTTACACTGTGGTGCCTTAAAAATGGATAATATGCATGTATTTAATATCACGGTTCATGTCCAAAATACCACTGTTGTACAAACAACCCTGATTAAACCGGTAATCTTTTTTGTAAGTGTTGCCATGTCCTAAAAAGATTAGTTATGGAACATTTGTGTTCAAATTAACACATTGTTAAATGCTGTAATTTCATTAGGTAAACAAATTAGCATTTATTATTACATTCCTTGGATAAGATGAAAGTCAAAGTGAGACAAAATAACTGTACAGAACATTGTCTAGATATGCAATTATTTGATGTTTCTGTGTACAGATTGCGTTCATGCATTTAGCTGTTTGTTCGTGTGTTTAGGCAGTAAAAATTGAATACTCTCGTCTGATTGCTGAAAAAGACTCTCACATCACTGACTGTGAGACTCGGATGCGTGAAAGAGAGTGTGAGACGCAGCAACTGCAGGAAAGTGTATCAAGGTGAGCATTCAAAGCAATATGAAGGTCAATGCAGCACAGATAATGGATTTGCACTAATGGATTTCCAAATGGATCTTCATGAGGATTTCTTGGACCATGGAAGAGATTCAGTTTTAGTAATTTTTGGTCAGGTTATGCATTATTATGAACTTCCATTTTCTTTTTCTCTCCTTTAGTACCAAGGAGGCTCTTGGTGAAGTACAGAAAGAGAGGAAAGAACTAAAGCAGAAATTGGATGAGGTGTTGACAGAGGCTCAGAATCAGCAGCTTCAGATGTCTGCGGAGCTGGAGGATCTGGGTCAAACCAAAGTCAATCTGGAGGAACGGCTCATCGAACTTATTAGGTCTGTATAACGCTTGCACTTCAGGTTTAGCTTCTTTTTCCTTACCTAAAAACAAGGTTATTTCATTGTTTATGATTAGCTAGCGTGTTTCATGATTATAGGATAGATTTCAACTTTATCCAGTTTTCCAAACATAGTCATATTCATAAAGCTCTATCACACTTAGCATGTTTTGCTGGAAACAAAAGAAACAAAGATTCAGTGCATTTCTATGCCCCCTTTTTTTTTTTTAAATGATTCATTTTGCTCTTGGTGTAAATGGATTTAATACAAAAATTTGCATTAATGTGACTGTCATTTTGAAAATTCTTTAAATACTTTTAATTAGTTTGATGCAACAAAGTATTTTTGTTATTCTTTTGAAGGTTAGATGGGAAAATCATTTGATGATTTTTGTGATAGACTGTTTTCTGTTTATGATTTAGATTTTTTTTTGTTGCTCACTTTAAAATAGTTTTCGAATGAAAATGATTGGACAATTTTTGCTGGAATTCTATACATAATTTATTTTTTGTATTCCTTTTATTATTTTTTTTTAATAAAGATGTTGATGGAAGCCCTTCAATTTTATTTAACTACTTTGGTCATGCATGTTATTCTGTACTGCATGAAATAAAAAGCTCCGGTCATGCTTCTGGGAAGAGAAACAAAAAAATAAAAAAGACTAAAAACTATTTTACAGATGAATTTACTTGAATTCTCAATGAAATGTTAAGAAAGACTGATAATGGTGGTGTGAAGTGCATGTTTCTCAAAATACATGAAGCACACGTTAAAGCAGGTCAAGGGCCTGTTCTCAGCTGCTGGATTGTTGTTACTTCATCTCGGTTTAATTCAGTTCCCGCCACATTCGCCCACAAGCAAATTTGTTATTTGCTCTTTTTAAGTGTATGGTTTATTAAGTCCTAGAGGTTTGTAAGGTAATTCTCTTTAATTCTCAGTGAGAGCTGGACAACTGGGTAGAAACCCAATCAAACAAATATAAAGGTGCTAGTGCCACAGAAGTGTTTAAGGAACTTACATAAGCATTAATTTTTTTTTGATGAAATATGCAGTTCAGTATGAATAAAATCATTCACCTAATCAAAGGCTGTTATATTAGATGTTATAAAACTTTACCCCATGACATGAAATGGAAATAAAGCATGAAAGGTGCTTTAAGACATTGAGGATCCAAGAGACAAAAGAGAAGCAAAGAGATTCTGAGTCTTTATTTCTCACCTCCTCCTTTCTCTCTGTCGTTCAGGGATAAGGATGCTCTGTGGCAGAAATCGGATGCTCTGGAGTTCGAGCAGAAGCTGAGAGCGGAGGAGCGGTGGTGGCTGGTTGATAAAGAGGCCACACATTGTCTGGGCTGCCAGGGCCAGTTCACGTGGTGGCTGCGGCGCCATCACTGCAGGTGGGCAATCAACAAACACCCACTCTGATCTCAAGGTAGAAGTCAAGTGAAATGCAAAGGAATGCAGAAAATACATTAAAGTTAAGGAAAGTAGAAGTATTGTACACATTTGTTGAAGAAAGGCTCTGAAAGACTTGCCCAATCATCCCATGTTAGAATATTACACAATGCTAATGTTTTTTGTTGGAGTATTTTTAATATTTCTTTAAATTAAAGTAATATTTTGTTAAATGATGCAAATACATTTATGCATTTTAAGCTTTTTGATTCATCTGTTTGTGCAGGTTTTGGCACTGGAGGTTTTAAATTGAAGGATTGTCTTTTTTTTGGGTTTGCTTTGCTTCCTGATCTGCATAATGACTTTAGTCAATCCGGCTGAAACAATGCAGACAAAGCATGCAAATAAATACATCACAGAGAAATTCATTCTTAGTCAGTCCACACCTCATGTCTTTTAGACACATACTGAGGTTTGGATGGCAATTCTTTTGAGTACATTAAAAGACTAGTTAACCCCGAAATGGAAATTTGCTGAAAATGTACTTACCCTCAGCATGTAGATTTTGATGATATGAGGATAAGGATGAGTTTGTTTTGGAGAAATTTAGCTCTACATCACTTGCTCACCATCGGATCCTCCGCAGTGAATTGGTGCCGTCAGAATGAGAGTACAAACAGCTGATAAAAACATCACAATAAACCACAAGTAGTCCACACAACAGAAGCGATGATTTAATGATGGTTTTGTTTCTTACAAACATGCACCTTTCAATTTACAAGACATTAATTGATGGACTGGAGTGGTCAGGATTGCTTGTGGATTATTGTGATGTTTTTATCAGCTGTTTGGACTCTCATCCTGACGGCACCCATTCACTGCAGAGGATCCACTGGTGAGCAAGTCATGAAATGCTACATTTCTGTAAGTCTGTTCTGATGAAGAAACAAAATCTACCATCTACCAAATGTTCATTTTGGACAAACTGTTTAATTAAATAGGGTGCTATTTTCAATACTTATTGTAAGTACATATTGTAAAAAGGTAATATAATCATAATTCATATTTTAAGACCTGATAAATTATTTGACAACAATTTTCTGCTACAGAACTATTTAAACAGGGTCAGAATTTTTCATCAACCTCAGCAAAATATGTTTCATCATAGTTCATCAAAAACGTTCATCATAGGACAGTATTTCAGACTCTGTATTAGTGATGTATTGTTTGGTGCCAGATATTTGGAGTTATGTTATTCTGTGTTCCTGGCAGGCTGTGTGGCCGTATCTTCTGTTACTACTGCAGCAATAATTATGTGATGACTAAAAACTCAAAGAAGGAGCGCTGCTGTCGAGAGTGCTACACACAGCACAACGCTGTGGTGGAAAGATTTACGAATGCTGAACTCAACAGCTTGTCGGAGAATCCTCCACCGCCTCATGCAAACGCTGCCGGTCAACCCCCACCACCATATATACCCACACCTAGAGTTACAGGTACAGATACATCCGAAAACAGACCCTAAAATATGAGTTGATTCCACATGAATGACACCTTAACAATTTAAATTATATAACAACTGTGAATGTTAACTTTGTAGTTTAGATTGTATGCAATTTGTTGGTGAAGAGTGGCCAGAAAACACTACTCATTTAGCTGATTCATGAGAACAGACGTGTGCAATAAAAAAGACAAATTTGAAAATGTTCATTTTATTCTTCATTATATCATAGTTGCTGTCTTGTAAGTAGGAACTCCCCAAGAGGTCTTGCATGTAAAATTACTTTAGTTGTTATTCTTTGCATTTTAAATTTAGGAAACTTTTTCCATTTAAGAGCACCTCAAAACTCCCTTAGCAAGCATAAAGTAATTTGTCTTTCTCTCTACATAAGTGCTGATAACAAAGGTGCTGTCAACATCGAATGGGTTTTTCATTCTGAGTGTGTGAATACAGCCGCACGTATGATTGAGAGAACCTTCAAATGCTTAAATATATTGTTCTGTCTGGCATTCATCTTTTGTGTTTGAAGATTGTCTTCTTGAATGGATTGAATGGGCAAGAAGTCCATTCTTGAATGCTAAAGATCAGGATTTTGCTACAGAGCGCTTTGTTTTTAACATGCGTCATTGTAATTGGCAGGAAAATGTCACAAATTTGTCTTGACTGTAACAAGCAGTCCTGTCATTGATGTCGAGTGAATATTGTTTGCTAATTAATGTTTCTGTATGTCTTTCTCAATGGGGTGCTTGATGGTTCAAAAAGTCAAATTCAGTAAAAATCATGACATTTGAAAGGAGTATAACAGAAAAGTTACACTTCATGTGACAGAGCAATCTATGTATCATTTATAATTCAAACCTGAATAATGATACTTAAAAAGAGCTGCCTAGTGTTCTTTTAGTATTATTTATATACGTACATAATTTCTCTTTTGTGCATTTTCTTTTGTATAGATTTTGATTCAGCTTGAATTTATTTTTATTTAAGCTTTATTCGTTGTAATTGTAGTACTTTTTTTCAGTTAGTTTGTAAGGCTTTTTTAAGTTTTTCGTCTAATAGTTATGTTTTATTTCAGCTTGATTTGAAATAAATGAAATACATTTTTAACAGTTTTAGTTAAAAATAACAACACAACAACATTTACAGGTCCCTTGCTTAATGCTAATTTCCGTTTTACTCACTTCTTAAATTTCTCATGGGTTGATCTCGTACTGAGGCTGATAATGTCTTCCTGTCCTGACTTGCAGTTACAGATCCTGGTGAGAAACCTGATGATGGAGCGTTTGACATCATAACAGATGAGGAAGTGAATGAGATTTATGACAGTGACTCGCGCACCACCACTGGGTCACTGGAGGAAGAAGGAGATGGAGGGCAAACTGGAGACCTGTAAGGACACACACACACACACACACACACACACACACACACAAACAAATAATCCTAGACAACACTTACGGTATATACACAAATGTTTAGAAATTTGGTTTCAGTAAGATAAAAAAAAGAAACGTTTTTCTCAGCAAGGATGCATTAAATTTAAGCGAGAGTAAAGATATTTATAATGTTACAAAAGATTTTTGTTAAAAAATAAGCTGTTCTTTTAAACTTTCAACTTAGAATAGGGAAAGGAAAGAAAAGAACAACTATTTCTTGAGCTGTAAATCAGTATATTAGAATGAGTTCTGAAGGATCATGTGACACAAGACAGGAGTGATAATGCTGAAAAATCCATTTGAAAAAATGTAAAATGTATAATAATTTATATTATTTTTTGCATAAGACTTCAAAAACATTTTTTAAAAACTCTTACAGACACCAAACTTTTAAACGGTACTGTACGTGGTGAACTAATCTAGCTTAAACTTTAAACCTGGCTTTCAGATATGCTTCTGTCATTTGAATAAATGTAAAAGTAAACAAAAATACATTTATGTCACATATACAGTCTGCCTAAGACGTGTAGTTTCAGCAAATAAAGATGCTTTTAGACTTATTTTTGCAATAAGGCTATGTGATGCTAGATGTATCTTTTTATTGCAAGACATTTTCCATTCTTTTAAAAGAACTGCATTTATCAAATGAAATCTGATTTTAAAAAATGTTCGTTTCTGTATGCATTGTGCACAAATTTACACACAAAAAGAAGTGACCAGAGACAATAGATTCGCTAAAACGGTCCCATGTTCACAATCTCACTCAGAATGGTCCACTTTATAGCAGTGTTATCAAGATTCCCCAGGCTGCATCACCGGGCCTCCGTTTAGAAAATTGTGCTGTGATGCTTCCTCAAATAAGTGTTACAGACAGACAGGAAGTCCTGCCGGGAGATTGATTGCGGGGGGAAAATGACTGTCAATTTATGCATACATTTCCTAACATTTGTCACTCTGAGATGAGCACCTGCCTGGCATATAATTCTAAAGCAACCTCAAAAGAGCATTTTCCTGTGTGTGAGCGAGGTTTCCGTAATTACACACACTCCATGGGAAAGGAGAGGGTTTTAATGGAAAGATTTTTATTTTTGATCATGTAGGTTTCTTAGTGTTTTTCCCTTATTATTTGCATCAAGCCCAACATAATATGCGCGCGTGTTAATTACTCTTTTTTTTTTTTTTTTCCTCTCTCACTGTGCCTGTAAGAGCTTGATGCATACACAATTTTTGCATTTGAATTAAAAATGCTACTTGCTCGCAGGTTTGCTTTTGGGCGCAATTTAGATTTTGACTGCTCTATCCTTCAAAAACAGTCTCTCTGCAAAGCTACGTTACTTTACTTTTCCATAACAATCAAAACTGAAATGTGCCACACAAATTATAAATAATATTAAGCAGAACAACTGTTTTCAGCATTGATAATAATAAGAGATGTTTGGATCAGCATATTACATAAAAAATGTTGGAGGGAAATTTAAAAAATGTGCATAAAAACTGATAAGAAAACATGCACATAAAGTACAAAGGAAATACTTTTACCGAATAAGGAAAAAGTTCCTTAATGCACATCAAAAAAGACTTCTACTTGACTTTGTAATGGAACAGCATAAAACTGCACCAACCTATGGAACGATCTCATCACACAACATCTAAAAATTCTAGTTTTGTCATTCTAAAATGCTTTGAGCAAAATCTCATCAAAGTTTATATATAAGTTTATATAAGTTTAATTCGTAACTTCGAATGGAAGCATAGCTACTGAAGACTAGAGTAATGATGCTGAAAATTAAGCTTTGCATCACAGGAATGAATAACATTTTAACATACTGTACTGTATATGTTAAACAGTTATTTTAAATTGTAATACTATTCTACTACTGTTTTTGCTATTTTTGATTAAATAAATGCAGCCTTATGAGCAAAAAAGACTTAGTCTTTTTTATTATTTTATAATTACTATATTATTTAGATATAATAAATAATACAGCTGCACAAATTCAGAAGGGCAATTTTTAGCAGCTTAGAGATCTTTTTTGAGATCTAAGAGATACAGAATGTTTTAAAAGTTGAACAATGATAGTTAATTTGTTTTTGACAGTGTAAACATGAGAGCAGATTTTTCTTTGACATCTAGTAACCCATTAACAAGCATTCAAACCCCATCATAGCAACATCCAGGCAACCATTATGAACAATCCATTTAAAAAAAAATTCTGTCTATTTATGGTTGGTTGTAATTGTTGTGTTTTACTGTAGCATATCGAGTGACGTGACCCCTGATGAACAGGAAGAGATGGTCCCTCCTGTACAGGATGCAGAAATCACCCTCCTCAAATCAGGAGAACTCACGTTAGTATATGCCAACAGAAAACTATGGGGGGGCCATCTAAGCCATAATTCATTCTGGCACTCTCACACACATACATTCTCCATTCACATACATACATTTATACTCTTACACACATACATTCTCCTTTCACATACATGCATACATTTCTACTCTCACACACATACACTCTCCTGTTTCACATACATATATTCTTGCTTTACACACATACATTCTCCTTACACATACATCATTTTTTTTTTTGCTTTCACACACATGCATTCTCCTTTTACATATATATATATACAGTACAGACCAAAAGTTTGGACACCTTCTCATTCAAAGAGTTTTCTTTATTTTCATGACTATGAAAATCGTAGAGTCACACTGAAGGCACCAAGGGCTATTTGACCAAGAAGGAGAGTGATGGGGTGCTGCGCCAGATGACCTGGCCTCCACAGTCACCGGACCTGAACCCAATCGAGATGGTTTAGGGGTGAGCTGGACTGCAGACAGAAGGCAAAAGGGCCAACAAGTGCTAAGCATCTCTCGGGGAACTCCTTCAAGACTGTTGGAAGACCATTTCAGGTGACTACCTCTTGAAGCTCATCAAGAGAATGCCAAGAGTGTGCAAAGCAGTAATCAAAGCAAAAGGTGGCTACTTTGAAGAACCTAGAATACTGTATGACATATTTTCAGTTGTTTCACATTTTTTTGTTATGTATATAATTCCATATATAATTCCACATGTGTTAATTCATAGTTTTGATGCCTTCAGTGTGAATCTACAATTTTCATAGTCATGAAAATAAAGAAAACTCTTTGAATGAGAAGGTGTGTCCAAACTTTTGGTCTGTACTGTGTGTGTATATATATATATATATATATATATATATATATATATATATATATATATATATATATATATCTACCTTTTTTGCTATCCATTACTTCCTGTTTAAGCAGGACGTCACTCTCAGAGCAGGAAATACATGTGCAAGACCTGCTCAGCTCTTCCTCACAATTTTACAGTTATGCTATTCAAAGTCATCCTGTTTTCTTTTCAAGTACATATTTTAAGTTTTTATTTTTAACATGTCATTATGTAACCAACGTGTTCTAAAGATCTGTGTACAAGTACTTAGACACTGATTTTGATCGTATTAACAGGGCTTAACACTAAAGACATTTTCAACTGGTCCAGTTCGGCCTGTGGTTTATTTATTTTTTACTTGCCCTGGCTAAATTTTCACAGGACTTGCCACAATCAATCAATCAATCAATCAATCAATCAATCAATCAATCAATCAATCAATAAGACTATTTTTTTTCATTGTTGACTGTAAACATTGTATTGTAATAAATAATAACCATTTTGCACAAATAAATAAACCATGCTTTTTCGGGTCTTTCAGGTAGGTCTAACTATTCCAGTTAAGGATGCACTGATCAGGATTTTATTTATTTTACAATCAAATGAGCCGATTTCCATTCTCGTTGCCAATTTATTTAGTTCTTCTTCTTTTTTTTCTTTTTTTTTACATTTATTAAATGTTTATTTTGCTCTGTTACTGGCCATACTAACCTTGAGCAAACAAACAAACAAAAAAATATATGCAACATGAAGCAAGTGCACAAAACAAAAACATCATATTGGCTTAATGAATATTTTATTATTACTATTTATTATTATTAGTTTTATTTCCTTAATTATATGCGTGTCTGCACTATGTTTGTACTTTCTGTACTGGAAGCTCCTGACGAAATTTCTTTTGTGTGTAAACACTTGGCAATAAAGCTCTTTCTGATTCTAATGAAAATGCTAATTCAATCTCTGACAGCAGGTGGCGCTTATAGAACACTAGTCTAGCACTGAGTGCATGCAGAGCTGCAATTGAAAAAAAAATTAAATAAGTAAATGAAAATCTAAAAATAAATAAACTGCAATGAGTCTTGAGTTATTTAAACAAAGATATCGCTGTCCCTAACTTGCAACATCCCACTTAATTAACTTCCTAAATTAAATGGAAAAAAAAAACCTTGTACGCTTATAATTAGTCTATCTAGCAACACGACTGAGGCTGAGCTCGCGTCCTCAATCACAACTCGCTCAAAGTACGAGGCCATGTAAAGTTTTCATAATAATAATATTTATTTATTTTTTAAAAACCAAGATAGCTTGCTGAAATACTTCTGCGGCTGCCTCATCTGCCTCAGCCATGCTGATCAAGACCTGTCACGGTGAGCCTGATCGCACCTAACCTGCCTTCCGTTTCAACTAAACACCTTCCGTTTCCACTATACTCTCTCTCGCACATACATACATTCTTCTCTTACATACATCTATATATGTTTGTGTGTATATGTATGTGAAAAGAGAGTTTATGTGTGTGAGAGTAGAAATATATGTATGTGTAAGGAGAATGTATGAGTGTGAAAGCAAAAATATATGCATATGAAAGGAGAATGTATGTGTGTGTAAGAGTAGAAATGTATGCATGTGTAAGAAGAATGAAAGTGTGTGAAAGCAAGAATATATGTATCTGAAAGGAGAATGAAAGTGTGTGAAAGCAATAATATATGTATGTGAAAGGAGAATGTAAGTGTGTGAGAGTGCCAGAATGAATTAAGTCTTGCACGGCCCCTCATACACATGCACACTCATCTGGCTATTATTATTGATGATAATTGGGTGCGTGTCTTTGTGTAGTGCCTCTGTGCCTCTGGACATAGATGAGATTCCTCATTTCGGCGATGGTTCCCGTGAGCTGTTTGTCAAGTCCAGTTGCTATAGCGCCATTCCCATCACTGTGGGCGACTGCGGGCCCATCATCAGCTGGGTTTTCTCTTCCGAGCCCAAGAGCATCTCCTTCACTGTGGTGTACAGAGAGACACTTGACACACCTGTTGAACAGGCCAAGGTAACAAACACACACATACATGCCCTTCAACACCTATTTGGTATGCAGAGGTTTGCATACCAAACAACTTGCACTCATGCTCATTCGCATGTTCACGTGCATAAGCTGTAAAATATGGCCTTGTTACAGTGCTGCTCGAGTAGTTCATGAAAAACCTAGTTATAGGTGTCTCTTTGTGTTTTAAAACCTGATTTCTCAGATCACTGCTTTAAATATTGCCCCACTTTTAGTGCTGGAGAGTAACAAATAAATTAGAATAAACATTTATAATTGTCATTATTTACTTTTGACTTTCTTCTGTGGAAAAATAAGTCTTTTTTTAAATTATATGGATAAAATCTGAAGAATGTTTTCCAAACAATAGAATGAAAACAAGGCTTTCAAGCTTCAAAATGAAGGCAAAGAAACATAAAACCTTTTGCTTTTTAATAGCGAAATAATATTTAGTAAAAATTGATAGCAAATTCTGTGTTTATTATTCATTAGTTCAATTTAGGACTATTTGTGTGCACTTTAGATGCATTGACCTAAATTCAAATTCTTATTGTTTCTCTGTAAGTTGAGTTCTTAAAAATATTAAATAATGAAATCTGCCAGAGGAAAAAAAAGACTAAATAATCCCTGCTTTAATGTAATTAGCTACTTTGTGTTTGTTAACTTGTAGTCATTGTTATTTTAGTATTAATTACTATTTTGAATTAGCTTTTATATATTTCAGTTTGCATTTAAATTTTAAGTTTTGGTAATTTTATGTTCTTTTGTAATTTATATTAGTTTTGTTTATTGAGTTAAAAATTGTTATGTGTAAGTTATATTTCAGTTTTAGTTTAGTTTTAGCATTTCAACATTTTCTGTTTAGTTGTAGTGTTTGAACTTATTTAAACTGAAGATTTGTAAGTTTTCATTGAATACTCGGATTACTTCACACTTTACTTAGCTTTATCTCAATTAATGAAAACTATTTTTACTAGGTAATGTAGTTTCCCCAACATTGGCTGCTTTGTTATTCACAGTAAATTAGACTGTGTGTGATGACTGTATGTTGAATAATAATCAGTTAGGAAAATGCAAAGTGCTGCAGGCTGCATGTCCTCGCAAGCATCACAGACACTGCATCAGCTTGCATTATTACTTCTCTTCAGTGTGGCAGCGTCTAAAATGCATCCCTATTTTTATCTTCTGGAAGCCGTTCTCACTCTTTGAAATGACGAGCATAAATCCTAGCAGCCCTTTTAATTCATAAGAGTGCTAAATCTATTTTATGTCCCTGTGGTTCAGGTTCTGATTCCTCTCACACGCTGTAACTCACACAAAGAGACCATACAGGGCCAACTGAAAGTCTGCAGTCCTGGAGTCTATGCACTCATCTTTGATAACTCGTTTTCCAGGTACAGTGACACACAGCTGACATTTACACACTCCAGGGAACCTTTCAGAGCTTTTGTGCTTCTCAGAAAATATCTACCCCTTTGATAGAATTTTGCTGATATTTAAGGCAGTTTCAGATGCAGTGCATTTTACAGGGTTTCTGCGGGTCTTAAAAAAAGTATTAATTCACACCTTTACAAATTATAGCCTTAAAAAGACAGAGAATCTTAGATTTATAGTCATGTCATTATTGCATGCATTGCCAAAAAAAAATTTCATGTTGTTCCTCTGTCTTTGTCTTGTTCCAAAACATGTTTAAAATCAAGATACATTTACTTGAGATAAATAAAGTCTTGTTTTCTGAGATACACAGTTACAAAGAAACAGTAAGCAAGACATTGAACACGTGAAATTTTGAAGTAGAAAAACATAAATAGTCTTTTCTTTTCAAACATACTGCACTAATCATTGTTTTATTTGTAACTTTGAACTTTGTGTTGTTATTAACAGGAAAGATGGAATGCAACAATCACTGCTTCTCTTGTGTTTTCTTATCCATAGATTTCTGTCCAAGAAGGTCAACTACTACCTGACCATTGAGAAGCCCATCATCTATGATGGAAGTGACTTCCCTTAAATGTGGCTTTGTGGTGTGGAGCGTCCTCGTGGGAACTTGATGTGTTTTATTTTTATCCTTATTCACTTCAGACCTGTTCCTGTGTGCCAAGGGTTTCCGTTTTATAGTTTTATGGGTTAGTATAGTATTAGATGTTTTATTGCTGATAGCATTAAGGTTATCTGTGGTGACCTGAGTTAAGTGTTATGAAGGGCTTTCTACAGCACTTTTTACGGTACTTATTGCAAGAGGATTATTTGCTTTTGATTAACCTTTCTGGGTTTTATTTTATTGTGCATTCAATATTTTAAAATAATTTTACAAACACTACAGGTGAATTTAAAGCACAGTTGAAGCTCACATGGGTAAATATGCAAAGAAAGTGAGACAATTACATAAAAAAAATAATTTACCCATAATTGAAAAACAAAATGCTGAAAATATACTCACTTTCAGGCCATCCAAGACATAGATACATTTGTTTCTTCTGCAGAATAGATTTGGAGAAATTTAGCATCAGTTGCTAACCAGTTGGTCCATTACAGTGAATGGGTGCTGTCAGAACAAGTCCAAACATCTGATAAAAACATCACAATAATCCACAAGACACCAGCTTATCAGTTGACTTCTTGTGAAATAAAAAGCTGCATGTTTGAAACAAACAAATCTATCAAGACATTTTTAACTTTAAACTGTTTCCAGCTAAGATATGAGTCCTATATAAATAATATTGTTTCTTCCAGTGAAAAATGTAAATCGGGAGTGAATATGCACAGATCAAGCACCATTTGCAAGTGAAACTAGTCCAAAAGTGTTCTTTTCAAATATGTGTGTGGATTTTGATGTGAGATGACAAGAAATTGACTTTTTCACTGCAGAAACTTACTATGGATTATGGACTCAATTTGTCCAGAAGCAACAGTCTCTTAATGATAGAGTTGTTTCTTTCAAACATGCAGCTTTTTTTAACTGACAAGATGTTAATTGATGGTCTGGAGTGGTGTGGATAACTTGTGGATTATTGTGATATTTTTATCATCTATTTGGACTCTTATTCGGACGGCACCCATTCACTGCAGAGAATCCACTGGTGAGCAAGTCACATAATGCTACATTTCTCCAAATCTGTTCCTATGAAGTAGCAAACTCATCTACATCCATCTTGAGTGGCCTTAGGGTGAGTACATTTTTAGCTAATTTTAATTTTGGGTGAAATATTCTTTGAAAAGATATCACACTACACTTCCAATACAGATGAGGTTTTTTTTTTTAAATCATAAAAAAATGTCATACAAGGTACAACTATGGTTCTTAAAACAAAGCTGGATGCTAAGATATTGTGTCATGACAGAGTCCTGCAATAGTATATCCGTTTTTATTTTTAATTTTTAAATTTTTTACTTTTTATGGTCCCCACCAACTAGGTCAGATTGTCACTGGTAAGACAGCAGTAGAACTATTTAACTACGGTACTCACTATTCTTGGGTCAGCTATATTGTTTTATATTCACCATTTATAAATACATAAATGGCACTTTTTAAAATTGAATCGACTCCATGCAGTAATGTGTTTGCGAATAGAAGGCTCAGTTTTTTGATCTGATATAATTGGTTTACTGATGCTCAGATACATCATATTTTTTGGCATGTTCAATTTTAATGCCTCATTTCTGTATATGCATCACTGAATCCTCATCCTGGTACATCATCAAACATTAGTAATATGAACACTAAGACTGTTAAATGTGCATTTAATGAACTATCTCACTTTGTTTAGTTATTTTATGCAACATCTAAAGCACAAATGCAGGACACACGTGTTTATTCAGGTGTATGGCTCACATAATTTTCCAGGTGACAAAGCTGAACAAGACTGCTGCGCTGAAGATCTGTTTATATATTTATATCTCAAGCTCCTGTTTGAACTGTGCAATTTTAAATACTTTCCTAATAGGACTTGTTCTTTTGCAAGAGTTTTAAAATGGTATTTTAAATAAACTGATGCTTTTGAAGGTACTTTTTAAAAGCAGTTGTTCAGGATATTGTGAATACATAATGAATGTCACTGAATTTAATATCTGTGAATCTATGCAATCACAGCGCAATGTTTACAAATTGCAGAACCCTTTAAGTGTAATAAAGTTGTTTTGTATAATGTTAAGTGTATAAATGTCCTTGTTTATAAGCAATCACTTGTCTGTATGCATGCACATGATGATAAACAGACTTTTTATATTTTTATGACTAGGCCTAATTGAGGCCGCTTCATCTCTATTGGGAAGATTATGTGATGTGTTGCTCACTAGATCTATAGATCATATTTCTGCTAATAATTTGGTGGTTTGTGCGACGTCGCTGGTCATGTGATGTCAGCATGAGGGGCGACCTTCTCCATGTAGATTACATTTTCTGGGAGAGTAAATACATTTCCTGTAAGTGTACATCGTTAAATATTTTTTAAAAATGCTATTAATTTCTTTAGATTTACCAAAAAATACTGAGTCCACCATTGAAGTGAATTTAAAAAAGTACATTGACTTAATAAATTAAGGACGCCCATTTCGCATCACTTTGTGCCGAACAGATACTGTGCGCGGAGGAGCGCACACACACGGACTCTTGTTATTGTCCTTGGTGACTTTAACAAAGGAAACCTCACAATTGGACTCCCCAAATACAGACAATCTATTAAATGTCCTACCAGAGAGGAGAACATTCTGGACCACTGCTACATTAACAGTAAGCAGTGTCAATCACGCCGTCCGGAGCTTTGCCCCCATCCCCCTCCCCCCCCTTTAAAAAAAAGGATCACAGCTCTAAATGACTACAGACCTGTCAGGTTCTTGTCTGTCTGGTTTGAGGAGTGTTCGAATTCCTGTCTGCAGCAGAGATGCAATGGTTTTAACGCGCCCTGTGCTGGATTATGAATGATGTGCTCTCTCTCCTCTGATTGGTCAGAGTCAGTCTATAAAGCATTTGATCCAAATACTGTTGTCAGCGCGCGCTGTGGACACGACTGGAGACATGCGCTCGTGGGCTCGCGGGATCCTGTGGTTGTCATCTTTTACAACTGTGAGTACGCACAACCTCGTGTATTTATTCACCCATTCACAGTCGTGGAATGCACTTTTTACAATGCACATTTGTGTGAGAAGCATCTTCATAACTAGGGCATACTTTTAATCGGTTGTTTGTGGTCTGGCAGGCTAATTATATATATAACGTGTTAAGAACGAAGACTGAGCTTTGTGTTTTCTCCGTATCTCCTGTACTAACTTTGTAATTTTTTGCAACATATTATTTTGGGCTCTGTGAAAATATGATCGCAATCTTAATTCATTATAGTGCACGTTTGCACACCAGATGATGCGCTGCATCAGAGGTGGAGTAAATGTTTTCTTTATCCACACCTGTTTCATTAAATATCGAAAAAGACGGTGGAGCCAATTAGAATACGTGGGCAATCAAGAAGACTCTTTAAAATGTGATTCATACTAGTTACAAGTGCGTAAATGGCACGGCTGTTGTCTTTGCAGCACACACAGAAATGCGTAGTTTGGTTTCAAACACAAAGAGTGAAATGTTCAAATTCACTACATAGTCCAGGGCCCGGTTCCCCGATAACGCTCACTCTTAGCGCGCTAAGAAGACCTCGAAAGATATATTTTACCAAAGTTGTTTATGTCCCTAAGTGTGTTCCCCGAAGTGTCCCTTAGGAAGCTTCTTAGCACGCTGCCTCTACGTCCGACGTTACAAGAGCGCTGTCCCGAGTGAAGGTGCTGAATTAGTTGGCATCAATTGCTAAGGAATCGATTTTCCTCTTCACGCGAAGGTGCATTACAGCGTTAAGAAATATAACCCGTTATATGCAAATGAAACATTCCTCAAATTATTCCGGTAACATTTTTAACATAGTTTGAGTTATCAGTAAAATATACAGTATAAATTAAATTATCAAATGGTCAGTAATATGTTCACACGATATGTTGTGACGGTTAGACGAACCGGGGAATCCCTCGCTAATCATCCACCCTCCTTATCCTGTAGTGCCACTTGTGCTGCTTCTTGACATGGGTTTAACGACTTCTAAAAATTATGTAATACACTTTTATATTAATGGTAATGTACTTTACAATCAGAATTGATTGACAAGCAGCTGCAGTTACTTTTGTTTAATGCGGTATTGATTGCCATTGGTTAATGTTTTCAATAAAAAGCAACCTATCTACAATGAACAGAGAGAGATACAGAATATGGTGGTGAAGCAACGTAAAAAAAAGGACACCAAGCTTCTCGTCGGAGGAACTTGAAGTATTGCTGGACCTTGCCACCAAATCAGAGATCACACCCCTATGGTCCACTATAACCTGCACGTTTATGGCCGCGTATCCCTTTCGCGATATGTACGCCTGATCAATCACTGATGGATTGGCGATAGGGATGAGAGGGCCATCCACCAGGATGTAATTCCCGGCATGGCGCAGAAGGGCTTTGGTGACAGTGTGGACCCACCTCCACACCGAGGTCTTGATTAGGCCGTAGCCCTCTCCCACGACCTCGATGAAGCTCTCTGTAGCAAAAAAATAAAATAAAATAAAATATATTTTTTAATATAGCCACGTCAGGCAAAATGTCAAAAGGGCTTATAGTCAGCTGCATTTATGTCTTGACCCCAAAAAATTCTAACAAAACGTTTCTCAGTGGTTTACAGTAGTATCAAATGTACTTAAAATCATACTAAAAGTTTACCAAAGTTTGACTCCAAGAAATGCCCCGTTTTCAAAATGGCAGCCGCCAGGTCCTTAAAATGACCATTACTCCTTTGTATTCCTCCTAGACCAGAAATATTGGTGCCTGATACATGTTTTGGCCATGTAATATTCTAATTAGCATATTTGCATGATAGATAAGTGATTACAAGTCCAATTATATATTAAAGCAATTGGTTACAAGCATATTTATGGGAAAAATATGTACAATTTCCCTTAAGTACAGGTACATGTAAAAAAAAAAAAAATAGAATATCATGGAAAAGTTCTTTATTTTTTGGTAATTTAATTTAAAAAAGCAAACTTTTTTTTAAAAAAGACTGAAATATTTAAAGAGTTTTTTGTCTGAGTTCTGATGGTTAATACTTACAGCTTCAGTATCTCAAAAAATTAGAATATTTTCTCAAAGATCAATCAAAAAGAGATTTACAAAACAGAAATGTTCAAGATCTCCAAAGTAGGTTTAATTATGCACTCAATACTTGGTTGGGGCTCCTTTTGCAATTACTGTCTGTGGCACTCCAGGTTGTTTTGATAACGGCCTTCAGCTCCTCTGTATTGTTTTTCAGATGTTACTTATCTTCCTCTTCACAATACCCCATAGATTCTCTGTTTGATTCAGGTCAGGTGAATTGGCTGGCCAATCAAGCACAGTAATATCATGGTCAGCAAATCACTTGGAAGTGGTACTTTGGCACTGTGGGTAGGTTGTCAGGGTTTTGCATTGTCACTTTGTTTTATGTTTTGGTTCTTGTGTCTAGTGTCAGCACATGGCCTTGTTAGTTATTTTCTCGGCCATGTGCTCCTTTAGCCCCTCCTCCTTGTTTCCTTTTTACCACACCCTCTTGTTAGCCTTAGTCTTATTGTGCTCACCTGTCCCTCATGTATTTTCCTCCCTATTTAAAGTGCCCCTAGCACTTTGTGTTTGCTGGTTCATGGTCATTCTCACCCCCTCTGTCTCTGAATGTGGCTGAATATGTGTCCGTGTCTCCTTGTCTGGTTGGTCTTGTGCCCTTGTCTAGTCCTTGTAGTTCTATGTGTCTTGCTCCTTATTTTTAATAATTTGTTTGTTCTTGCTTTTGGCTTTTATTTGTAATATTTATTTAGTTTTTCTAGTCTTGATTCTTGGTTTTGTTCGATTATTCTCTAAGTTGGTTAAATTGGTAATTTCTTATATTGTTACTTAACCTTTTATTAGTTCATTGGCTTATATCTTTCCTTGAGTTTAATATGTGTTTTTGTGGAGCTTTGTCCTGTCTAGTCTTGTGTTCGAGTTCCTGACCTGTCCCTGTGTGTCCTGCCCTGGTTCTACCTACCTGGCACTTGGTCCGTTTCAGAGTCAGTGGTCAACATGTGTCTGAGCTCTGCTCTATGGTGCCTTGTGTGGTCTTCTACATCAGCCTGGTCTTGCTGCCCCCTCTGTTGCCAAGTATTCTGCCAGTTGTTTCCTGAAGCTTTCCCAGTGGCGTCCCCTACCTGTTCCTGTTTACTGTTTTCCTGTTGTGGTATCAATTGTTCACTTCACTACCCTCTTGTATCAGTCTGTTTTGTCAATAAAACCTTATTACCTTACACTGCAATTGGGTCCTCCCTCCTAGATCCCTGACATAGGAGCTAAATTCCTGCTGCAAAATTAAATCAGCATCTCCATAAAGCTTGTCAGCAGATGGAAGCATAAAGTGCTACAAAATCTCCTGGTAGATGGCTGCATTGACTTTGGACTTGATAAAACATAATGAACCAACACCAGCAGACGTCACGGCACTCATATCATCAATGACTTCAGAAACTTCACACTGGACTTTGGATTCTGCGTCTCTCCAGTCTTCCTCCAGACTCCAGACCTTGATTTCCAAATGAAATGCAAGATTTACTTTCATCTGAAAAGAGGACTGTGGACCACGGAGCAACAGTCCAGTTCTTTTCCTCCTTACCCCAGGTGAAATGCTTCTGATGTTTTTTTTTCTGGTTCAGGAGTGGCTTGGTTTTAGGAATGTGACAGCTGTAGCCCTTTTCTTGAAGATGTCTGAGCGTGATGACTCTTGATGCGCTGACTCCGGCTTCAGTCCACTCCTTGTGTAGCTTTCCGAAGTTCTTGAATCTGCTTTTCCTGACCATCTTCCCAAGGCTGTGGTCATCTCTGTTGCTTGTGCACCTTTTCCTACCTCCTACCTACTTTTTCCTTCCAGTCAACTTTCTATAAATATATTTTGATACAACACTCTGTGAACAGCCAGCCCTTTCAGTAATGACCTTCTGTGGCTTACCCTCCTTGTGGAGGGTTTTGATGATTGTCTTCTGGACAACTGTCAAGTCAGTAGTCTTTCCCATAATTGTGGTTGCATTTTCTGAACTAGCCCAGGAGGTGCCCAGTATTTATACTCGTAATTAATAAAACTAATCAAGCTCAAAATGGAATATTCAAATTTTTTGAGATACTGAATTTTTTATTTTCCTAAGCTGTAAGTCGTAACAAACAGAATTAAAACAAGAAACTCTTGAAATATTTCTGTTTGTGTGCAATGATTCTAGAAAACAATCGTTTACTATTTTGAATTAAATTACAAAAAATAAAAATAAATTTTCATTTTTTTAAGTAGTCAAGGATGAATTTTGTTTGAGCAAAATGGTATACACTGTGCTGCCAACAACATTACAATGAGTCAAGCAATATCAAATGTCAGTATTTTTTCTACCATCGTCTGAATCGCTGAAAATTGTGAATTTAGTTTTGTTGGGTTTAGTATAATGCCACCTTTATACTCAAAACATCTATAGAGGATGCATTACATATGTATTACCTTATTAAAATTGAAATGAGTGACCATTTTAGAGGTTTCACACACAGGCTGTTCAGGCTAATACAGGGTTGTTTATGATCACAGTTATACAACTCCAATTTAAGTTACTTTTGGATGCAATAACTTTTACATTGAATGTAAAGTCTGTGTTTTAGCAAAAAAACTGATACTGAGTAGGAGTTATATGACATAGGCTAAATTGTTTACATCTCTGGTTCACCCCAAATAATGATAAAACCTTACAGTATTCTCACAAAAACATGTATTCCATAAGTATGTAATCATGTCAGTGCAATTTAGACAGGTCCAATGGATTCATAGACCCAGAAAACATGGGGTTAGACACTAAGATTACTTGACTAAGTCAAATAATGAAGGAGTTAGGATATTTTAAGGTCTCCCTGCCCATCTTGGACGCCATCTTGAAAATAACACCTTTCTAGTGGTCAAACTTTGGTAAACTTTTAGTATGTTATTAAGGACACCCAATACTTAAAAAAACAGCTGAGAAACCTTTTGTTAGAATTTTTTATGGTTAAGGGGTTTTATTTTGTATATGCAGCGGCCTATTAAGTTTTTTTCGGAATATAAAAATTGACTAAACGGCACATAAAGTCAACTTCATAAATAGGCCTGTATCCATTGCGAACATATTTTATTATGAGTCTTAAAATGTCCATAACATAAAATCATTGTTGAGCCACAACATTGTCAACATACCATAGTTTGACTTTTACTGCACTGCGCTGATTTCTAAAGACTAGCGTCTTGAGCTCAAACAACGCTAAGAGAGAGCTTACGAATGGTCCAGACCAACCTTACGAAAGTGTGACTTACAAAAGATATACTTAGCGAGAGAGGTTAAGGAATAGGTTAAGAACTACTTGGCGATAAGAACATTTTGGGGAACCAGGCCCAGGTTAGTTGTAACATACCCTGGGGTGAGATGTGACGATATGATATCCACCTGGGAGAGATGTAACATTATGCAACAAGGATTATGAAAAAAAACAAAAACAAATTAAATGTGAAACTTTCTATTCAGCACTGACTTAATTAAAACATAATTTTCTTCATAATATGAGATACCCCTTGGCCTGGACTTTTTCTTCCAAGACCTGAAAGGCATACTGAAAACCTATAAATAAAACAAAATTGTTTGGACTAAGTTCTAAAATGTTTTATTGATGTTATAACTAACCCTGAGTCTTGATGTTACCACTATCCCAGAGTCTTGTATCCATAAACTAGATTACCTTACAGCTAACAGCCAAAGCATTGGCAGCTTGCATGAAAAATATCTACACAGACACACAATAAATATAATTTTACTTCGATGAGTTTAACTACAAAGCAGGAACAGTCATCACAAAAATCAATTAAATATCAACTCTTCTACAAAATCTGCTGTGTCTGCCACAGTGCTCTATTTCCTTACATTTGGAATAAGGACTAAACTGAGAATGTGTGAAGTGAATTAGGTGATTTGTAACTTATTTGAGAAATCAGAAGTGTTCCAACTGCCCTGTGTTCCAACCATCCTACTGCATATTTGGACATTTTGGCACATTTTGCTCCTACTGCACATTTGGGTAATATATTGAAACAAGTGTGCGGCCATCTTTACAAATTTGTCTTTGAACTTCCGTTTTTGGGGTAGCTCAATCAGAGTTTGATGAGAGGGTCGGTATTACTCACTATTGGAGAAAGCATAATGGCTGACTTGGATCACGTGTGCCTTAATAACCGATCACATTACAGCCTTGACGTCATTGTATTTCAGTCCGAGTTGTGCGACACTCCGTCGCCGTTTACCGTTACCTTAGAAATGAATGACAAGTGCCATAAGCTGAATCCCACCTGTTGCAAAAAGTTAGTGACTTCTCTTATAAAACAGCCATGTTTTTTTGTGGTAATCTCATAAAAAAGGTGGGATTCAGCTTATGACACTTGTCATTCATTTCTATGGTATACGTAAACATCACCCTTGCACCATTTTGGAGGGTATACACTGAACGCAAACAGCATATGTTATTCTGTGTCAGCTGTGCCACATGGATATGTTGTTTTCATTCAAATCGAAGCAGAAAACATATTAGTGTGATGCAGCTGATACAGAACAGCATGATTTTTGTTTGTTTTGTATATTTAATCTTGGATAGTTATTTGAATGCTGTTATTTGCAGTAGTTCATGGGATTGTAGTTCTCTCCCTCATTAAAGCCGTTACATACATAGTCTTGTACCTTTTGTCTTTTTGTCTGATTTTCACATACTTTAATGCTTCAAATAAAAGTTTGGTGGTTTGGTTTCATGGATTATAGTGCTTTTATGAAGACTTTTTTTTTTCTTTTTTTTTTTTTTGAAAATGAATGGAGAAATACTTTCTGGAACCAGTGCTGGTGAGAAAGCGTGCAGGCACTGTTACATTCTGTACGACCTTGCGTAAAGTTTCATTGTTAAATGTAATGGCCAGAAAACATATCCCTTTTCCCCCACCCGAGGCAGCTAATGGTCTTCCTCTATCACCTGCATCCATGTGTTTTAGCCACTCTAAACCCCAGCACTGATGGAAAACAGAAATTGCAACACTTCTTATGTCAAGGTTGCTATCTGGGGTCGAGCTTAGAGAATGAAAAAGAAAAGAGAAAACCACAAAAGAGTCTTTTGTGGAGTGTTAAATTCTCATTTGTCAATGCGGGTTTGAGAGCAAGTCAAAATGACTTCGTATTTTTGGACACAGGTCTAATTTTTCTCTCAGAAATGGGCGTTAATTCATCTCTCGGTGTTGGATATTTTGGCTACTTCTGTTTCACAATGACTTTTAGTTGTTAAGTTATCCATTACGTCTCCTGCAGCAGCTGGTGAATTCAGGTGTATGTGAATTTTGTCACCAGGAGAAGGCTTTGAAATGATCTCAGGATTTCTCGCTGTCAAAAATAAGTAAGCACTCAACTTTCCTCTGGTGCATTTGGTTGTGCACTTGTGCGCCCATTCCCCTGGCAACTGCACAGCAAAACCTCTATATAAAGTAAATGTGGAGGCACAAGCGCCATCTGCGAACTGAACTGGGGGACCCTTCTTGAAAACGGAGCAGTTAATGGATCTGTGTGCTGTCCTGTAGAATGGAGATGAATGTTCTCCAGGGAGGATGCACGTAGAGCGCTCTGTAAGCGAGACAGGTGGTTTAATATGGCGCAGGTGTTTTTTTCTGAGTGCCTGTACAAATATACGTTTTCTTTTTCATTTTCTTTGCTGAAGCAGATTAACATTTCAGCCCTTTGGAATTCATCAATGGAACCAGTGGTTCGGCTGGTGTGACATTTTCAGATTTTTAAAGTGGTGGTGTTTCATCAGTTACAAAAAGTGTCCCCATATTTTGATACTCTTGGATATAAATGGTTTTTACTTGCTCGTTGACAAAGCTGCACATGCAATAAAGATCTACTTTTTCATTGACAAATGATAGAAGACATTTGCAAGTGTTGTTTTCTACAATAGAAAGATATCCCTGCTGTTTTGTTATATCTTTCTTGTACTGAATCCCAAACAATTCACACCTTTTCACAAATTCGTTTGGCTGATTAGAAAAAAAGAGTGATTCATTTGTGAATCTGAAGAATATTCTTTAACATTTGATAGAATATACATATATATATATATACTTGTGAAATATTATCAGGATAAATTATTCTCAGATCGGTATATGCTTATCTTCACTGGTATATCATATAAGGATTTATCAATAAGTGAATTAAAATATGATATAAAACTTATTTCAGCTTCAACATTTCTTATTTTAATTTAGTTTAACTTGATTTACTAAAATGACTAAAAACTAAAATTAAATGAAAAAATGGACATATATATATATATATATATATATATATATATATATATATAACTACTAAAATGTACAAAAACAAATTACTAAAACTTTCATTAAAATAAAAAAAAAGTTACCAAAATTACACTCAACAATTTTCTCAAAATTCTTTTTAACATTAAAAATAAATGTTTCTTGAGCAGCAAATCAGCATATTATAATGATTTAAGAAGGATCATGTTTTTGAAAACAGAATTGTAATAATATTTCACAACATTTCTGTTTTAACAGATTTTTTGATCAAATAAATGCAGCCCTGGTGAAAACATTGTGCTCTCATGGCTGAATACTGTGAAGTGCTGCTGTTATGCAGCTCAGGATCCAAACCATTAAGTAAAAGCCCATAACAGTATTTAATTGTTTTGATGAAATGCATTCTTTAATAGCAGGAAGAGAGAAATAAAACCACAGACGGAAGAGCATGTTGGCTAAAATATCCACAGGGTGCAGCTCTGAAATCCACGGAATTCAAATGTGAATGATGTCATAGTAACAGCATGAATGCAATAATGGGCTCTCTTTTTAGTTCATGTCCAGAAAATCAAAAGCATTAGTGACAAAAGCACTGCCTCTCTTCTATCCTTTTTACACTAATTAAACCGATTGTGGCTCTGAACACGGCGGAGCATCCAGGTCAAGTTTAGCAACTGGCAGTATTAGATGTAAATGAGTGTTGAACATGGGGGTAGGTCGTAAATATTTCCTTTGTGTAATGAAGAGGGCATGAGACTTTATGAATGGAAAGAGACCTTAAATATGCTGCTTGCTTACAAATCAACTCTGACTAATATACTAGAAATACTTTACAGACCCAGAGTCAGTGCTGATTCAATTACTAGTCAGTTATTATGAGCAACATCTCAAACAGAGGTTTAATTACTTTTATGATCATGCATAAACCCGGTCAAAGGATTGCATTAGTTTAAACCGAATGTGTACGAGATTGTGAAGCCTGCTTTCAGGAAGATTTGCATTATGACTTCATTTATATGACAGTTAGGCACATTTTCCTTCCAAATTCTCAATACTTAAAAAAAAAAGAAAAAAAAAAAGAGAGAGAGCGAGAACTAATGCATTGTAATAATCATAATACAAGATTAGAAATCAGCCTGTCTGGACACAGGAAACATGAGCAGAACAAATTGTACAACAAGCCAAAAACGTAACACAATCATATTTATATTATTGGAAAATTAATGCAAATATTAACCCAAATGAAAATTATTTCACAATACACAAAATATATGTGCTGAAAAAAATAAACTTAATTCAAATAAATAATATACAAATTTTATTTATTAACAATGTCACAATGCGCAAAATTAAAAAAATAATAATAATTTACTGTTTTTCCTTTTGATATTGGGGTATATACTTATACACTTCTATATATACAGTTTTTAAAATAAAAACAAATAAATTAAAATCGAATCTAGGTGCAGAAAAATAGGCTTCTTGTTCTTAACGTAAAATGTGATTTATTGTTTTTCCTTTTGATTTTGGGGGTGATATATGACCCAGACAGCATTCATAAACTTCACCCAAATAGTAACCTAATTGTGCTGTTTCCCCACAGATAACATAACCTTGAAGAAACAACTTCAAGTAACACTCATATAAAAGCACTCAGGGGAGGCTTGTGTCACAAACTCAATTCAAGTCCAGAGCGTTTTGGGATGTTTCTAGTCTTGCTTTCTAAAAATAGTATAAAGCGTATAATGGTTCCAGAGCACTGTCTGGATTATTGCTATCAGAGCAGAGTTTGGGCAGCTTAGAGAAACTAAAGAGGTGATGTTGAGCTTGACCTGCTTTCATAAGCACTAACAGTACATTGTGCTTCTGCTTCGTTTTCACCTTTTCTTTCTACTAGCAGAGAATGCAGGAGAATATCTGGTGAGGTTATACACCTGACCTGAGAAGTTTGTTACACACACACACTGACTCCTGTAGCAAAACAGGGCGTGTTTCGACATTTCATCAAATTTTCTACAATTGTTTCTTCAAGATGTATAGCAGTAGAACGATTCAGCTGTCTAGGATACTGCTGCTGCTGCTGATGATAATGACATGGATGTGTGGCAGACTTTCATCTAGGTTTTGAATAAGGTGACAGCACTGTTCTTCAGAAAATCTTGCAGAGGTGAAAACCACCATATAAATGCACATTTTTTTATAGGCCAAAATCAGGAGATTTTGGCACTTCTGGTTATGTCCTCCTGAAGTCAGCATTTAAATTTTTTTAAATGGGTTTTTGGTTAAACACCTGATATAAGGTCTCTGGTTAACAAGCTCAAGATATTTTCACATTTTAATGATTTTTTAAATGCTTGTACTTGTCTTGAAAAATAAGGTGTGCTATTGCTAAAAAGTGGGACCTACAGAGTTTGTTAAACTTTTTCATACTGAGCAGATAAACTCATCTACTCATTAGTCGCTTTCACAGGGTCATTGTGTTTATAATCATGCTCTTACAAACTATTCTGCTATCTTTTGAGTTTGCCTACAAAAATACACACTATTGTCCCTAGGGTTGATTTATCCACCTTATTTTTTAATGCAGAAGTAAGCTGTTTTCTCTGAATGTGCAAGACTAACAGTTCATTATTCGCACTAGGGAAATAACAAGAAGAATAACAAAGTGCAGTAGACAGTAAAACTGTTTGCACTACAAACCACTGTGTTCATTATTAAGATAATATGGAAAAAAAATGTAAGACACACCAGTTAGCAATATAAAGCAGCAAAATGAGCTGTTTTCTTCAGCTAAACATAGCTGGAAGTGAATGACGCCGAAAGACCACTCTTACTTGAAATATAAGGTGGATTATGCTGTGTTAATAGTTTTATGTTGCAATAATTTCACATTCAATCTTTAACTTATACAGTAGTGTAGAAACAACATAAGGGCAGTATGTTTTTGTATTTTATGACTGAAGGCAACCAATTTTATTGATGTCTCTATGAAATTAGAATTTTCATTCAACATTACAGTATAATTAAGAGCTATCAATTTTAAAATGTATTATATTTATAAAAATAGAATAACTTGAACTTAAAACAAACTTCACATAAACCTATTACCTTAAATGTCATATTTACCCATGCCCTTCAGCAAGTAGGAATTCTACAGAAATTGAATAAAGTTATCAAACACTAAATTCTTGAATGAAATATAGACCAATCCTTAAAGCTACAAAAGTTATTGATTTCCTCTTTTTTTCCTTTCTTTCTTTCTTTCTTTCTTTCTTTCTTTCTTTCTTTCTTTTGTTCTTTGACTTTTTACAGATATCACTTCAGCTGGATTTTAGTTTATTTGGCTGCTATTACTCTAAGAGCTGCTGCTACTGAACATGACGTGGATCTGACACACATGCTTTTCATTTCATTCGCACTTTATATGAAATAATATAGGATACTGCGCGATGGCATATTTGTGTGTGCAATTGAAGAGCATGCATTATGAGCATAGTAACGGCTGATAGGAAGATTAGTTTTTACTGACATATGGCCTAACAACATCTCATCTGACTGCAGTTCACTGTTGTTCTACTGAAGCTCCTTCGTCACCTTTTCTGTTTCCACGATCGTTTGACTAGCGTCTGATACTGACGTGAAGTTGAAGTGCACATCTGTAAAGTCCCCCTTTTAATGTGGTGGTGAAGATGGTCTGCATTTAAATAAATGCAATTCTTGTCAAGAAAAAGAGACCGCAAGTGGGGTGGCCAACCTCCGCCCCTGCCTTAAATATGTTTAATGCCATTAAAGGGTTATTTCACCCAAAAATGACAATTAGGCTGTGTTTTACTTACACCCGAGGCATCCTAGGTGTATATGACTTTCATCTTTCAGACGAATCCAGTTGGATTCGAGTCTTTGATCGAGGGCCCTATGAAATCCGTTTTATTTTTTCCTAAATTCCTTTTTATTTTAAAAACAATTCAGTTTTTTCTGTTTTAATTTTTCTGAATTCTGTTTTTTTTTTCTGTTTTAATATTTCTCGACTCCTAGTTAATTTAAAGTTTTATTAATCATAAAGTGTCTAATTAATTAAAACCATGAAACTTATACATATTCACATCAATTTAATAAAAGTTTAACAAAAATTATATGTTTAGGGCCCTATGAAATGTTTTATTTTTTCCTCAACATATTTTTTATTGTAACCAAATTCTGTGTTTTAGCATGTCTAATTATTTGAATGCATAAAAAACTAAATTTTATCTTTTTTTAAAGTAGCCTTATAATTTTTGTAAAACTATGTTGTGTATTTACATTTTTCTGGTTATCAAATGAAGGCATAAAAAAATTTATTTTATTTATCTTTTAATTATTGAAAATTAAGCAAACAAAATTTTTTGCCAAACAAAGGGGATTTACTATTAAAATAAAAACACAGAAGAAATGTTGATCAGTCCTTAAAAAATAATGTTTGATTAATTTTAGTAGTAGTATTAGGCGATGTACATTCTGCTGAAAAATAGAGTTTTACTCAAATCAAGGTCAAATGCTCATGAAGTGACTCTCAGTGCAGTTCTGGAGATGTTCTTCATGTGTTTTCGTCCTCATTTAGTGAGACGGCAGACGCTGAAATCACCGCGAGCGTAATGCATGCTTCTGTATATGTGCTGTAAATAAAACCATGCGTCTGCGTCATTCTTTAACAGAGACACGCAGAACATACAGCATTCATATTTAAATTGACTTTTGTGGCTCAATAGTTACAGACACTAGTCCATATCGCGATTTGATTGAAGTGTACTGACCTACTTTTGATGAATTCATTTGAAATTTGACAAATTCCGTGTCATTCCACGCTAAACTGTGAATTCAATTTTAAAACTGGATTCCTCGATTCCCTCCATGTTAACCACATCACGGAAATCATAGGGCCCTATTGATCTTTCAAAAGGCCTCCTGTTCACCCCCGGAGCCGTATGAGACACTTTTTTTTATTTTATTTTTTTATGGATGAGTGCTTTCTATTTAACTTATTTTGGACTGAAGCAATGCAACACCCACTGCCTGCAATGATAGCGCTTGAAAGACCAATATAATTTTTTATATAACTCCTATTGGATTCGTCTGAAAGAAGAAAGTCATATACACCTAGGATGCCTTGGGAGTGAGTAAAACGCAGCCTAGTTTTCATTTTTGGGTGAATTAACCCATTAAACTGGAAAAATGAATCGCCTGCATTATCCCGCTAAATATAGACAGCATTATTTTATACTGATCATCGGTATGCAGGCTACTATGATGAGACAAACAGCCGTTAACTAGATGATGCTATTGTTTCGCTTCTTGAAGTGGTAGCTAATACGGGTTGGCTGGGCTCCTCAGAGGACAAATGTCCAGAGCTCAGAGATTGAGTTTCATTTAAACTTGCTTCCGTTTGAATCGTTTTGAAGGGCTCTCCATAGTTTTTCATCATGTGAGATGAATAGAATAATTAGATTTATTAGGCTGCTGTAGTTCTTAGGGTAGCCTCGTAAAGAATGTTCCAGGACGGGGGTTTTTGATCATAAGTACTGGTACTTTGGTTCAAAGCAGGATAGAATGAACTCCTTGTGGAAAGTCACCCTTTCGACGGCTCTCCAAAGCTGTCATCTCTGGAAGACCTCTCAAGAAGACTATTCCCTCGGTTGCTTCATTTTTATAATCATTTCCATCAGCTCACGATTTCTCTACCTCTCTTGTTCTCTCTCAATCTTTTTATGTACGTATACTACCAGTCAAGATAAAGATTTAAAAAAAAAATGTTTTTGAAAGAAATGTCTTATGCTTACCAATTATTAAAATAAAAAAAATACAGTAAAAACTGTTAAATTGTGAAATATTATTGGAATTCGAAATAACAATTTTCTATGTGAATGTATTGTAAAATGTAATTTTTTCCCGATGATGCATCATTACTCACATGATCATTCAGAAATTATTCTAATTATGAATTATTATCAATGATGAAAGCAGATGTGCTGCTTAATATTTTCGTGGAAACCATAATTTCAGATTTTTTGATGACTAGAAAGTTCATAATAACAGCATTTATTTGAAATATAATTTTTTATAATATTAAAATGGCTTTATTGTGACTTCTAAAGAATTGTATTTCTCCTTCTGAATAACAATTTTAATTTCTAATTAAATTCTGTAATATATTTTTTGCCATTTTATTAGTTTTTTTGTTTTTGTTTATTATATTACTATAAGGATCATGTATTTCTATTGCACTTTAAGTTTTCATTAAACTTTTTCATTCAATTTTTATTTATTTCACTTGGTTATTTTGGTGCTTCAGCTTAAACATATTTCAGTTAGTTGCCAAGGCACCAAGTTGACTTTTTAATTTTTTTTTATTTAGTTTAAGTCTAAAATACACCTCCCATATATTTATTTCTCTACTATTTATATTTTTAAAAAAATTTCAGCTATGCCAGGTCAAAATCTTTTAGATTTCTATAATAACCCTGGTTGTACTGTGCAATAACAGAATTAATCTCAAAACAATCCACTTTCTCTTCTTCTCTCCACTTCTGTTTTCCAACTGTGCTTTATTTTTTCCTTAAGACACTGAAAATGGCAAGTGATAATATTTCCCTGCGTCTCTAAGGATTAGCAGATATAGAGAGATAAATGTTGAGTAAAACCAGCGCATATGAGATGGTTGGAATGAGATGGAGCTGCTGTATGAGACTAAAGAACCTGACGCAGATAGGAACACACACACCGTCTGCTTTCTCTGTAGTCTTGTTTACGATCTTGAACGGCTCAGTGTTTTTGAAGACATCTTTTAATGAACAATACCCAGACGCTGACCTGTATTTTTCATTCAGTGAAAGCTCCCCCTTGTAGCAGAGAGACGTGAGCACTTTGGAGATGATTTACCTCTAAAGACAGAATATAAGCACGTACAACCAGCCTTATCGAGCGGCCTGTGAAGAGCAAAGTGTTGAACTTTTACCTTCTCTTGCCTAAAATAATATTTATTGAACTTTTTAGAATGTTATTGGCAAAATCTTATATCAAACTAAATGTAATATGGCGGGTGTAATTCACAAGAAATGGTGCTGTGTGTGCGTCATTGACTTACTATTGATGTGAATACACTGTTGGGGGCGGTTTTTGAAAGATTTTATACTTTTATTTAAGAAGAATTCATTAAATTGATCAAGAGTGACCGCAAAGACGTTTATAATATTACAAAAGATTTTGGTTTCAAATAAATGCTGTTCTTTAGAACTTTCTATTCATTTTTTTCGTGAGCAGCAAATCAGCATATTCGAATGTTTTCTGAAGGATCATGTGACACTGAAGACTGGAATGAGGCTAAAAATTCAGTTTGATCATGTAAATAAATTACATTTTAAAATTTATTAAAATAGAAAACATTTATTTTAAATTGCAAAAATATTTTTACAATACTGAGGTGTTTTATTTTTTATCAAATAAATGTAGCTTTTTTGGTGGCCATGAGACTTTTTTCAAAAAAAAATGGCTATGTATAAATATGGATATACATGTGAAATATTGTGTTAAATCAGTTCTCTATTCATTTCAGCTATGGAGTATTATGAACTATTGGTACCACATGTTTACAACAGTATAGTTTATAAAAAGGCCATTGAAAACTTATATTTGTTACACAGAGATCTCCCTACACTGCTTCTGTAATATCTGGATCTGTTACTTTGAGCCTGAGGTGCTGCAATACTGGTTTCTTGAACCTTTTTGAACAATAAAACAAATTTCCCTGAATATTTCCCTGAGCGTTTCCTGAGAGTAAGCCATGAGTCTTTGATTGTGATTGCTTTCAAAAGCTGCTAGAGCTCACAATAACATTTGAACTCTTAAAACGCATAGATTCACACTGAAGTGTTTGATTGGAGACAATCAGCGATGTGATCACATGTCCATAGTTAATGAATGCATATGTTTGTGCATACCATATGTTGAAATGGTTTTTGACGAGGGCTACTTCATTAACAGCCACTCTAAAAGAAACAATGATTTGAAATGAAACATGTGTGTAGTTTTGAAATTGCATATCTGATTTCTTTTCAGTAACCTCAATATGGCGCAACAACTATCCATTGAAAAGAAGAAATCTCACCTTTGTGCTTATGCAATCAGAAGTGATGTTTTTCTGTGCTGTTATTACCATTACAATTTCAATCTATTTTACTTTGCACCTAAGCACATGCCCTCTTTGTCTGCATCTAGAAAAAATGTGTCAGGATTGCGTCCGCAATTTAATAGTCTTATTTTTTTTATTTTTTTTTTTTAACATGAGTGTCTGAAGAGGGATCTTTAAGTGTTGTGTTATAAGGTAGATCTGCATTTTTATGCATCACTCACTCTTTTAATATTCTCTCTCTGCAGGTGTTGTCTAGTTTGCATCCTGAGTGTGAGTATATCTTTCAGCTGGCAAGAGATGAGCAGCGGTGTCTCAGAGAGATCACAGATCTTGGAAACCTCAGCAGCTCTTCAGGTAGAAATAAACAGACGCTCCTGATGAGATGGTGAAGGGGTTTTTACTCCCAGCATGTGAAATGCATGCTAAACAGCACTGGGGTTTAATTGAGAGCAAATGGAGACTTTTCTTGCTTCTCAGATTTGTTAGAGATACGAAATTTCTGCAATCAAAAGCCAGAGGTCTCCGTATGCACTCAAACATTCCTCAGTTTTATCCAAGGCTAAATAACATGACCGTTCAGAAGTTTATTATCAGTGTTGAAAACAGTTATGCTGATGTGAAAACCATTATACATCATTTTTCAGTATTCTTTGATAAATAGAATGTTCAAAAGAACAGCATTTATTTGCAGTAGATGTCTTTACTGTCACTTTTTTTCACAGAAATCTTTATTAAATCATTCAAATACTTACCTCAATCCTGAAAGAATATACTTTTTTTTCTGTAAACCATACCATCATCAGTAATTTCTGTTGTCAAGCATTTGAACTTTTACACTTTTTTTTTATTTGAAGTGACAGGAAAACAGGTCACAAACCCTTGAGATGTCATTTTAAATAAATCACATCTGCATAGCATTTAACACTGCCATAAGCTGCCAGTGGTGACAATCATAGACAGAGTTTAGGATGAGATCACACTCATTGTTATGCAGTGCCATGCGTTTGAGTTTCCCAGTGGATCCCAGAAGTGAAGGATGTGTTTGGCAGCAGCTTTGCAGGAGATTCACATGCACAGATGTACTTGTGGTGATCCAACATGGCAAACTGGACATTGATAAAGCAAACTCTAGCTGTTATGTGCCACAGAAAGCCTTTCGGATATATTGTTTTTTTGATGTTTGGTGATGGAGTGCATGGGTAAAAACAATCCCTTTGTGTGTGTGTGTGTGTGTGTGTGTGTGAAGGTTGTCTGCCAGTATGGGATGCTGTAGTGTGTTGGCCCAAAGCTGCAGTGGGTGAGACGGTCCACTTGCTCTGTCCTGCTGTTTTCTCTCTCTTCAAGAACAACACAGGTGACACACATACACACAATCCACATCAGACTTGTGCATGATTCAAAACTGAATTTAAAAATACAGTTCAGTACCTGAATGTAAATTAGGTAAAGGTAGCAAACTGGATGAATAATTGTAATCTGAATTTAAATTGAAATACATAAATACATAGAATTAATAGACAAATAAAATGAAATTTAACTTTTTAACATTTTCTGTGTCTGTATATATACATGCATGCATACATGCATATATTTGTGTGTGTATCATATTTTATATATATTTAATTAAGAATTAAATTAAAACTTTGCAAAGAAACGTATGTACCAGTATTATATGATTATGATTTTTAATTTTTCCATGCATGTTATTATTAAATTAATAACCAATATTTCGGATAATCATTCATATTTGTTATATAAAAATATTTCATTATTAATTAAAATATTGTATTATATGAATAACCAATTAAATTTGATTAAATGTTTTATGTGATTTATCCATGTACATAATCTTATAGCATTAAATTAAAACATTTAATTATCATAACCGACATTTGATATGTAACAATTCATATAACTATATCATATGATCAATTAAAATATCGAATTTGTCATTATGAATTATCCATGCATTTTTTTTAAATTATTAATTATATAATAAAATGTAAATTATTTTTTTAAAGCAATTTTTTTCGAGAAATTAGTATCAATTTCCCCATATTTAATGCTACTTAATTAACTAACTTTGATTTAATGGAATAGTTGAAAACTATAAAAAAGAATTTTGTGGTGCTGTTTGGCAAAATTAAAACATTTTTGATTGGCAGTGTTAATTGTTTTGACATCACTAAAAGCACTTAATGAAATACACATAATAAAAACATAACTGGGCAAATGATGTGCTTATTTTTGTTTTGATAGAACTCCAAATGTCTGGAACAGTTGAAATGTTTCTGTCTAATGAACTGAAAGAGAGTTTTCTCGACCCTGCTCCATACACGCATTTCCACATTAACAGCTTCTGCGAGCAAACCAGTTGGTTTCAGTCTGTGAGCTTTAACAATAGACACATCTACCTTGAGAATATAAATGGAATCCTGCAATGGTAAAATGCTCAGCCTCAATTTCAAGGCTTAGTAAGTTTGAGCCAAAGTAGGCAGGTTTTCATATTAGCCACTGTAATAATATTGCACAGAGTCTCCACAGATCCAGCAGTATAACAAACGAAGCTCCGTCTGAGCCCGGCCAAACACTGCTTTCAAATCTGAAAGCTCTCAAATGAAATTGTGCTGCTGCAGTTTCGTCTGATGGCGACTAAAGCAGCACTCCATCATTGTATCTCTTTCTCATGTACAAAAGGATACAGACCTGATTTCACATTCAGCTTTAGCACAAGCTAAATTTATGCATTGCTTCTCATTCTCTAGGGAAAGAAATCAGTGCAAATCGCATGAAATGCCAACTTGCGTTTATTCATTTATTTTGAAGAACTTTTTTGAAAAGCTTGCAGAGATTTTGAATTGATTTTGTTTTGAATTCTTGTCATTGACCTTTGACCTTTAATTCATTGCTCTAGGTATAGTGAGTCGTAACTGCACGGCTGGCGGCTGGTCCCATCCGTTCCCTCCTTACCATGAGGCCTGCATTGTTGAGGATGAAATCCCCGAGGTCAGACATATTCTGGAATTCATACTCGCATATATTTGATAATCATTTCTTATTTATCCATACGCTTTTGCTCAAATCTCCTGCTTCTCAGATTATTCTTCAGAGTGAAAAAACACAGTAATCTCACAAGAGCCTCCTCTAGTTTTGGAAGAGATCTCGACGACGTCTCAAACTGTGCTTAGATTTGTAAAGACAGTCAATAATCTCAAAATGAACTCGAACATTTCACATCAAATTACTCTAAGACCAGTAGCTCTATAGTTGTACTGTATGTCTACAGTTGTCTTTTTTTGTATACAAATTTTAGGCATCTGAGACAACTGAAACTTATATGAAACACAATCGAGATCTTCATTAATGATGTCCCCTGTTTATGAACATCTTTATCCATATGCATACAGTATATCATAATTCTCATGAGGAATAGTACTTAATGGCTTATAGTTTTAAAAGTGCTTTGAAAGTTTTTAATTTTATGATGAAATAAATGTTGTTAATATACAGTGTTAATAATTGAATACATTAAGAAGTAATTACATTGACAAAATATTTTATGACTAAATATAAATCATTCCTTAAATTAGTTTTTATATTTTATTATATTTAATATTTATATGTATGTAATATTCTTTCTTTCTTTAGACTTTCACAGTCATGTCTGTCTCCATTACTGCAATTGGATTATAGTTCATAAGTTTTTAATTTTATTATTAAATAAATCAATAAATGTAGTTAATTTACAAATATTTGAATACATTGATTATAAAGTCATCGAAATGACTAAAATATTTAAAAGACTCCATTTAAATTGAATGATTGATATGTATATGTGTGTGTGTGTGTATATATATTTATTTATATACATATAATAATAATTATTATTATTTATTTATTTATTTTTTACTAAAAATGGAAACCAAATCTATAATATTTTATTATGCTTGTTTTGAGGCTTTAGGCTTTCACAGTTATGTCTGTCTGTCTTAACTGGTAATTAAATGAAATCAAATAATTATCATTTCGGGTGTAGGATTTATTGGCTGACTGATGTGCAGATTGATTGATTTAGGTCTTTCATCTAAAGGAATGTTTATTGTATAGAAACAGACTCTCAGATCTGAACATGATCATTCTGATGTAACTGAATTCAGCTGGTTTGTCCCTCAGGAGTCGTATTTTTTCACTGTGAAACTGATCTACACTGTTGGTTACGGAGCATCACTGCTGTCGCTCTCTGTTGCCGTGGTAATACTGCTGCTCTTCAGGTACTGCACTTTACAGTGCATTCTTACCATAGATACAAACTCTTCACCTTTAGTTGACAACTCGCTTATTCAAGATCAAAATAGGTCACCTATAAGATTTGCTTAGATCCATTGAGAAAGTGTTTTATTTGGTGGGGGTCCTACTAGGGTACTTGTGATCTTACACGGGTAAATAAAGAACTGAGGCCGGCTGCAGACTGGTTATAACTTATTATATTCAGTTATGAAAATGTAGACTGGTCTTATTTGTATTGGAAATGACTCTAACCACTTGGCTACTGCTAGTAAATTTTCTATATTATTTTCTTTACTCTTACTAAAATATATTGGTCTAATCAGCCGATATTGTCTTAAATAGCCTGCATGCACTCCAGCTTTTATAACATGTGATTCTGACCAGATATATTCAATCTTGGTTTTTGTAAAGTATTTCAACCAGATGTTATTTTTTGTGTGTGTGTAAAAAATTACAGTTTTGGACATATAAGTTAATAAAATATTTTTAAAAATACCTTAAAGGAACTATAATTCAGCTTGTACTGTATATATTTAACAAAACATCCATGTGGAGCATGCCCCCAGTTCTCACCTTTTTTCCCATCTTTTTTCCCATCTCTTCTTACTGATGGACTATAAAAAAACAAAAATAAATCCCACACGCATTGCTGATATAACCCAAGTTATTATAAATAATTGCTTTAATATAGTTAGACTTATGTGAGTATCCTTTAGCATGTCTAGCTACTTTTCTTTTTACACAAACTTGTCATCATTACCTCTTTAAATAAGCTCGTAGCTTGGAAACTATTTTGAAAGTAGTTACTGCAGCACTGGACAAAGTCTTAACTGTTGTTTGTATTCTGTAGGCGATTACACTGCGCTCGAAACTACATCCACATGCAGCTGTTTTTCACCTTCATCCTGAAATCGGTGGCTGTGTTTGTCAAAGATGCTATGCTGTTCTCCAGTGACGATACGGATCACTGCACACTCTCCACAGTGAGTCTCTGGTCTAACAGCCTTTAAACGTGGTTTCCTGTGAAAAGAACAGAACACACGCTGCTTGTGACCTCAGATCTGGGACAGTATTGTTTTTATACTCTTAACTGTATTTATATTTGACGTTTCTCCTGACTCCATTCACCATCTTACTTGATTTTTGTCAGTAGTCACAATGCATTCTGGGATTGGCTTCTTCAGGAATGATAAATGCGATGCTGTGCATCTAAACCAGGCACAATGTGACAACAACAAAATCACAGCCAGTCAGAAGACTATGCTTAAGGAGAGAGAAAAAAACTGAATTTAAATTATTAACTGAATTTAAATATCTTTGAAAGCTTTTCAAAAGTTTGGGGTCTGTAAAGTTAATGAAGAAAATATTACAAAAAATACTAAATTACCAAAGATGTATTTATTTGATTAAAAATACAATAAAAACATTAATAATACGAAATGTTAAAAAAAAAGTGATGCAAAGCTGAATTTTCAGCATCAATAATCTAGTCTTCAGTGTCACATGATCCTTCAGAAATCATTCTAATATGATGATTTGATGCTCAAGAAACATTTCTGGTTATTATTAATGTTGAAAACAGTAAACTGCTTCACATTTCTCAGGATTCTTTAACGACTACTAAGTTTAAAAGAACAGCTTCATTTAAAACAAATCTTTTGTAAGATTATAAATAACTTTGCTGACACTATCAATTTAATGAATTCTTTATTAAATCTAAATTCTTTATTAATATATATATATATATATATATATATATATATATATATATACTTTATATATGTGTGTATGTCCTTGTGGGAAAAAAAGCATGCATTACTTTCTTAAAAAAATAATACTGACCCTGGATTAGAGGTTAAACACCTCTGAAAAATTCAGAAAAAACACACACTAAAAAAAGAACATTTTCTGACCCTAGTTTCAAGGAAAGGAAAGCTGCATTCATTTTTAAATAGTAATTTTCACCTTCCTTAATTTCCTGCTGAGTTTCTACTTTCTTCATCCGCTCTCTAGTCTCTCTTTTGCCGTCATGCCCTGTTTATCATTCTCAGCATCTCTCTCTCTTTCTCTCTCTCTCTCTCTCCGCAGGCAGCCTGTAAGGCGTCGGTGGTGTTTTGTCATTATTGCGTCATGACTAATTTCTTCTGGTTGCTGGTTGAAGCCGTGTATCTGAACTCTCTGCTGGTCTCAGACTTCCCGCGCAGCCGCCGCTGTCTCTGGAGTTTCGCTCTGCTGGGCTGGGGTGAGACGCTCATATCTCTGTCCCTAGAGCCATCCGCCCCGTCCTCTCTCACACTCTTTCCTCTGGCCATCACAGATGAGGTTTATCTTAATAGCTTAGACTATGTGAGTTACTGAATGAACAAAAACTGAAATTTAGTTTGCAGTCCTGACATAATTTCTTTGACTAAAGGTTCATTCACAAAAACACAGAGAACAATAACTAAATTCATTTAACAGCAGCTAATTAATCAAATTAGAAACACCTGGTCACTCTGTGTAAAGCAACTCAAAGAGAGAGGTAAAGAAAAAAAAAAAATGGAAGGAAATTCAAATTGCATCTCTTACACAAGTCATAAGTGTGAAACTATCATTATAAATTAGGCTTAAGTGTAGGAAATTACAGATGTGGTAATTGCAATCATTGTGATAATATGGTTAAGACTGGTGTGTTTAGAGATGTAACCTCTGGTTCTGAATTTAAAATAAGATCATTTATTAATTGTAATACCTCATTCGTGGTGTATAAGTTGGAGTGTCCATGTGGTTGTTTTTATATAGGGATGACTACAAGAAAATTAAAGACCAGATTAGCAGAGCATAAAAATGTGATTAGAGTTTGCAACCCATTATACCCTATGGCCCTACACTATAGAGATGCGAATCATGGTAATCCAAGTACATTAAAAATTACTGGCATTGAACATATCCCGAAATCAATCAGGGGAGGAGATAGGACTTATAGGTTGTTACAAAGAGAGTCTTTCTGGATTTATACATTGAAAGCAATTACATTTCCAGGCTTAAACAGAGAGTTAGACTTTGTACCATTTCTGAAATGAAATTTATTTTCTTTCTTTTTTTTTTTTTTTTTTTTTTTGTCTCTCATGCATTATATTTATGATGATAGTTTCACACTTTGACTTTTGTGTAAGAGATGCAATTAGAATTTCCTTCCTTTTTTTTTGTCTCATGCATTATATTTATGCTGATAATTTCATGATTTATTACTTTTGTGTGAGATGTTTTGATATTATTAATATTATTTTTTTATTTTATTTTATTTTTTTCTCTCTCTCATGCATTATATTTATAATGATAGTTTCACTCTTATGACTTTTGTGTAAGAGATGCAATTTGAATTTTTTCTTTTCTTTTTTTTTTTTTACCTCTCTCTTTGAGTTGCTTTACACAGATTGACCAGGTGTTTCTAATTTGATTAATTAGCTGCTGTTAAATGAACTGAGACATTGTTTGTAATACACACCCTGATGAAGGCATGTAGCCGCAACGCGTAGGTGTACCTCTCACCAATTTTTAAAAAAAAGCAAGCCAAGAATGTAATAAAGGCTTTTTAATTTTTTCACTGAGATATTCGAGTGCCTTGGAGTTCTTGTCTTCAGAGATTTATTATCCCACAACCAAAGAGCACCGAGACTTTATACCCCATGCAGCACTTTTGTTTTTGCATTACTTTGAACAATAACTAAATGGTCCAGCTCTTTTAAAGCATGATGGATTCTGATTGCCTGTGAATTTTGTTATTGTTCATCTGTGGGAAAGAAAATATAAATATTTCTAAAGTGATTCCAATTATACTGTTTTCTGTGTTAATATTGTTATAGTTGTGGTTGAGCAAAGACTAAATTAAATAGCTGAAATAATGACAAACACATCCCATCTGCCATTTGTCAGATTAATAGTCCTGCCCCAACCTCACGCTGTTGGCTATATGAACGTTGTTGTGTCAATGTTTATAATGGTTGTGGCAGAAGCTAAAAATAAATTATTATTATTAAATTATTATTTGTATCACTTCTAGCCTTAACCAGAGTCGTGCAATTTTTTTATTTTTTTTTTATTAATACTTTCATTCACCAAGGATGCATAATATTGATCAAAAGTGACAGTAAAGACACTTATAATGTAAATATTTTTTTAGAAAAAAATGCTCATGTTCATTTATCAAAGAATCCTGCAAAAGTTATGGTTTCCACCAAAATATGACGCACCATATCTGTTTGCAACATTGATAGTAAGAAATATTTTTTGAGTACCAAATCAGAATATTAGAACGATTTCTGATCATGTGACACTGAAGACTGGTGTAATGATGCTAAAAATTTAGATTTGCATCACAGAAATAAATTCCATTTTAAAATATATTAAAACCTGATAAAAGCTATTTAAATTGCAATAATATTTCACATTATTACTATTTCACTGTATTTTTGATCTCATAAATGCAGGCTTGGATGGCATAAAATACTTGTTTCCAAAAAATGTAAAGATCTTACCAACTCTAGCATATGTATTTAAAGAAGAATACATGTGCTTTGTGACACGTCGCAGTCCATCTAGGGTTTTATTTTTGCAGTAATGTCCATTTTATTACCGACAACATTATGATGCTTATTTCTGAAACCTGTTATTTTTCTCATGTTAGCAGCTATTACAGTCTCACTGACTCCAATCAGTGAAGTACAGCATGATCCTTTTGTTGTTCTGTTACTCAATTTCCATTTATATTCTCTCTCTCTCTTTTTCCTGCTGTCTGTTACCCTGGGAGGGCTGAGGAGTGTCAGAAGAACTCTTGTGATTGGCATCTCTATCATTTCTGATTTGAGCAGACAATTGAAAGAACAAACAGTTCAAATCACATTGTCAATGCAGTTCTCAACATAGATGTGCAAATCACTTCTCGTTCTTATACATGTTTCTGTAAGCTGCTACCAGGAGTCTGTGCAGGGAGATAAAGAGAGGTGAAACATGGGCTCTTTTGGGGTCATTGCATTCTTAATCATTTATGAAGGTTTGATTGTGCATGATGATAGTCCAGCCAGAATAGTATTGCAGCGTAGAAGAGTATTGCAGTCCAGCCTAGAAATAACAAGGTCCTGGACAAAAAGATGTGCAGCATGCTCCGTCTGAAAGGGCCTGATCTTTCTGATGTTGTACAATGCAAACCTGCAAGATTGAGTAGTTTTTTTGCAATGTGGTCTTTGGAAGTCAGCTGGCCATCAACGATTACACCAAGATTTCTGGCCAAACTTGATGGGTTAGAGCTGTAGGTGATGTTCTTTCCTCCATGCCAAGATGTCCAACAGGCAGCCAGAGATCCGTGCAGCTACCGTTGGGTCTTTTGATTGAAATGAGAGATAGAGCTTGTGTGTCATCAGCATAGCAATGGTAGGAGAAGCCATGTAGCTGTATGATTGGACCCAGTGATATAGTGTATATGGAGAAGAGAAGGGGTCCAATAACCGATCCCTGAGGAACTCCAGTGAGCAGTTGATGTGCTTTGGAAACCTCCCCTCCTCGTGTATATATACAGTACAGACCAAAAGTTTGGACACACCTTCTCATTCAAAGAGTTTTCTTTATTTTCATGACTATGAAAATTGTAGAGTCACACTGAAGGCATCAAGGGCTGTTTGACCAAGAAGGAGAGTGATGGGGTGCTGCGCCAGATGACCTGGCCTCCACAGTCACCGGACCTGAACCCAATCGAGATGGTTTAGGGGTGAGCTGGACTGCAGACAGAAGGCAAAAGGGCCAACAAGTGCTAAGCATCTCTCGGGGAACTCCTTCAAGACTGTTGGAAGACCATTTCAGGTGACTACCTCTTGAAGCTCATCAAGAGAATGCCAAGAGTGTGCAAAGCAGTAATCGAAGCAAAAGGTGGCTACTTTGAAGAACCTACAATATGACATATTTTCAGTTGTTTCAAACTTTTTTGTTATGTATATAATTCCATATATAATTCCACATGTGTTAATTCATAGTTTTGATGCCTTCAGTGTGAATCTACAATTTTCATAGTCATGAAAATAAAGAAAACTCTTTGAATGAGAAGGTGTGTCCAAACTTTTGGTCTGTACTGTATATATAAAGTGCTTGAAACTGGAAATAAGTTCAATACTTAATAAATGCTCTCTAAATGCTATCTAATTTCCATGAAAATGTAAACTTATTTTCATAATTAAATTATTCATTTTAGATTTCGTCAACTTTTGGTAATTTAACAACAAGGCACTTCATATTTCATACAGCGTAGCTCTGATTCTTTTAATGTGCTTCTGTCTGGATATCACTCAATAAAGTCTGTAAACTGCTTCAGATTCTACAGTACATTTAGTGTCATTATCATGATCATCATTGATAATAAAAGCTTCTAGGTTTATTATCCCTGCTCATTTTTAACAGAGTTGCATTGAACACTCTCTGTAAGATTCCATTTCACTAAAAACATAATCTTTTTGTTCTCTCTTGTCTTTTTGTTCCCAGGCTTTCCACTGGTTTGCATTGTCTTCTGGATCTGCTCCAGACTGTATTTTGAGGACACAGAGTAAGTGCGTATTTCCCTACCTTAGTTAGTGGTGCTCGGTAATACTAGGGTTAGGGATTTAAACAAGCCCCTAAAGCCAAGTGCACAGCACAGAAATAAGTCTCATCGCCTTTAATGTTTTCTGCCAGCTGCTACAGTAGTCTGCTATAAGAAATCCCAAACTGATACCCGTGCAACACTCTTCTAGAATGAAAGACAGCACTATGATAAAGCAATGACTTTTGTCATTTGCTGCTTTATTGTAAATTATTGGTTAGGACATTGAGGGTGTCTATCTACAAACCAGAATATCACAAGACTTGGGTTTGTAAGCAGTGACCCAGAACACCCCAGCAACCACATAGAAACACAGTAATTCCAATAATAGGACCGGAAATTAGACTTTTAATGTATTGTGAGAGCAGAGAAGGTGCAGATTTTAATCAGCTCTGTTTTATCCAGTCCTTTGGTTTTTTTCCAGGTGCTGGGACATAAATGAAGACTCTCCTTATTGGTGGATCATCAAGGGTCCCATTGTAGTTTCCATAGGGGTGAGATAAAGCACGAAGACATGTATAAATGGGTTTGGCTCATACACGCTTATTTTCCTGTTTTCCTGCCCAACCAGATGAACTTCCTTCTCTTCATGAACATTATCAGGATTCTGGTGCAGAAACTGAACCCTCGCTTGATCCAATTCAACAATTCAGCTCAGTACAGGTACAGAAAACAAGACAACACCACAAACCCATGATTAGGGGCTATCAGAAACGGGACAGGAACTGCATGTGCCCTAGTTACGTGGCGACGAGTGGTTGCTTTCAGTTCATTCTCTGTGGGGATTGTGGGATTGACAGTGTAGGTCAAGTAGTAAAAACTTTACAATAAGCCTGACAAATTACTGGATTCAATACATCAACTTTGGTAAATGCATTAGGTGTTATAATAATTCATAATCCATAATTCATTAACTGATGTTATCATATCAGTGTTATTTGCATATTTATTTACAATATAGTATTTATTAATTATTTACATTTGAATTCAAAGTAAAGATCATGTTCCATGAAAATATTTTGTAAATTTCCTACCAGTAAATATATCAAAACTTAACTTTTGCTTAGTAATATGCATTGATAAGAATTCATTTGGACAACTTTAAAGGCAATTTTCTCAGTATTTGGATTTTTTTTTTTTTGCACCCTCAGATTCCAGATTTTCAAAAAGTTGTATCTCAGCCAAATATTGTCCAATCCTAATAATTCCAGGGAAGTCGTGGCCTAATGGTTAGAGAGTCGGACTCCCAATCGAAAGGTTGTGAGTTCGAGTCCCGGGCCGGCAGGAATTGTGGGTGGGGGGAGTGCATGTACAGTTCTCTCTCCACCTTCAATACCACGACTTAGGTGCCCTTGAGCAAGGCATCGAACCCCCAACTGCTCCCCGGGCACCGCAGCATAAATGGCTGCCCACTGCTCCGGGTGTGTGTGTGTGTGTTCACTGCTCTGTGTGGGTGCACTTCGGATGGGTTAAATGCAGAGCACAAATTCTGAGTATGGGTCACCATACTTGGCTGAATGTCACGTCACTTCACTTTAAACCATACATCAATGGAAAGACTTATACTTAAGACTGGTTTTATAGTCCAGGGTCACATATTTATTTAGATTTTTTTTTCAGATGTCAAATTTAATTTAATGTGGGAATGAAATTCACAGATAAGCACTACAGATGTAAAGCTGAAGCAAACCTTGCATGCTGAAAGGAAATAGAATTGAGTTCCCAGAACGCTCTTGAAGGAGATGGTAGAGGACTTGAGACATCATTGTCACTGTGATGCTCCTTGGATAATGTTTAGCCACGGAAGTGTGATTTTCTTAAGCCGAATTCAGACTGCACAATTTTAGCCCAGTTTTTGGCTCGCCAGCAGGATTTGAGAAATCACAGACAAATGCCTGAAATCACAGGCAAATCTGTGCTCATTCACGTGATTGACAATCACGCAGTGTGAATAAACAAAGACGTGAACTGAGAGAATCGCTGACGAGTCGCAGATGCCCATGAGTTATTTGACATGCTAAATATCTGGACCTGTCGGCGATTCAAAATCATGCTGTGTGAAAAGTGTTCTGACTGAAAACTACATCGGCAATTACCGACAGCCAATGAGAGAGCAAGATACAGAGCAGCGGTGAGTTCGAGGAGGAGTTATAGACGCTTTTCTTTTTCTTGTTTTCGCTGCAAATCAGCTCACAGGCAATTCGTATTACAAGCTTCTTGCGGTCTACCATTTTTAATAATAATCCCAGTCTCACATGAGAACTCCGGTCTTGCATGCATGATATTGAGTTGTTTCCTTGTCACATCTCACGTGTGTTTGGTTGTGAAACATAGTTTGCGTGCCAGACAGAGTTGTCGGTGATTCTTCCTATTGTTCTTCCTCAGCTTTAGGTGCTGTGCACTCGTTCTTTCATCTCTACTGTACTGTACTTCCCCCGTAGAGCCCACCAGATACTGTAACAGCACTGCTGATTATGACAACACTACCACAGGAAATAAGATTGCTTTGCTATTTTAGGAATTTTTACAACACAGTTACTTTGAATTATCATAGTGTTACTAATATTTTTTTATTTGCTTTCTTATACAATGTACTGTATATACACTTGCAACCAAAAGTTTGGAATAATAAAAAGTAATTTTAATTTAAAAAAAAAAGTATTTTATTATCACCAATGCTGAATTTTATTTAATCAGAAATACAGTAAAAACAGTAATATTGTGAAAAATTACCATTTAAAATAACTTTTCTCAATTTGATATTTTTTTTAATATAGTAAATGTAATTTATTCCTATGAAGGCAAAGCTGAATTCTAATAAGCTAAATTGTGGCTCAGTTATTATTGGTGCACAATTTTTTATGATGGTTCTTATGTTGTTCTTAACAGTTTTCTTTATTTTTATTTTTTATTCAAACTTTATTTATGAATATTATATGAATGTAATAATACAACCCACAAATTAACTCCAATATTTAGTTGGAGCCTATCAATACCATGGTATTATGGAGAAAGGCTGCATGCTTCAAAAAAGGACCATGGCATTACCATGATGTGTGGATATGGTATCATGGCAATTCATAGTATTCTTTAAAGTACCTTGTAGTTTTCTGTAAATACCTTGATATAGGTAATAATTTGGGATTGTATACGACTGGATGAAATGGTAAAACTATGGTACTTATATACCATGGTACTGACATTTACATAGTATGCCAGGGTACTTCCAAGAACAACATGGTACATGTCCAAAATATTCTTTTTTTGGTAGTAGTTTTTTTGTTGTTGTTAGTATTAACAATAAAATTATTACATGTCAAAACCATAGTACATAGTATTTAATCAAAATAAACAGTTCTTCTGCCTTTTTCTATAATCAAACTGTAGGCTGTTGCAAAGCAACATAATCAAATTTCAATACTGTTTTATATCCATGTGTCAGAGGATGATTTCCAGTACATTTCTGCGTGGCACAGTTCATGTTTAAGAGCACTGAATGACCGTACGCAATATTCGGAGAGAGATTTGTGTATGTGTTTGGTTATGTGTCCCATTTATTTTGCTATCATGAAAAGACTCTTCGTTTTTGCCTAAAATGAGTGTTTGCTGTTATGTTTATATTCATACTCATACATATGCAGATTTCACACAGGCCTGTGAATGACAGCTACGCTCTCTAGGATCTGTGTTATTAAGAGTTTCTGTCAGATTATTTGATGGTTTTGCATTAAAACTGTGTGCAGTGGTGCTAATACAGTAAAACACGGTGAGTTCATTGATCCGTGAGTGATTTGAATTCTGAATTTTAATACAGTAAGGGACCTCAAAAATTAATATTTAAAAGAATAGCTCACCTTATATGAAAACAAAAAGGTTTTGCCATTAAATATCAGTGAATAAACTTTCAATTTCACACAAAGTTGACTTCAGAAGACTTGGAATATAGTGTACAAGTTATATAGACTATACTTTTATGCTACAGTTCTTCATACAGATTTGTTTTATGAAAAAATCAACTAAATCTCTCTTTTGCATTCCATGAAGAATTAGCAGAGCAATTATAATAACCACTGCACATATGTTGACATTCATGCATATTCACTCTTTTCTAGCTCACATATAAAGAACAATACAAACACAATAAATGATATTACTGGAAGCTATGAATACAACGCTACTCAGTATTCACATCAGTGTGCATATACAGAGGACACTTCACCCTACAATGAAAATTGTCATTGTTTTATTACCACCAATATGCTGTTAATTGTCTTTTTCCACAGAAGAATGAATTGCTTGACACGTCTCATACTGCATTTTTCCAGCGTTAATGGAAAAACGATATGGTCTCTTGTAAATATGAATGTGCATGATTTCACACAAAGCTACCTATAAAATCAAGCCTACAAGTCAAATAGACTACTTTAATAATTCTTTTATAATGCTTTCGGCTCCTTTTTGGAGCATTCACAGCGTCTGTCCCAATTCATTTTCTTTGTACATGAAAAAAACAAACAAACACCATGCAGGTTAGGAATGACAGGTAAATAGTAAAAATCAACAGTATTTAGCTTTTTCATGAACTATTCCTTTACGGTGTTGTCTGAAGTCATGCCTTATCATGTTCTTACTCGTTTGAATCCAGGAAGTCCACTCACCAGAATCTCTCAGCACTAATCTGCCCAATAACACTCTTACCCTTCCTCCTCTTCATCCTTTATCTCTCCTCCCCTCAGGCGACTGACCAAGTCCACCCTCCTCCTCATCCCTCTCTTCGGCACTCATTACATGGTCTTCAACTTCCTTCCAGACCAGTTCAACGTGAGCCTGCGGCTTTGCATCGAGCTGTGTCTGGGCTCCTTCCAGGTTATCAGCACAACACAGCTTAAACACAAACAGAGCATGAATACACTTATTAAGGCTGGACTTAAACTACACATCTTTTGCCCAGATAGATGTGTTGATGCTAGTTGGCAAAAACCAGAACCAGTCTGCAGATTTTCGTGTGTGATTCACAAACAAATGACTCTTTCTGATTGGCTCTTGTTAGTGAATCAGAATCATGCAGCACATACTGTATAGTCCAATTCATGAACTAATTGAAATTTTCAGTCTGTTCTTTATTGAATAAAAAACTTCCAGCACAACCAGTGTAGTCTAATTAACTAACAAATGAATCAAAAACATGAAAAGCAACCTGTGTAGTTCACAAATGAGTTAAGACTGAATTTAACCACTTCTTTTTATTTAATTAGAACACACAGCACAAACAGTCTAGTCTGATTCACACACAAATGACTCTTTTCAAATGGTTCTTTTTAGTGAACCACACACATACAGTACAGCTCAAACAGTGTAGTCCAATTAACTAACAAATGACTCTTTTAAAATGGTTCTTTTTAGTGAATCAGAAACATACAAAGCAACCTTTGTAGCCTGGTTCATGAATAAATGATTCATTCAAACCAGTTTTTTATTCAATCAAAAACATGCAGCACAAAAAGTATAGTCTGATTTACGCACAAATTACTATTTAGTCAGTCATAAACATACAAAGCAACCAGCGTAGTCCGATTCACAAATAAATGACTATTTTACAACTATTCTTTTAGTCAATCAAAAACACCTAGCTAGAGCCGATGTTGTCCTTAAAACACAGAATATGAAAGCTGGGTAGTTACCCTGAAACACCGTCCTCTCAAAGATGATTTTATTTTAAGTTCTTGAATTTGGCTAGCAGTTATGAAAATATATTTTAATGTGTTGCGCTGTAGCCCTTTCTATGTAAAAATCAGTCAAATCATATAACTTGAATTTCGTACAGTCTTGCTCGAGACCAAAGAACTAGCTGAAAGCATGCCGATCCGATTCTTTTAGTCAATCAAAAACATACAAAGCAACCAGCATAGTCTGATTTACAAACGAGTCTTTTAAACCAGTTTTTTTTATTGAATCAAAAAGCACAACTGTAGCACAAACTGTATAGTCTGAAGCACAAACAAATGACTCTGTTAAACCAGTTCTTTTCATTGACCTCATTCTCACCTTTGATCTCTTGAGATAGGAGATGGACATGGGGGCTTTAGAGATATTACTTAGTTAGATGGAATACTAATTGAGTTTCCTGAAGAGCCGACGACTAATTTTAAAAATGAATTCCATGCAGGTGATGTGTTTTTTTTTTTTTTTTTTACTTTTTTGAGAAGGCTAACATTGAACTGTGTCATTTATCTTGACATGTCATCTCACCCTTAATGTGCAAAATGACTGGCACCTCAAGTTTTCAGATTGCTATTTGCTGTTTACAGGCTACGGGGGTCCTAGTGACAGGTTCGATATCTATATATACTATATATAACCTGTAGAAATTTGAAGAGTAGTTCTATGGATACCATCTTTAAACTCAACAATAATGTGCTAAATTATTCATTTGCTTGTTTATCAGACTGCACTGGTTGTTTGGTCTGTTTTTGATCATCTATAATAACATTATTCTATTTAAAAGAGTAATTTCTTTGAGAATATGACTTCATTAGTTGTGCTGTATGTTTTTAATTCGCTAAAACAAGCAGTTTAGAAAAGTCGTTTGTTCATGAATTGGACTTCAGTTTCTGCGCCGTGTGTTTTTGATTTGATTGAACAACAACACAAATTTGACATTTAACACAAAAGCACAAACATTCTTCAGAATTGTTCCCTTTGAATTCTACAGAATGATTAACAGTATAAGATTTAATGAACGATTCCTATCATGTTTATATGACACCTGCAAAATGTGTAAGCTGTTGGATGTTAACTTATTAGTGTGGAATTATCCAATTCTTCAGAACGTCATACACTTAATCTCATGGATACTTCTGAAGGATTAGGATCTGATCCGGATGACTCGAGAAACATAGATACATGCATGGTTATGCATGAATGGTGTAACCAGTTTTAACAGCATAAAATAGTTTTGTCTCAAAACACTGAGATGAAAGGGAGAGGGAGAGAAATGGAGCTATAATATTTGTAGATATTTGATCTGAAGAACATTTTATTCAGTTTACAGAAAATAACTTTGTCTTCAATGATTTTCTTAAGGGCCTCATTGTGGCAGTTCTCTACTGTTTCCTGAACCAGGAGGTGAGTGATCATTGTGTGGCAGCTCTCACACACCAGAAAAATACAAAACAAACACCAAAATTCAAATAATGTGCTGAAAGCTAGATTCCAAAAGTGCAATGCCCTTATGCTTTCAACAAATGTAAAAATGCATGCAAGTCTCATATCTGGACTTAACCAGCTTGTTTAATGTTGATTCTGCAAGTCAGGTTTGTTTTTGAATGGAGATAATCAGAGTCCTCAGATGCCTAAACAAGATTTGTACTCAAAATCTGGCCTAATAAAATCCTTGACAAACATATTTGCTAGTCTTTGTTAATTTGATTAAGAAACAGACTGGGGAATTAACAAGAGGACTGCTTAAAGGCCAATACACAATTAAGGATGAATAATAATAATGCATTGTATTTCAGTCTTGCATTTAATGAAAATCATTTTTAACAGCCAATATATTAAAGGAACAGTTCACTCAAAAAATTTAATTTGATGAAAATGTACTCCACCTCAGGCCATTCAAGATGTAGATGAGTTTGTTCCTTCATCAGAACAGATTTAAAGAAATGGAGTATTACATCACTTTCTCGCCAATGGATCCTCTGCATTGAATGGGTGCCGTCAGAATGAGAGTCCAAACAGCTGATTAAAACATAGGAATAAAATGAAATGATAAAATATATGCACACATTTAAGATAACATATGTTAGATTTCGGTTTTGTTTTGATCAAAGTGTCTCCTGAGATTTTGTGTTTTTATATTATGCAGTACATGTGTTTGTCTGTTAGGTTCAGAAAGAAATACGCTTGCGTTGGATGCGATATCAAGAGGGGAGTTACATTGTCGTCCCTGTTGGAGCCAAAGGAAGTCAGATGGACACTCCATTCTAGAGTCATTAAAACTCACCGGTGCCTCTAATATACAGACCTCGACACCTCCAGAAAACACGAACATCTGAATCCAACAGTTTTATTAAATACAGATTGTATTGCTCAGTCGATATGACAACAAATGGCTTAAACAGACAAAATATATAGTATTTGGGCTGCAGTATATCTGTGCATTAACACACTTAACAGAGTTCATTAGAGAGCATGGTAAAAATGTGGAATTCATCAGAACAAAACTGCTGCTTTTGGGGGGATTCTTGGTGGGTTTAATCAAAGTATGTACATGTATAGAGAAAAGCCTATCAAAATATACTTCTGCTGCCCTTCAAATTAATTCATTATAATATTTATTACTTTAAGGGAAATGTTAAACTCTAAAATTGTACCCAATTAAAGGCAGTATGGCAGTTTTGTATGTGTATGTATTTAGCTGTACGTATGTACATGTTTACACTATTAACATTTGTAAGTTAAGTGAGTGAGATAGGCCTACAGGTAACCAGGCAAGTTATGTTTTATATGTTTAATTCTGTAGAATTTGTTAACTACAACTTCGATTGGCAAAAACAGTGGTTTGATATTTCCTTATCATTTCACAAGTTGTTTTGTGTTTTTAACTGTATTTATATTTTGCTGAAACACCTGTTATAGGCTGTTTCAATCAAAGTCAAGTTCCCTTAGTGTGACAACACGCCTGCAATTTGCTCATCGTATGTTCCTGTATCTTTTTCCCCCGCCATATACATGTTCAAAATCATATTTGTAGCAAAGACCCACTCTCAAAATGACTATTTTGAGCTAAAGGAGTGTAACAACTAGCCCTGGCTTCTCCTTTCTGCTGCTTGATTCTTTTATTGTTAATACTTAAAAATGACATTAGTATTAAAATGTTTCAGCTATCCACCTTAATTCGTGCATCCATTTGTAACTTGATGTGCGAGGCTTCCGGTGCCATTAGCTTTCAGTTATTTTAGCTCTACTAAAATATACGTTTTGCTACAAACAGGTGTTTGTTATGATATTATTTTAACTCATTATCATAATCATAAACACACTGGTTTGTTGCACAAATAGTCCTACCATTTACTGTTTGTTTGTTATACTTTTAGTATAACGGAAGTGTTGTACATTCAAAGAAAATTAGAGAAGAGATATTTAAATGCCAAATGTGTTTAGCAGTGGGATGTTTTCATATGTCCAAAGACTGCTGTTGTGTTGCTTTATATGTAGCCTTCTCTTCTAATTCTCACCAAATGTGCATTTATATTGCCTATAAACAGCTAGTAAAATCACTGTAAACTTTTTAATATACTGTATTATAGCCTACTGTATATTTTCTAGCTGTAATACATTATTTATTTGTTAATCTGTCTGTTTTCAGATGCTCTTTGAGTGGCTTTAAATGCATCAAATTGTCTGCATTACAGAGATGGAAATATTATCCAATTTTATGCTCTATCTGTGTTGGATTTGATCCTTTTTTAACTTTAATAGTGCAATTAAGGTCACTCGTGTGTGCTTGCTATTATGTTTGTATATGTGCGTAAGCAAGCTTGCCAAATGTGTACGTGTATCTATTTTTTAGCTCAAGTTTAGATTTTTCTGCTTTAATATGTACAATATAATTACTTAAAGGGGGGGGGGGGGGGGGGGGGGAAATTGTTTACATAAAATGTCTTTCTGCTGGATTTGTCTGTCACTAGTAAGCTAGACACTGACCCCTGCTGGTCAGTACATCACACTACTTACTCACCATCATTATTTTAATGAGATTTTAGTCATGTTTAAGGTTTTGAAAGTCTTGTTTTTTTTCTTTCTTCTATATTCCTTTTTGCTAACTATTATAAACAAACTGAGGTGCAGAAAAAATGGTCAATTTTATGGTTCAATAAATGTTGCCAAGTAATTTGGATCTAGCAGCACTTGGACGTCCAATTCATTTTAGCGAATTGATTCTTTCACCTAATCAGTTCAATGAATAGATTCACCGCGAGTCCTCACTTGTTTTACGATTTTTATTGTTAAAATGTATTTTGGATTAGTTTATAGCCCGCCCACGTGTGCTTTAAAACAAAACAACAGCAACAACAAAATAGATTATTATTAATTCTACAATATTGCTCCCCCTTCATGTTTTTTACGAAAATTTGTGAATCACTTTCCGAAACGGTTCGACTGAATCATTTTAAAGATTCGGTTAATAAACGATTCGTACGCGAGCTAGCATTACTTCAGCGCTGAAGCATTATGATGGCGAGGCGTGGCGTTTACAAACTCCTGTGTAATGATTGGCGTGCCAAAGTAAAAGACGTTTTCCTTTTTTCCGGAAAAAAAACTATTTAGGAAAGGAAAGTGTCTTGAGAAAACATGGCGGAGTAAGAGAAATAAACTTTACCGATGCTTCCTGAAAAAGCCAGAAACTCTCCCACCACAGGAAATGTAGCGCGGTTACACACTTTAAAGCTTTTCAAATCTGAAACTGAGGTATGAGTTTGATTTCGTTTCTCTTTGGCATATTTATGTTTGTGCCCGAACAGCTTGACTTCTCCTTCTCTGAACTATTTTGTAGCATATGCGTTGCATGTTTACTTCCTCGTCTTTTTAAAGTATGTTCTTGCATAATTTTTTTTTTAATTCTATGGCAGTTTCATCCAAGAACGCCTTTATGCAAGACAAAATTATCTTTACAGTTTATCTCAAAGACACGTCAGTAGGCTTTATGCTAACCAGGGCATAGGAGTATGTTAGTAAGTATATGGTAACCACAATCGGTTCTGTCAAAACATGAAAAAATATTATTATTATTATTATTATTTATTTTTTGTATTTTTTACATAAAAAAGGTTTCTTGTGGTATCATTAAGCACATTTTCAATACTGGAGTCCCCAGTAAAAATAAAGATATAATATTTACATTTCAATGTATTTATAACAATAGGCCTAACATAATATAAAGTAATATATAGCTTTTATTTTATGTCTATTTTAAAGCATTTTATTTATTTATTTGTTTACTTCAAAGAGTCCAGACAGGGTGGTTTTCATCAGTTAGACTCATAATTGACAGTAATGAGAATTACAAGTAAGAAATGTACAAGTAAATCAGTGGTTTTTATTAAAATGAGAATTGAGCAAAAAAAAAAATGTGTAAGCTGCTTTCCAAAGCATCCTGTGAGATTTTATGAGAAACACCTGGAAACGCTCCGGCTGACGGAATGGACACAGCAGCTCTTGTGTTTGTGTGCTTGAGTCTTTTAATGAATCGCAGGCGTTTACAGTGCACAGGCTGAACCTTTGTGTTTTATTCCATTCACAAAGCTATTGTCCCTATTGTAGGGCCTTTGAATGTGTGGCTCAATGACTCTGGAACTGTTAGCATAAAGAAAACATGAATTGAAATGATGGTGCAGTTGTTTCTTTATGAAAGTTGTTCAATATTCCTGGCATGACTGTTTAGTGAAATTACCCTGCAAAGGATGTTGAAATCTCAGACAAAAAGGAAAAATCATAGAGCATGTCTTTATCACATGCTTGAGTAAAGAAATGGTTGGACATGGCCTGGGCTTTGCTGGACCAACTGGCTAAGGACTTTAGGAAAGGAGCCAAAACCACAGTGTTTGGCCTAATGTGGTCTAAAATACAGAAGTGTTTACAATTCATATCAAATGAAAGATTTTTTTTATTTTTATTTTTTACTCAATACAGCAGAGATGGAGGACTCTGCCCTTTCCTGAGTATTCAGATTGTTGGTTGATCTAGTTTTGAATGTGAACAATGCTTTTAGATTTCTGCTCAATACAAGGAATTCCTGAAGTACAAACAAATATGATTCATGTTCATGTTGTGTTTTCACACTGTTCTGTTTCTGCTCAGGATGAAGTTAATTCAAAGATAAAAGTGATATCAATTTTAACTCGCACTCTTGCATTCCCAAACTTAGGACATTCTCCTCTGCAGTATTATTTTAGTATTGTTTATAAATATGCTATTGAATAATTGAATTAGCTTTTATATATTTTTTAAATTTTAGGTAATATTTAAGTAATTTTGTTATGACTTGTTTTGTTAGTTCTTTTTTTAGATTTTTTTTTTTTAGATCTTCAGGTTAAGCATGTTTTATATCAATTGCAAGACAACGTTTCTAGTTTTGATGTGTTTTTTAATGTTTTTAATCTAATATTTATATATTAGATTTATCAAAAATATTTTTACAATTATTTAAACTTTATTTCAGTTAAAAAATAATAATAATGCTAATGTTATTTTTTAAATCATCTTAGTTTTAGTTTTAGTTAACAATGACATGGCTGCGTCTGTGGAATACAAAAGAAAATATTTTAGAGATGTCAATCACCAAAAATAATGATAAAGATCTTGCAACTCAAGCTCAAGTATTCTGAAGTCATACGAACATTGAGTGAGAAAAACATAAAAAAATCCATTCATCCATCCATCGTCTTCCTGTTATCTGGGGCCGGGTCGCGGGGGCAGCAGTCTAAGCAGAGACAGACCCCCAGACCCAACAGATGCCTGAGCCACCTCAGCTGGCTTCTCTTGATGTGGAGGAACAGTGGCTCTACGCTGAGCTCTTTCCTAGTGGCCGAGCTCCTCACCCTATTTCTAAGGGAGCGCCCAGCCGCCCTACGGAGAAAGCTCATTTCAGCCGCCTGTATCCGGGATCTTGTGCTTTCGGTCATGACCCACAGCTCATGACCATAGGTGAGAGTAGGAATGTAGATCGACCGGTAAATCGAGAGCTTCGCTTCAAAAACTCAGCTCCTTCTTTACCACGACAGACAGGTACATCGACCGCATCACTGCAGAAGCTGCACTGCCTGTCAATCTCTCGCTCCATCCTTCTCTCACTCGTGAGCAAGACCACACTATACTTAAACTCCTCCACTTGAGGCAGGAGCTCTCTACCAACCTGAAGGGGACAAAACACCCTTTTCCGGCTGAGAACCATGGCCTCGGACTTGGAGGTGCTGATTCTCAACCCAGCTGCTTCATACTCTGCTGCAAACCATCCCAGCGCACCCTGAAGGTCCTGGCCTGATGAAGCCAACATTACAACATCATCTGAAAAAAGCAGAGATGAAACCATGTAGTCCCCAATCCGGACATCCTCCAACCCCTGGCTGCGCTTAGAAATCCTGTCCATAAAAATAATGAACAGGACCGGTGATAAAGGGCAGCCCTGCCGGAGACCAACATGCACCAAGAACAAATCTGTCTTACTGCCGGCAATACGAACCAAGCTCCTGCTGTGGTCATACAGGGACCGGACAGCCCTTAACAGAAGGCCCTGGACCCCATACTCCTGTGGCACACCCCCCATAGGATGCAGCAAGGGACATGGTCGAATGCCTTCTCCAAATCCACAAAGCACAAGCAAACTCCCATGAACCCTCCAGCACCCTGGCGAGGGTATAAAGCTAGTCCAGTGTTCCATGACTGGGACAAAAATCGCATTGTTCCTCCTGAATCTAAGGTTCGACTATCAGCCGAATTCTCCTCTCCAGTACCCTGGCATAGAGTGTAGTTAGAACACACCCTCCGGTCCCCCTTTTTGAAAAGGGGGTCCACCACCCTGGTCTGCCATTCCAGAGGCACAGTTCCCGACCGCCACGCGATGCTGCAGAGGCGTGTCAGCCAAGACAGCCCCACAACATCCAGGGACTTGGGTTGGGTACCGAAACCTGGTGCCAATATGGCACCGGTACCTATGGAACCAGTATGCACCAAACCGAATCAAGTCACAGATTTCGGTGCTTTATTTCAGTGCCTCTTAAATGTCTGAGCGATCGATTGAAATATTTGTCCTGGTTCTCCGAAATGTACACAAGAAGCATGGGCATCGCTAGGCTTTTTTAGCGGGGCTATTGGATTTAGCTCCATAAACTGTACACAAATTTGCGATCGCCTCAGAGTAAATCCTCTTAAATTTCATATGAATGCGGCGTCATTTCATATGTCTTTCAGCGCAATCTGCAGACCGCGGCGAAGCAGCGTGAGCAGACTCAAACAGAAAAAGAGGACAGAAGGTGTGTGTTTATCGATAAATTGTTAGAATATCTGAATCTGTGCAGTTCTTTGTCATAAATATAGTTTTCAAAAGGTCACGAGGGAGCAGTAGGTTTCCCATCTATTGTAAAGTTTTCGCTCCATTCACCGCTCATCACACCACAGCGGTTTCCTCCAGCGAAAATCTAGCCCTTAACACATATGAACGCATACTTTAATTACACTTTTTTTTTTTAAAATATACATAAATATATATAAATATATATAAATATACAAATTTAATTATACGTACTTTAAACATACACTACTGTGCAAAGTCTTAGTCTTAGGCAGTCTGTTGTAGACTGCAACAATCTCACTAGATTATTATTAAAATTAATGGCAAAATTAATATTTGGAAAATTTGTCAACTGATATTTACTACTTTACAACATATTACAGCAAAATATATAAATAACTGGCTTAAAACCCTTTTTTGGGGTGAAAATACTAATGTGCCTAAGACTGTACTTTACAAACGACATTGTTGCTACTTTATAAAGAATGATGGCCATAGAGTCATACACAGAACTGATTAAAGACAGTGACAGACAGCACTCATTTTAACTAAATATCAGAGTGATTGACAGAGATACAGTAGAAACATTATGTGTGATTTTGTATTAAATAATGACACAGATTGTGAAATTAATTTTCAATCTTTTTAATGTTCTTTAATGTTATCCATTTTAGGCTTTTTTAATAAATAAATTAATATATTTTTATAGAAGTATTGGTTCAGGCACCGTTTAGGCACCGGTACCGTTTTTTAAAAGTATCGGAATGGCACCTGTATTGGATAAAACCCAATCGATAACCAAACCTAGACTTGAGGAAGTTGGGGCGTATCTCATCCACCCTTGGTGCCTTGCCACCGAGAAGCTTCCTCTGTGACTTCAGCTTGATGGACGAGTCCACCTCTGAGCCCCCAGCCTCTGCTTCCTCAATGGATGAAATTTCGGTGGGGTTGAGGAGATCCTCAAAGTATTCCTTCCACCATCCGACAATATCCGCAGTTGAGGTCAACAGCTGTCCACCTCCACTGTAAACAGTGTTGGCAGGGCACTGCTTCGCCCTCCTGAGGTGCCGTACGGTTTGCCAGAATCTCTTCAATCCAATTGATAGTCTTTCTCCATGGCCTCACCAAACTCGTCCCAGACCCAAGTTTTTGCCTCCACAACCACCCGGGCTGCAGCCTGCTTGGCCTGCCATTACCCGTCAGCTGCCTCAGGAGTCCCACAAGCCAGCCAGGCCTGGTAGGACTCCTCCTTCAGCTTGACCCCATCCCTTACTTCCGGTGTCCACCACCAGGTTCGGGGATTGCCACCTCGACAGGCATCAGAGAGTTTACGGCCACAGTTCTGAGTGGCAGCATTGACAGTGGAGGAGGTGGTTCAAGTGTCACTGAAGTTGCAAACGTGAGTGTTGAAGTACCCCAGTAAATCCTATCCCCGACCCAAAGGTGCAGGGAAGCGTCCGTCTCATACACCGGGGTAAACTCCAACCCATAGCGGCTGAGCTGGGGAGCTATGAGCAAACCCCCACACAAACCCACCACCTCTCATCGTGGGCAACTCCAGAGTGATAGAGATCTCCATTGAGTATCTCTCAACGTCCCGCACAAACTCAGACTCCTTTCCCGCCAGCGAGGTGACATTCCACGTCCCTAAGGCCAGTTTCCGTGTCCACAGAGATCGGTTTGTCAGGGCCCCTGCCTTCAACCGCTGCCTGATCCACAAAGCACCAGCCCCTTATGGTTCCTCCTGCAGCTGGTGGGTCCACGGGAGGTACCATCTTAATCGTTTTAGTTTTAGTTAACAATGACATGGCTGCGTCTGTGGAATACAAAAGGAAATATTTTACAGATGTCAATCAAAAAAATTATGATAAAGGTCTTGCAACTCAAGCTCAAGTATTCTGAAGTCATACAAACTTTGAGTGAGAAAAACACTAAAAATATAAGTAATTATTTTGTCAAAAAAAGCTTATTTGCACAGATGCATAACCATATTCAAACATATTGTATAAAGAAGCATTGCATCAGGTTAAATATCAGCAGTGCCAAGTGGCGTTGAGTCCATGGTATTTTCCTCACACAAACCTATCATATGACTTCAGAAGACTTAGGATAGTTTGTGAGTCATATGGACTTTTTATGATGCTTTTTTTTTGTCAACTTTGTAGCTAGACAGGTTCTAGCCACTTGAAAGTAAATTTTTGAAAGTATATCCACTTGTGTTGCTTGGAACAAATCAACTCATAAGGGTGGGTCTGAAATGCCGTAATGGTGAGTAAATAGTATCTAATGTTTCAGAGTCCCTTCAGATGAAAGCATTAATCAAGATTATAAATGGTGATGTTGGTCTCAGTCTTCATTTTAAATTAAAAACCATTGTTTTTCCCATGCGCTTGTTTGTCCGACACTTGCCTGGTTCATGTCAAACAGCCACTGTTTGCAATAACCTTCCAAAAAAAAGGGTCTTTTGATGATCTGATGGTTGCTCGCAAGGGAGTCAAGAGACTTCCTCATGTTCACCCATCCACATGAGATGCAATATGATACATACTAAGTCAGAATTAGTTTGTAGAGTGGAAGTGTAGCATGTTGTGATTAATCAGTCATTGACTGTTTTCTTAGTGAAATCATTACTTACACCTCTGTGTGTGTGTGTGTGTGTGTGTGTGTGGGAGAGGCTCAAATTTCTTAGACTCTTTCTTTAGTGTCGCTCGCCTGCCAGATGGACGAGGGTTCAGATCCGATGAAAGCATGGACATCTTCACTCTTTATGTTTGTCTATTGTTTTAGAGTTATGATGACATGATATTAGATTATTTCAAAATCTGCAGGCTTGCTGTTGGGTTTTTGTTTTAAACTTGGACTTTTACTATGAATTTATATGGATGTGATTGCAAAAGACGAGGATCAAGCGTTTCATGTTCGTTCCAGGTAGGAGAACAGACCCGTCTTACCATATGTTAACTCGTTTTACAGCTCATCCGTTCTCTTCTACCTTTATCTTGGTATCTGGTTTACGCAACCAAAAGATTTCAAATATGTCGTTCAGCGCTAGAGTTTGTCATTCTTTAGCATATGTGATCCAATGACGTGCACTAGTTTTTCCATCAGATTAACAGGGTTTGAAATGTAATACAGTGTGTGGGTGGAGGCGAGTGAATGAGGGCTCAGGTTTGTCGAGAGATCTCCTGTGTGTGCATTTTTAATAGGTGTGTTTAATAATTAAAAGGGTGGTTCATCCGTTGTTGCACTAGTATTTTGTCCGTTTGTTTTGCTGTCGTACATCCTGAAATACTGCAGGAGCATTTTACGCTGGACCTGAAAGATGAGTCAAGGGCCTGTGTTTCTTCCCACACATGCAGCTGTTACAGAAAATATTGGCGAGAGCAGTGAATGGGATTGAATTTGGCATAATTTGGAGCACATGCACAAACCACTACGCCACGGCTCCAACAAGGTCTTGAAGTTTGGATGGGATGGTTCATCTAAACTTTAACATTTCATCATCATTTGCTCACCTTTATGTAACTGCAAACCTTTCTTTTGTAGAACAGAAAAGGACATGGTTGAAAAGATTCTTACGTTGCTCTGAAAAGCATGAAAAACACGAGCATAACAGGAATCTATGCGTGCATTTTATTCCAAGTCTTCCAAAGCTGTACAGAGACTGTTCCACTATTTTATGGTAAAAAAAAGTAATTTAGTGAGTATCTTTACTGCTACCAGAAATCATTCCCCAATCTGAACTATGTTGCATTTGGTCATCACCTTATTTTAGTAATGTTTTATGTACTTATATGTAATTGTTATTTATTTTCTTTCTGTTTTAGTAATTGTAGTACTTAAAAAAAAAAAGTTCATTAAATTTTTTAACCTTCTTAATTACCCAAAATATTTAATTTTTTTTTTTTTTTTTTATTAAGTTTTATTTAACAATAACAACACTAATTCAGATGGACTACTTTTACAGCACTTATTTTGTGTGCCATTTATTTGTATTTTTTTGGTCACATCTCTCTTTGATTTTATGGAAACCAAAATTTCCATAAATAGAGGGAAGTTGTGGCCTAATGGTTAGAGAGTCGGACTGGCAATCGAAAGGTTGTGAGTTTGAGTCTCGGGCCGGCAGGAATTGTGGGTGGGGGGAGTGCATGTACAGTTCTCTCTTCACCTTCAATACCACGACTTAGGTGCCCTTGAGCAAGGCATCGAACCCCCAACTGCTCCCCGGGCGCCGCAGCATAAATGGCTGCCCACTGCTCCGGGTGTTTGTTCACTGTGTGTGTGTGTGTGTGTGTGTGTGTGTGTGTGTGTTCAATGCTCTGTGTGTGTGCACTTTGGATGGGTTAAATGCAGAGCACGAATTCTGAGTATGGGTCACCATACTTGGCTGAATGTCACGTCACTTTCACTTTCACAAAATTAAGACTAGGCCTATTTTCCAGCTCCTTGAAAGTTGTACAGTGTCTTTCATCCTCTGTTTTATTGTCAAAAGTGATTTAATGAGTATATTTCATGTTGAATTCAGTCATGAATAATACCACCCAATGTTATTTTAGTATTACTATATTTATTAATATTTATATTAATATTTTGAATAGTCTTTTATATTAGCATTTCAGTTTTCTTTGAAGTTTTAGTAATTTTATGTGCTTTTGTCATTTCTGTTAATTTTTTTATTATTATTTAGATTTACAACTGAAACTTATTAGTTGCCAGTCCAGTATTTCTAATTATCATGAAATTATATTTTATTTTTGTTTAATCTTTATTCACTAAAATCATTTCTGAACATGTTTACTTAATAATAACACTGATAGCAGCTTAATTTACAACTTCGACATGCTCCTCAGACAATGCTCTGGTTTGGCTTTGGAAGACTGGTAATATAGCTTCTGATTTAAGTGTACTACTTAAAAGTAACTCACAACTCATTTTGTATGGAAAAAGAGACATTGTGCTAAACCATCTCCTTTAAAGTTCCACAGAACTCATGGAAAGATTTGAGGGTGAATAAATCATTCTAAAATTTTCATTTTACATTAAACGGCCCCCTTAAAGACTGAGTTTTAGAAATGAACGGAAATAACGAACAACATATGCCTGGCGTTTTAGTAAGTATCAGTGAAATTCATGACTTCATTAGAAGTATGAGTTAAGCTCGGCCTGCATCCCACTTCGCTGAGGATAAAAGAATTTAGAACATGTGAACATCGCCAGCCTTCAGCTGAGGACACTCTGGGAAAAGCGCAGGATTTAACACGGTCTAATGGATTTTCCCGGCGTGGCCCAGGTTACCCAAGTGTTTCTCTGGCTGGAGTCCATCCGTTCTTCATGATAAAATCTCACTCTACTTCAGCAGAAGATGAATCGATTCTGGCAGGTTTAATTTCTTCACAGCTCTAAAGCCTTTACCTTCTCTTTCTCTTGCTAAGTGTGGTTTCTAAGGGCTTCTCTGTTGTTTGCCAGGAGGATGTTTGAGTTTACAACCCAAGTTAATCACTGTTCAAAAGTTTGTGGTCAGTAAGGTTTTTTTTAATCTATTTTTATACATCAAGGATGCATTAAATTGATCAAAATTAACAGTAAAACTACTTATAATATTAGAAAAGATTTCTCCTTCACAAAAACATCTCACTCTACTGTAGCACTGAACTGACTAGATTGTTTGCTTAATGGCCCAAGCCAAAAGCCTAACTAGACTCTCATCTTTTGTGTCCTTCATTCAGTGTTGCCTATTGTATTATGACTATTTAAACTATCCTCAACAAGTCACATGATTGGAGGTATCATTCATGTGTGTTGCGGAAATGGTGAAGGACTAGCTAAGTGTCAAAGCGTAATTCTCAGGCTTATGGGTTTGTTCTAATCCTTAACCTTGAGTATGAGTAAGGAATAGTAATGCATGCCTTAGCAAGCAAAACGAAGTAGTTACACTCAAAAAAAGGTTCCAAAATGGGTTCTTAAAATAACCTTTTCTCTCTTAGTTTGAAGAAAAAAGTTTGTACAATGGAAAGATTCCATAATTTCTCCATGGAACCATTGCCGTTTTTAAAAATAAGGTTCCAAAAGTTCTAAAAAGGTTCTTAAAGGTTCTTTATAGAAATAATATACCAACAAAGATCCTTTATTTTTAAGGGTGTAAGTTACTTAAAAAAATTTTTTAATGAGGTTGGCCCATCCAACTGGAACAATGGGTTTAGGAGCTGTTCAAGATTTACTCTCTTTCCATCCTTTACGTGTGATAATCTCCATTTGCCCTCTCACTCATAATTGGAATTGACGCTTGCCACCGGGTGTCCGTAGATGACACTGGCATGTCGCACTGTTGCATCTGTTATCAGCAGGCTTACCGCTGACCCTCCGTTTATGTGTCCGAGACCCGGCATAATCTGTCTCTGCATGTCAACAACAAAACATTTTACTAGCTACAGCCTGGTTTGGTTATGCAGAGGCTTCTCACAGGCGTAGAGGCTTGAGAAAGGTTTCACAGAGGGGGTTATCTTGAAATTCAGTGTCTTTTGGAAGAGGTCGGTCTGTTTCGGGATGTGTCTGAGAGGGTGGAAGCCTTGGGTCTCATGCATCACCCTGTGGAGAACTAAACATGTCTATCACACCGGAGGAAAGAAATACATGAAAAAGATTAAGATGTTTAGACGGTGCTCTGAAAGTTCCAAAACGAAAAAGGAAAAAAGGTGAGGTTTGTGAGATTTCCTGCACACATATGTGGTTGCTAAGGTGTTGCCGGGGTGTTGGAGGTGATTGCTCATTGTTTTTAAAAGCCATTCAAAAGTTTGGTGTTAGTAACATTTTGTTTTTGAAAAACAAATACTTTTGTTCAGCAAGGATGCATTAAATTGATCAAAAGTTACAGTAAACGTGTACATTATATATATATATCATATATGCATCATAGAAATAGAAATAGAATCCTTGTATTCAAATACAACATGCATGTTTATATTTTGCAATTATTAAGTCATGCTTTAGACCGTTTAGAAGTGTTGAAGTCAGCCTTCTGGTGACTGGTTCATGGAAGCGTTTTCAGCTGAGATTCTTAGTCACTCTGTGAAACTCTTTAAACTGGTCATAAGGGAGTCGTCATGTTTTAAGTGCATGTCAGCCAAAAAGACCTTTTCAAGAACTTGTGTAGACAAAGACCTAATGATGTTAGTGTTGTAATAACTCTTTCTAAATTTTGCTGCCGTTTCTGTGGAATGCTGTTGTTTTCCACAGACATAGGAAACATATTTACAGTAAATAGACTTGTTATGATGATGTTATGACTTGTTACAGTAAAATGAAAGCTGTTATGATGATCTGGGCCCCTCATATTTCCTCATCTGTTTATTTATTGCATTTATTTAGCATTTTCCAAAGGGCACCTATTATGCCTCATTTTACAAATCTTGGGTGTCCCCAGAATGTGTCTGTGAAGATTCAGCCCAAAATACCCCACGGATAATTTATTAAAGCCGCTAGAAAATGTCTTTTTTGGGGTGTGTCTAAAAAAAGAGCTGCGTGGCACTGCTCAATCAAAATACTTTGATAATGTACGCACACAAACACGGTTAAAACGATAAGTACTATAGTGAAATGATAATCACAAAGCAGTATGGAGTGATAAATCTATTCAGGTAGATTTTGAAGCTATATTTATTAATAATTTTTTTTTTTTTTTTTTTTTTTTACAAAATAACAATTTTCTACTGTCCCGTGCAGGATGGAGGCCTCATGTCTGGAACTGGCTCTGGAAGGTGAGCGTCTGTGTAAAGTGGGAGATTACCATGTAGGTGTCTCCTTTTTTGAGTCGGCCATCCAGGTGGGCACAGAAGACCTGCAGATTTTGAGCGCCATCTACAGTCAGCTTGGCAATGCCTACTTCCACCTGCACGAGTACAACAAGGCACTAGAATACCATCGGCATGACCTCACGCTCACCAGGTCTGAATCTGGATGATGCTTATGTCACTGTTTCAAAGCTAGTAGGATTATCTCCTTATCTGAAATAACATGTTTTGTTATTGGGACTCTTTCAGAACTATCGGAGATGAGCTGGGAGAAGCTAAAGCCAGTGGTAATCTTGGAAACACTTTGAAGGTTTTGGGTCGCTATGATGAAGCAGCAGTTTGTTGCCAAAGACATCTGGACATTTCCAGGATGCTCCATGATAAGGTAAGGTGGTTTAACACAACCAAAGGGCCTTTCAATGCAATAGCTAAACCCAAAATTAAGTTTTGGTCATCATTGAAACGCAAAATATGATATTTCAAAGAATCTACAGTATGATTCTCATGAATCAGTGGCATCCTGTATTGATGTCAAACGTGGCGTTTCAAGGCACAGTGTACATACATGCGATGTGTCCGTGTGAATAAGATCTGGCGGCTATCATACGTCATCATCAGGATGAGAATATCACGTATTGAATGGTATTGACTAATTTTATGGCACTTTTTTATTCTTTTTTGGAGCTTGACAGCTCCTTGCATTGATATGCTTGCAGAACCAATTAAAAACAAAAAAACAACAACAAAAAAAACTTTTTCAAATGCATTTATTAACTGATTTAATTTATTTACTGATGCAAGCAATACTATTTATTTACTTATTTATTGATAAACTGTTAATAAATAAATAAAATTGTTTGTATTATGTTTTTTGATAAAATAAAAATTTTACTTTTTTTTAAATAGAAGACTTAAAATAAAATAGTACAAATAATACAAAATAAAATAATATAAATAAAACTCAAAATAACTGACTTACTAGCTAATATAACAACTGTTTAAAATAATTTACTTTTGCTGATATAATTTGCTCATTGTTTAAAAAAAGAGATGTAAATCAGATATAATAAGAAGCTAAAATGTTCAAAGATTTGTTGACTGATAATGTTTTTTTAGTAAAGTAAATAATAATTATTTATTGATAAAAATAAGCTATTCAAAAAAGTATTAACAAACAAACAAACTGATGGGATTACTTTGGAAATCATCATGAAGATAAATTCTTCATATTTTTAAACAATTTTTTCTATCTCCAATGTTTAAGGGTGAGTACATGATGACAAAATCTTTCTATTCCTTTAAACTCTGTTTGAATAGTTCATGGCCAAGTCTGCCTCGGATGTTTTTGGAAGTCCTGTTATCCCGAGACACCACTTGATCTATTTTAACAGACCATAAACCTAGTTTAAATGCAAGCCGTCTATCCGTTTTAGGTGTGTAATGAGTGTGGACTGACGTGTGTGTGTGTGTGTGTGTGTGTGTGTGTGTGTGTGTGTGTGTGTGGTTTTGTTAGGTGGGGCAGGCCCGGGCGCTGTATAATTATGGGAATGTGTACCACGCCAAGGGGAAGAACATATGTTGGAGTGGTATGGACCCTGGAGAATTTCCCGAGGAGGCACGCATCGCTCTGAAGAAAGCAACAGAGTACTACGAGTGAGCCAGCCAGCATTTGTTTTTTCATTCTTTTGAACACCCAAACCAGTGTGTAGACGACATTTCAGAAAATATTTTTTAGAGAGAGCATTACAGAGACTGCAGTAGTGTTTTTCAAAGGCATGCTAAAGCTTTTATTGTTTTATCCCTGCCACTGTATCTAATACTGCACCTCTCGGTTTGAAGAGCGAATCTGGCCATCGTGAAAGAGCTGGGGGACAGAGCGGCACAGGGCAGGACCTACGGCAACCTTGGCAACTCACACTATTTGCTCGGAAACTTCCAGGATGCTGTTCTGGCTCACGAACAGGTATTTCATACGGAGAGTTTCCTAAATGAACAAGCCTGTGGTTTTCATTTAAAATGGACTGAAAAAACTGAAAGTGTCATAAAAATTATGGATAAAAATGCATAAACTGGCAAACGTCGTAATACTGCACAGAAAAGGTCTGTATTGTTTACAATTTTGTATATGTATTGCAACAGTAAATATTTACTAGATATACAATAATAATGCAGATCTTGCAGTGTTGTACTCTGTGCGTATGTCATGCAGAAAATGCTCTTGATTTCATGAATTATGCCTAATGTAAAAATAAAGTGTTTTGTTTGTATGTTTGATTTTACAGCGTCTCCTTATTGCAAAGGAGTTTGGAGACAGAGCTGCAGAGCGGAGAGCTTATTGTAACCTCGGAAATGCATACATATTCCTTGGAAAATTTGACGATGCAGCTGAACATTACAAGTCAGTTGGCATTTTATTTTGTTTATTTATTTTTTCTGTATTTTATTCCAAGTTTTTAACATAATATACAAAGCAAGGAAAACAAACAAAGCCACACGCAAGTTTTTTTGACAAATATTTTATTCTAAGTAAAACTTAATATCTAGAGCGAGGAATATGAACAAAGCAACAACTGTGATAATTTAATTTAATTTAATTAATTAATTTTCCGCTTTTCTCTTTATTTAATGTTTTTTATTATAGACGTTATATTTAAGCCCTTAAAAGTAATGTTCATTGTCATTTTTGTCCTCGCAAGACAGAGAAAAAAGCAACAACTGTGATTATTCCCCCCTTTTGACATTAATGTTTATTTTATTATAATTAATTGACAAATTATAATTTATTTACTTCCCACTTTCCTATTTATTTAATTTCCATTAATATAGACATTACATTATAGCCATTATAACCCATGTTTGTCATTTTTTTCCTTGCAAGGCAGAGAGATAAACCTGTATTAATCGAAACCTTCTACCTAACCAAAATAAAATTGAGCATATATAGAAATCTGAATAGACTGGGGTCAGATATACTGGGAGCCTCATGCATGGATTTCTTCAGCAGTCTTATATACAAGTGCAATGGCTAAAATATGATATTACCATGGTACAAGTCCATAAAAACGTCAGCACGTCTGTACTTTGCTGTTAGATGAGCGGGAGTCATATGATGAGTTGATTCTGGTGTTTTCCTGCAGGCGGACGCTGCAGTTGGCGCGGCAGCTGAAGGACAGGGCCGTGGAGGCTCAGGCCTGCTACAGTCTGGGCAACACCTACACACTCCTGAAGGACTATGAGAGAGCCATAGACTATCACCTCAAACATCTCATCATAGCTCAGGACCTCAAGGACAGGTACACTGTCACTGACACTTCCTGTCTGAGCTGCTGCTCTTCCTGACTTCTGACGCTGTCTCTGTCTCTGTGTGTGTGTGTGTGTGTGTGTGTGTGTAGGATCGGAGAAGGAAGAGCATGCTGGAGTTTAGGGAACGCCTACACCGCGCTAGGAAACCACGAGCAGGCCATGAGCTTCTCTGAAAAACATCTGGAGATCTCCAAAGAGGTGTGTGTGTGTGTGTGCACTGAGATAACACCAACACACTTCCTGTCTGCACAGTAAAGCCCACTGGTGACTCTCAAGGAAAAAAACAATAGAAAATGAAAAAATTGCAAGAAATTATGTTTTAAATCGCAAAAAAAAAGATCGTTTTAGGATTATGATTTTTGTATTATGATTATTATGGTATTTTAATATATTTACTGTACTATTATAATTTTAATTCACATTTAAATCGCAAAAAGAAGATTGTTTTAGGATTATGATTTTTGTATTATGATTATTATGGTATTTTAATGTATTTACTGTACTATTATAATTTTAATTCACATTTTGAATTAAATTACATTTTTAATATTTTATGTTTTCATTTTAATATTTCTTAAAGTGTTTCTCTCTCTATAATTTTAGTCATTTAACTTAAACTAAAAGAAAACAAGGAATGTTGCCTTGGCAGCTAGCTTTTTGTGTATTATTTCAGCTAATGGTTGTTTTATTTCAAGTAATACAATTATTTTTTTTAGGTTTTTAGTTAACTATAGTAACTCTGATCATGACATTATTTTTATGTCAATTAAGATTTTCAGTTTTTCACCCAAATTCTCAGTTCTTAAAAGCAAGCTCCCCATTTTTTCCAGTTACTGTCTCTGATACATTTATTTGATTTAATCATCATAAATTAACACGTTTGTGATTTAAAAACAAATTTAACATCAAAATCTTATTGTGAATGATTTTTCATAGTTATTCCACTGAAATCTAAATAATTTCCTCTAAAGTGACTTTTCTTTTCTGCTTATGTAGCATTAGACCTGTTCTAATAAAATCAGCTTCATTAGAACACTAGATTCGATTAAGAAACAAGCTAGAGCAGAGGTGAAACGCAAGAAAGCAGAAGTGGAATTTTCATAAAAAGTAATGTGAGGGTAAATATTCTTATTTCTTTCATTTGATTTTGAGGTGAAGTGTGACTCAAGTGGGCTTCATGTGCATGTTCGTGATTGAATTGAGTGTGTGTTTTCTGGAGAAGCATTTCCAGTAATGTTTTTTCCTTCCTGTGTGTGTGCGCTTCTCAGATTGGAGACCATAGTGGGGAGCTGACGGCTCGAATGAACGTATCTGATCTGCAGTTAGTTTTGGGTCTGAAGAGGAATAATTCAACCACTAACAGCTCTGCCTTCATAGAGAGTCCAACCGGTGACAGCAGTCTGCCTGGTAACAGCACACACAACTATTATCAAACATTAAACCCACAGACGGCTGTTGCATTTGAATTTGTACAAGAATCCTTAAAGGTGCACAAAGTTTGGTTACACTTTATTTCATGCTGTCCTTGTTACAGTTGGCATATTGAAAAGTTTAGTTCGAGAGGACCATATGTTTGGTGTTAGGAGTTTGGTGATAGTGCCACCTACTGGATGAAAGCTTTGGTATTACCGTATTTTTTGGACTATAAGTCTATGGAGTGAGAATCATGCCAAAACCTCACACACACACAAACGTGTTTTACTCACACCCAACGATTCACAAACAAACTCAGTGTGGTTTGCAAATCCAAAACATCACTCACAAACTAATACATTTTTGTTCTGCAAATAAAAAACGTAGCTATCAAACAAATACAGTACGTTTTACATATACAAAGAAACGTATTTCTTCAATGACAAAAAATATCCTCCAAGTACAAACTAAAATCTTTCAAGTACAAAAAAAAAAGCTTCAAGTACAAAACAAAATCCTTCAAGTACAAAACAAATTTCTACAAGTACGAAAAACTGTCACGTGACTTTTGGCACTAATTTTTCGCCTTGTTGATCCACACGCAAATGCCTTCAGATCCACACACATGCTAGTAAACTGTCATGTAATTTGCACTCCACAACAGCAGGTGGCGCTGTTAGCGACTTGCTTGGCGCCGCCACCGACATGGAAACAGAAGAGAAGATACGCTAGCGTAAGGGGCGATTTGAACACGATGAGCGGCCAACAGGTGAGTTTGCAGTCATTTCTGGTGAAAAATCAGCCTGAAGGGGTTGTTATTCGCTATAACAACCGCCTCGCTATACATGATCACACTTATTACATTGCACAAAATATTGATTTAAATATGAGTTTATTGATTATAAAAACGATTCTATTGCTTCCGCTAAAAAAAATAGTCCGTTCCGCATCCATGGCAAGGGTGTGTTTAGACCTCCAAATCAACCCTGGTCTTCTCCTGCTAGTGTCTAATAGAATATAGAGGCTTCATTCCATGTCAAATCAGTCAGAATCCAGGAAAGTGGTTGCAGCAACATCTCAGAGTTTTTTTTATATTATATATACACACACACACACAACTTTTTAATTCTGACTTTTTCTAGAAATAGACTATTTTTCCACAAATTTATTTTTAAATTTCACAAAAAATGCATCCCATTGACATTAATTTGAACATACACTGACAAAGAAAGTAATGTTATTCAGTCTCAGAATTAATATTGTGTATTTCTGGAGTCTGTTACAAAATGTTATCAAATGTGGTCTGGGTCCTTGATGTAAAAATGTTTGAGAACCACTGCCCTACATAAACACTTTACATGTCTTTTCAGGGATTGTACCTACCACATTTGGACTGGGAGGACAGTGGCCTGCCTGATGTGTCACTGTTCCTGAGATGGGCGATGTACTGAGTGATGAACAAATGGCAGCACTAAGGGCAGCCATAAATCACCGGGACACTCCCAATCACATGGCTCAGACATCTACCTACTTACTGTGCAGTATGTCCATCACTTACTAGGCTTACAGTAAAACGTACTCAGCAAAGGACCTGATTCAATGCATTTGTAGCACAAATACAAAAAGAACACTTATTTACAGAACAATGCCCCTGCTAATAACTGGTTTGTAAGATGTTACAGTTACACAAATAAATATTTCTGAATCAGTGAGGTGGTCTAATGTTTGATTTTTCTCTGTTTAATCAAATCAGACCAGCAGACATACCCCGTGTTAGGACTGCCAGCGGCAGCAGGAAGCATAGCTTTCCTCAAGCAGTGCTAGCAGCGGACTTTAAGGCTTTCAGCTCTCTTAATGTCGTAATGAATGTTCAAACCAAACACATGTAGATTGTATTATTTTTTATTGTAGTGTGAATATAATCTTAAAACATCTGGGGGGTTGGAACAACCAAAAAAAATACAATATCTTTTTTTTTTTTTTTTTTTTACTATGGGGACCTGGTTTTTTCTTTCATAACCAACTTGTGCAGCTCTGTGAGTGCATCTAAAATGCCTTTTGGGATGAGAACCTGGTTAGAGGCAGCACTAAAAAGAACAGCCTCCTGAAAACACACAAATTCAAGGTAATCCAGGTCAAGTGTTGCTGACAGACAATATGCTGGAGCCATGTGTGGATTCTCTCTAACATTGTCTGTGCAAGCAGTTCCTAGAGAGAGGGGAAAAGAGGAAAAATGTTTAGCCATTTACCCAAATCTATGGCCTTTCAGGATCTCAATAGGCATGCAGTACAAACTTTGGTTCAGTTATACTAAGAACATGTTTGTCTTCCATCCTGCAAAGTTTGGTGAGGTTATGAATAACACTTTAAGATATTAATGCCCAAACATGGTTCTCTGATAGTGTTTTTGATGCTATAAAAATGACAATCTCAAGGACTGACAAAAATATGAATATTTTTACAGGCCTTGGATTTGGGACCCAAATATAATATAGAAAAACTCTTCATCCGAGATGTTGCTGCAACCACTTTCCTGGATTCTGACTGATTTGACATGGAATGAAGCCTCTATATTCTATTAGACACTAGCAGGAGAAGACCAGGGTTGATTTGGAGGTCCAAACACACCCTTGCCATAAAACACACCCTTGCCATGGACGCGGAACGGACTATTTTTTTTTAGCAGAAGCAATAGAATCGTTTTTATAATCAATAAACTCATTTTTAAATCAATATTTTGTGCAATGTAATAAGTGGGATCATGTATAGCGAGGCGGTTGTTATAGCGAATAACAACCCCTTCAGGCTGATTTTTCACCAGCAATGACTCGAGCGGCAACCTCCCGCTCTCTCTCTTGAGGCCAATAAGGAAGTGACTAAAACTGCAATTCATCGACTGGCCGCTTGAGGCTGGCTGCAAAAGGGAGTCAGTCCCATAGACTCCCCATGTTAAAATGCCCAACTTTACAGCAGGAAAAAACATGTTTACAGCCTGGTGCAAAAAATGATTTTGGTCTAAATAGCTAATTTTGCCCTTCATGACAACTGTGAGGGGGGTGAATTTTTTTATAACTCATCCGTTTAAATTATATTAAGACTTAAAGTTCTGCATAATTAAGGGCATAGCCACTTGAGTGACAGGTGGATTGCCGCTGCTGACACTGCCGTCGTGCTAGGTGGGTGTGGCTTCAGCAACTAGCTCCCGCCTTTTTGCCCATTTTTGATTGTCCGGGAGGGTCACGTGGTGACGCGCTGCCAAGATGGCGACGCCCGGCTCTACACACTTTAGGCTTCAAAAACACACTTCAGGAGTCTACGGGTGACGTCACGGACACTAGGTCCATGTTTTTATACAGTCTATGCAATGACTGCAAACTCACCTGTTGGCCGCTCATCGTGTTCAAATCGCCCCTCACGCTAGCGTATCTTCTTCTCTTCTGTTTCCATGTCGGTGGCGGCGCCAAGCAAGTCGCTAACAGCACCACCTGCTGTTGTGGAGTGCGAATTACATGACAGTTTACTAGCATGTGTGTGGATCTGAAGGCATTTGCGTGTGGATCAGCAAGGCGAAAAATTTGTGCCAAAAGTCACGTGACCGTTTTTCGTACTTGTAGAAATTTGTTTTGTACTTGAAGATTTTGTTTTGTACTTGGAGGATTTTTTTGTCATTGAAGAAATACGTTTCTTTGTATATGTAAAACGTACTGTATTTGTTTGATAGCTACGTCTACAGCCACGAGAGGGCCCTCTGTGATTTCAGTGTAGACTGCAGGAGCAGTGAGAGGCATAGAGCGCCCTCTCGCGGCTGTAGACGGTAATGTTTTCTCTTGGTTCATTTCTCTCGGTTCATGTCAAATTAATTTTGATAAGTCGCACCTGACTATAAGTCGCAGGACCAGCCAAACTATGAAAAAAAGTGTGACTTATAGTCCGGAAAATACGGTAATTGGCTTGAATATCCTCCTTGTGCTGTTCTTTAATTTTTTGGATCACAATAATATATACATTTAAATTATACAAAATTACTTTGTGCGTGATCAATATGCTTGACAGAAACAAATACTAGTAAATTTATGCAATATATTCTTTTAATACTACTGATCTACAGAATGAGTCACAGCCAGCTTCTTTCTGCTTCTGTAGATGGAAGATCCAGAGGAAGCAGGAGACACAGCATGGAGAACATGGAGCTCATGAAACTCAGCTCTGACAAAAACATGGTGAGAGATGCGCTGTGGTGCCTTTATTAGTGTGCTGAATAAGGACTCTAATGTTTTTGGATGGTTTTACTTTGCTTTGTTCGTGTCAAGTCAGTGTCAGAATTCAGACTTGAATATCAAATCGTTTGCTGAAAAAAGTGTTGCCTCATCTGTCCAGGACCAGGCCTGTGAGGAGTCTACAACCCCTCAGCAAACCAAATCGCCAACCAAATCATCCATAGCCAAGACATCTTCTAAACTTTCCTTCATCAATCGCTTCAGGAGCAAAAAAAACAGGCTGAATGGGTCAAACTCCAGTCCACCAGCTGAGAACCACAGCACCAGCAGCCCATCTTCAGCCTGTCCGGACAAACAGGTCAAATACTAATCTTTTCTGAATGACACATGAGCAATAGCAAGTTGTAATTTTAAATGATAAATTATACAAAATATTTATTATGAGTGTTATCATTCCTTGAATGGCTTTTCCCACAGTATGCCCCAGACACTGTGGGTGACGATGGCTTCTTTGATCTTCTGAGTCGTTTTCAAGGCAGTCGCATGGATGACCAAAGGTGCTCGTTACAGGACAGCCTAAGCCGTGTTCCCGCCCCTTCCGTTCCCTGTGAAAGCCCACCTGTAGCCTCGAACAAACGTGAGTCGTCCTTCCTCAATGACCTATATACTTGGATATGAAGGAGCATTCACATGACGGTGATTTAACACAGAAAAGTAGGAGCAGGTGATTTGAAATTAGCTTTCTGCAAATATCAAACATAGTTGCAGCAACTTACAGACAATGACAGTGTGAACGCACCTTTAGTTTATAATAATAATACCAGTGTATAGCAGCGCATACATTAACAAGCAATGTGTGAACACTAAAGTGTTGTCACATGACAAAATCACAGCTAGTCATATTTGAGGTTTCAAATACAGTAGCTGTTACAAACAGAAACCAAAATGATCTGTTGTTTATTGCAAAATGTCAGCCTTCTACTTTTGCACATTAAAACATAAACACACACACACAAATTTTTATTTTTAACAAAATAAAAAGACCGGGGTCCGTAAGATTAATGTTTTTGAAAGAATTCATACTCATAAAGGCTGATTTTATTCAGTCAAAAAATTCAGTAAAACAGAATCATTTAAAATAAATTGTAATCTATTGTAATATTTTATAAAAATTTAATTTATTCCTGAGATCAAAGCTGAATTTTCAGCATCGTTACTCCAGTCTTCAGTGTCACATGATAATTCAGAAATCAGTCTAATATGCTGCTCAATAAACATTTCTGATTATCAATACTAAAAACGGTTGTGCTGCTTTATATTTCTGTAGAAATTGTGATTTTTTTTTCAGGATCCTTTGATGAATAGTTAAAAAAAACACCATTTGTTAATATCTTTATTAATATCTTTACTGACACCATTTGACCAATTTATTGTTTCCTTGCTGAATAAAAGTATCAATTTCTGTTAAAAAACAACTTTCACAACATCAAACAACAGTTGTGTTGTGTGTATGTGTGTGTGTTTATATTTTAGCAATGTTTAAATAGACCGCATTGCTCTGTTTTGAACCTCGTTTAGCAATTTCCACGTCCGGAGCGGAGGCCTCGGCACAGCCTGGCCATTTCCTAGACCTGCTGGCCAGCTCACAGAGCCGTCGACTGGACGAGCAGCGGGCCAGTGTGGACAGTCTCCCGGGTCTCCGGCTGGACCAGCGCCACAGCCAGGACGTTCTCAGCAAACTCATGGCCGATGACAAAGAACCGGATGAAGACTTCTTCGACATGCTGATTCAGTGCCAGGTTAATGTTGTTTATTATATGTGTGCATGGAACTATTAACTCTTCCTGAAAGCATATGTTCAAAAGCTGTTTTTGGCTTGTACAGGGATCCAGACTGGATGATCAGAGATGTGCTCCTCCACCTCCTCCCACCAGAGGCCCTACAGTCCCAGACGAAGACTTCTTCAGCCTCATCCTTCGCTCCCAGGCCAAACAGATAGATGAGCAGAGAGTCATCTTACCAACAGACACAAGACCTCTTCAGAGCAATCCTGACTGACATGTTCTTTATGAAGCCAGAATAATATTTTAGGACCTTGCAACCTCACTGAAGTCTTACTCCTGAATCATTTCCTTGATGAAAATCAGAGCCTACAAGATGATTTCTCCTCTCACTTAACAAGGTTTTTGTAAGAGGAGATGCATGAAGTTCTTTTATTCTCTCTTCTACCATGATCTGAACTGGATTCAGATATTCAGACATAAGATATACGCTTATATTCAGACCATGACCGCAGTCTCTTTCTCAGGGATTCAGTACAATGCACTGAAAGTATTTCATTCACCTGGATAACTGGATGGACTTACTCAGCGGTGGATTAGGATGTCTGAACATTTTATATATATTTTTAACACTAAACATATATTAGTTCTGTTTTGATTCTTTCTTTGACTTGAAATGTTATGTTATATCTTTTAATACCAGAGGAGCAAGGCTCTATATTCATATTTTTAGGTTGTACAATCAAGCAGTCTGCAAAAGTTTGAATTTATGTGAATATAAAATTCTAGATTCTGGAAAGTGTATAAGACAAGAATGTGTTACTCATTTTAAATGACAAGAGGAATAAAGCCTCATTTGAATAGATCCCGCTCAATTACACATCACAAACTCAGTTAAGTATGCTGTAAATATTTTATCTGAAGCTGAAGCTACACAGGACAGAGCAACCAACACCATGAAATAATTACTTTAGTTTCCAATTGGGGGAAAAAATGGTTAATGACAATTCAAAAGGACATTTGCAGTCTCTCAAACTCATAAATGCCAATTTCCAAAAAAATCTAATACAAAAAAAAAAAAAAAAGCTTACAAGATAAAGTGCACTTGTCCTAGATAATGACTAAATGCACCATAAGAAGTTTAAGGTTTACAGTTTGTTGGTTAAGAGAAAAACTAAATGTTAATTTATTTTAGAAAGAATCAATATAATGTGAGCACTTTCTGTTCAATGGAGCCATGACGTTTTCTCTGTTCTGGCAATTTGATTGGTTTAACAGTGCTGTTTGACAACAATGTTGGCGAATCCATGCACCTGAGTGAGCTGAGGACAATCAAAAGATGCCAGAAGTTTGTGTGAGCCGTGACACTTGGGAAGAAACTTCTCCGTCAGGCACACTGTGGCATGCCCTGCAATGTCACTGTGACAGAAAGAATGATTATTTAACACTACTGCGCTTATTACATTGACTTTTTTTTTATTAAATAATCACTGTTTGAGTTTAGCAATCATAATTTATACAATTAAGTGAAAATTAAACATAATAATGTGACATTTATTATTTAATTAAAAATAATTAAATTAATTTTACCCATAGTTAACAACTCTGGCATGCTGCAGTCCAAGACCCACAAAGCGGAATACAGTGTTCTTCAGGACACAAGGCAGCGGATTCTGGAAAGTGATTTTGACTGGCACTTCTTGACCCACAACGGCGTCACATACAGGCTGAGAAGAACCACATACAAGACACATATCAGCATGAAATGATTTCAAACAATCAAAAGATAAATCATTTGAACAATAAATTTGAACTCACAGTGATAACAAGATCAGGTGTGCGCAGTCTGAAGTTGTACTGGGTGGCCAGAACCTGCTTGGTCTGAGCCACATGTCCGAAGAGGTTGAGCATCAGTGAGGCGTGATCCACCAGGTGTTCTTTATACTCGTCATAACTCAGGGTCCATTCCAGAGGTCTGCCTATTGTGGAGAAAAGTGTCAAATATTGAATGAATATGTCTCTTTACCCATAAGCTGCACTATGCCAACTGTGTAGTCTCATGTATTGCAACTCTTTGATTTCAGATTTTATGATTTCTCACATTCAGAGGGCTTGAGCTCAATGCATGTGTGGTCTCTCTTCAGGAAGGTCTTCCTGACTCCGGTGTAGTACGTGGCTGCAGCCTGGCTGTAGAGGGTGACGCTACGAGGTGAGCTGCATTTGTTTTTTAGATTGATGCAAAGCACAGCATCTTTGCCCACACATGATCCATCCCCTTTTAGGTTGACTTCACAGACAACATCCTCAGCACAGGGCAGTGGGTATGTGCATCTTCTCAAGCCATGACGAAGAGCTGTTTCCAAAGCAGTACACTTCTCAGAAGAATCTGATCAATGAAAGTAAAAGGAACATTTAGAGAGGGATGAAACACAGGAGAAACACCAACATTCATCATTAGTATAAGCACCATGGTTCAAAGTGTTGAGTGTTGGAATAGATAGAAATGCATGTTTTTTACCGAGTGGGTGTTTGTAGAGATTTGTGATATCCACACGTTGATCTGAGCCGACAGCCTTGGTGCTGATGCAGTGACCTACTACATCCTTCTCAACGTGGACAACACCAAATGTTCCATCACATTTCCTCTGCCAGTAAACTTTATCATTATTCACCTAGAACACATAGAGACAAACAAGCATCATAAACATCATATAATTTTTGTATGACACAATGGTAAATTAAAGGAATTAACGCACTTCAGCGAAAAGGAAGGGCACATCATGCTTCAGGAAGACTTGTCCGCTGCAGATCGCAGCAACAGCGGTTGGGCCGCAGCGGAAGAAGCCCTGGCTGGTCAGTTGAGGAGTGGAATCAACCACCTGCCAACCTCCGAAACCAGACGGCAGATCAGGTCGAGTCATCCAGGCCTCATTCCACACGTGGTAGTTCCTACATGGAAGAGGAGAAGAAAGAAATAGAAAAACTTAATGCACATTCAGAATCTTTAGGACATCACAAATGGCAATTACACTTACCAGATTGAATCACGGTTCATGTGATCGATCAGTTGGAATTTCTCATCCAAATAGATGTCAGATGTCAAACAAACATCAGTGTCATGAGCAGAACTGAAGTTTGAGACCGGACGAGCAGGAATACCCAAGCACCTCAACACTACAGGAAAGAGAAGAATATAAGTTCATTACATCTACAATCATTTTCTCAAAACCTTTTCTCCTGGTCCAGTCTGCAGGAACTCTTACGTGTGTTGGTGACTCCAGCAAAGGCCAAGCTCTGTCCATATTTAACAGGTATTCCTCCACATTTGTAGTATTGTTTCAGGATGGCACTGCTGCTGCACCAGGACGTCGGAGCAGTTCCATCTCCATAACAGTTTGACCAGTTACCCACCAGAACACCACAGTCTTTGTTGGCAATAACCTGACAAGGTAATTGAAAATATTATAGAAGTACTGAATTCAGAAGAGAACAAATTAGACCATTGTGCCAGGCTTTCATAGATGAAATCAGGGTACCGAAGAAAATGAAGACTCACCATGTCAGACACGACTCTGGAAATGTTAATGGGGTTTCCCCATCCTGAGCAAGGTGTACAGCTCTTCTCCAACACATACATACACGCAGACAAGATTCCTTCCTCAAACTAAGAATCCCAGATCAGAGAGGAAGAAAATTAGATATTGTTATTCAACCTTCATGCTATTTTATGCACTTGTTCTGTGGAATTATCAGTTATGGGAAGGTTAGGAAAAACTGTCCAGGGTGGCCAGCAACCATAGCGATGCCTTTATCACTGAAATATCTTAAACTTGATCTTTTATAATATATTAATACATTTTTGGCTCTTACTTGACCAAAGTTCCATGTTCTGCAGCCAATCTGCTGCTTAGTTCCATAGTAGATTCTGCCCATGTCATTCAGCACATACTCGGCTCTCTCTGAGTCATCACTCAGGTACACACAGTCATCTGATAAAGAGAACATTGGACTTTAAATGAAAAGCTTCATTAAGTTTAAAAAGTGCTCACTTTACTCATTCGATTACATGTTCATATTTAGGTTTTACCTTTACACCAGGGGTTGAACAGCATGTAAATATCATTTTCAGGAACATATGGTAAAGTGAATCTGCCTCCTGGACAGTGTGTCACGACACTGAGCTGGTATCGTCCAACGCAAGCAGTCGGAACAGAGTGCACACACAGTTTGATTCGGTTTTGTTCTTGTTCCACAATCTTTGCCCCCCAGCAGTCTTTCTTGAATTCTTCCACTATTGGAACGATCACATAAGTGCCGTCCCGGATTGATGGGATGTGACCTGTTAAACACACAGAAGAACAAAAGATTTTAATAATGGTAGCAATGCTGATTCAGCTCCTCACGTCGTCTTCCTGTTCATGTTATTTCTTGGCATGCTTCCACATGCTGTTTGTCATAACTAACCTAGTTTGAGCTCCAGGTGAAGCTTGTCACAACTGGGATTGAAAGGACGGCAAAGATCAACCCACATATTGAAACACTGTCCTCTGCGGATGATGAGATGATCATCAAGGAAACGATGTGTGTGATGCTCCTGACGATTCTGTCCAGTCTTGCATTTGAGAAGGTCAACTTTACTCACCCGGAGGACAGCATCTGAGAAAATGAAAAAAGCAGAAAACAGGTAATTAATTATTAAACAGATCATTCACTGAGTTATTATGAATAAGGATAATTCCCATCGTTTATTTGAGGACAAAGATAAAAAAGACCCTTACCCTCGACCCCACAGACTCGCTTGCTTGTACAATCCTCCACACATTCCTTGACAACTTCCTTTGTCTCATAATCACGGCATGGAGTAACAAAGCCGCAAGAGTTAGGGTATGGAGCAGCACAAGGGTTAACACAGGGGTTGACGCATGGGTTAACATATGGGTAAGCATAAGGGTAAGCATAAGTGATATTGCAAGGGTTTGCCAAAGGGTTTACATAAGGTTTAGAGCAAGGGTGGACACAAGGGTTTGCATCCAGTTTGACACAAGGATTTGTGCATGGGTTAACACAAGGTTTGTTGTAGACCGGTGTGTAGCATGCTGCTTTCCTACAGTCATCCTCCTGCAGTTTAATGGCTGGGAAACGACCAACGGTGCAGAGATTTTTGTGTGGGTTGTATACGAAAGGCATGCTGAGCAAAAAAAAAAAAAAAAAAAAAAAGAGAGAGACATGAGTGTCATTTGTAATGGGTCAGTAGATTGTTGTTAATTCATAAATAAGAAATCTCTTAGAAATCAGATCTCCAGTTTCTTTTAAGTTTGGTTTCTTGACAACATAAGGCTGTTCCAAAAAAGGCCAAAATTTGTAGCTACACAAACTGAAGAATCATACCAGAAAAGAAATGTCTTAAGAAATAATAAACCATGTTTTTAACCAACTCTAAATTCCAGATGTCAGCTTGCTAATAGCCATTCATAATTAGTTTCCAACAATTTCCGAGATGATTACTTACGTGATTTTAGTCCTTGTCTGTTCAAGAGAAACTGAACCGAAAACTTGAAGTGCTGCAGCAAGTGAACCTGTGGTGTTTGTCTCCACAGCAGAGAGGATATTTATACTACATCTCCTTCTCCACCCCATCCACAGCTCATACGTAGCTGAAGAGTGTGAGCAATTGTCCTCTTAAGAAAAGGATAAAAGGATTCTGAGTCATGTTCATTTTTATTAATTAATGGGACAAGTGAACATCTTAGTTGAATTGTTCTGAACCTTTAAATTTTAGGCAGAGTCATTTTCAGACTAACACCTTGTCTCCACTATCCTTTAGCGACGAGACACAGCGTGACTAAAGACAAGATAATCCATTAAAATCAGTGTGATACTGTCTACACTGAATACACCAAGATGATGAAAATAGTACTAAAACTAATATATATACACACTTTAATTTTATATCTTGAATTATACTTTTAAGCAGTATACAGTATATTAATATTCTCTCAGAGATCCTGTATCAGAAACATTCTATGAGCAAAGTATGTCTATATATTTCTTAATGACCCTGTTTTTTATTTTATTTTGTTCTATTAATAGAGCAGTGAGTAGCACAATGATTTATGCATCTTATACAATGCCAAAAATCATTTCTTTTACATACTTTTGAAGAAACTTTGCTACTTTTAACAAAAAGCGATTAGACAAGTGGAAGTGGAAGTTTGAGCAAGGAATCTGATTTCATAACTTTAAATGAGTATGTACATTTGGATTTATCAACTATAGTATAGAAGGCATTGTCAAGTATGTCATGATTTGCATTTTTTTTCTGAGACATCATAATTGTTCACCATCCCCAACCTGAATCCTATGCTCCACCCAGAAGGCGTATGAGAAAACAAGGAGAAATAGCCTTTAATCTGACCAATTAAATCAAAATGACCCAAAAACACCCAGAACTCAACAGTTCAGCATATTATTAAACCAACAATGGGCTTTAGCAAATGTTTATGACATAACTATAGTCTATCTAGTAATTCTGGTCAAACTTGACAGAAAACAATGAAAGGGACGATGTTCATTCATCCAATATTTATTTCATCGTTCCGTCCATGCATGTATACACACTTAAAACTAAAGTCAATGTCACCTTTATTTATATAGCGCTTTAAACAAAATACATTGCGTCAAAGCAACTGAACAACATTCATTAGGAAAACAGTGTCAATAATGCAAAAATGATAGTTAAAGGCAGTTCATCATTGGATTCAGTTATGTCATCTCTGTTCAGTTAAATAGTGTCTGTGCATTTATTTGCAATCAAGTCAACGATATCGCTGTAGATGAAGTGACCCCAACTAAGCAAGCCAGAGGCGACAGCGGCAAGGAACCGAAACTCCATCGGTGACAGAATGGAGAAAAAAACCTTGGGAGAAACCAGGCTCAGTTGGGGGGCCAGTTCTCCTCTGACCAGACGAAACCAGTAGTTCAATTCCAGGCTGCAGCAAAGTCAGATTGTGCAGAAGAATCATCTGTTTCCTGTGGTCTTGTCCTGGTGCTCCGCTGAGACAAGGTCTTTACAGGGATCTGTATCTGGGGCGCTAGTTGTCCTGGTCTCCGCTGTCTTTCAGGGATGTAGAGGTCCTTTCTAGGTGCTAAAAAAGGTTCTTCACAGCGATGCCATAGAAGAGCCATTTTTGGTTCCACAAAGAACCATCCAGTTAAAGGTTCTTTAAAGAATCATCTCTTTCTTACCTTTTTTAAAATCTGTATAACCGTATTTCGCCACAAAGAACCTTTAGTGAAAAAGAAAGTCCTTCAGATGTTAAAGGTGCTTTATGGAGTGTATATGGCTCATTCCTGGCATTTGGTAACATTTCAACTTTTTTAACTACATATTCATTTTCTAAAGTCCCCACATCATTAGCAAACTTCCAAAATCATCCAAATCATATTTCCCACCTAAGACAATAAAGACTAATTTTCGTTCCTGTTTTTTTTTTTTTTTTTTTTTTTTTTTTTTATTTAGACACCTCTTTTTCTCAACCCTGTAATGGACAAAATGGGATTGGTTTAAAAAGGATTTTACACAGAACTTATAAAACAAACATCTACCTACTGTTCATGTGTCCCTCATAACTTTAATGATGAACAAATGTAACATTAATTTTCACATTTTCACATTTATAAGACCGAAGCTAAAAAAAAAACACAAATTGTGTGTCTAAGGTCTCTTTACTTTTGTAAAAAAATATAAAAAAATTTTTATATTAGTTAAATAAAACCCACAATTTTATTGTTTTAGTCCTTAACATGTCAGACGTCAATCAGCAAGAAATGCTTTCTTTCTTAATTGTCTTCCTGATATTTTCCCAAATATATTAATGAGACAAGTTGTGTCAGGATTGAAGACATTTAAAGTGGTACATTGCCTCTAATTTTGGTTTTGTTTCTCTCTCATATTGTCCCCATCTTTCTGGGTCAACATATCTGCATGTCCAACGCTGTCGTTCTGCTGCAAATGTGGGTGCAGTTTCTTATTTATTATGCTTGTCAGAGTTTAAGTGGACATATTTCCTCAAAAATACTATTTATAATAAAATATGAATTGTCACGATGTTGGTAAGTATATATTTACTGAAACCATGACTTTTTTTTGTTTTGTTTTCATTAATTTATCAATAAATGAAGTTTACAACCCCGTAATAATGAGAAATACATATTTGTGACGGGGTTGTGATTTTTCTCTTAAAATTGCCACTGCTTCTCATGTAGTTTGGAGAGTAGACCATATATAGAAGCAATAAAATAAATACATTGTATAAACTTAAAACGAATTAAAACAAAATGTTAAAAAAAATATAAATTTCCATCTTAATTTTGTGACAGGGCTGAGTTGTTAAGCTTGAAGGTACCGTCCCTGACTATAATATTCCTCAGAAATATGAATAATACGTATGATACTACTAACCTTTTTCTGCACCACTGTTAAAGAGACCTGAATGATGTCATTTCTGGTAAATGATGTTACATGTGAGCGGAATCTTGATTGTTATGGGCATTGAATCCGCACATTAGTGTGATGGCTTGAGTTCAGACTGAGGGAAATATTTTGTTAACAAACTCAGTGAAGTGCCCCGGGGGAAAAGACAAAATGCTTGGTTTAAGATAGTTAAAAGATATAATTTTATGCTACAACAATTATTTGTATTCAGTATAATGGGCATGAAAAGCCTCTATCAATTCATTTTGGTGAACCACCACTTTAAAAACTCCCAGGAATGACCCATGCATCATTATACACATTGTTCTATCCATTCATTTTTCCATCTATCCGTCCGTCCGTCCAATTCAAAATCAATCCGTGTTGAAAGGTTTTAGATATTCTTGCACTTATTAAGCAGTAACACTTAAAAATGGCCTTGTGTGAAATAATTTTAGTTCTCTTTTTCCCCCTGACAATTTGCAAGGCAATAAATGTCACGCTCCGAAAGGTCAGGCTTGAAATGCCACTGAAACAACAATGAGAACTAATTATATAACCATCAAGACCAACCAACAAGTTCTCCCATTCCATTGTGTTTATCACAAACCATAGTAATGTATTACAGGGCGGAGTGGCAAGTTGATGATGTTGGGTGGAAACCAAATAGCCCAAGTGCAAAATTTTAAAGAAGGGCTCATTGCTGTACTTTTATAAACAGGGTTGCTCTGAAATGACCATCTACTGTAAAGCATTTTATAATCTACTAAATTACTCTATTGCATTACAGACAATTATTATAATGCTACAGTGCATAATTACCTCTAGCTTTTTTAAAAAAGGTTTTTTTTTTTTACCTCCTCTCTGCAGTCAGGTCTGTTAGAGTATTAGGAAGGGTTGTGTTGCTTTGGATGCTTCTCTGTGGTCAACTTTACATTTACAGAATGTTAGGCAAGCATGATATATGTTTATCGTGTAAAATTGGTGTTCTTTTAAATTTACCACAACAGTTTACATTACAATTATTGGCAAGACAATAATCTCTTTCAGAGTTTTCCGTCTATGCCTGCACAGACATAAAAGCAGTCATTATTATATTATATTTGAGTTCATAATTTTTTCACATCCTTTATAAATGTTATTTTGAAGCATAATGAAATAATTTCTGATCTAGACTGTTCTTGTTCATTTCTATATTTAATGTATGCATTCAGTTTCACACCGTGTCCTACATGAGTTTTGATGATATGATATGTCTTTAACAACTTGCAAAGCAGGCCCCATATAGTTTGATGTCCAAAAGTTTCGAATAACTGCCATTAATAAATATGGTAAATAAGTAATTTCTCAGATTAGTGGAAGTTTGGCAGCAGAATTTAGAAGCAACATTGTGGTTTGTGGTTTTTGGTTGATCAAGGTTCATAAAAATCCAGTGCAACAGTGCAAACCAGAGAGCAAACTGCACATGATTAAAATATGGGATCATTCACCAAATTTCAATCTGAAATTGATGTAGCCAATCTAAATCATTTTACACAAAACAATGCCAGTGACAAAATAAGTGTCCTGCTTTGCCTGTATTCTCTTTGTGTGTGCATGAGAAAACTCAATAGTTGCCTGCTTTTAGATTTCTGACAGCTCAGCACCAAAGCAATTATACAACAATGTTCCTATATTCTATATTATCCATTTGACTCATTATTATTATTTTTTTGTAAAAGATTGATTTAACGGAAAAACCTGCATGACTCACCATGAAGAAATGATTTTCACACATTATGTGCAGTTTGGGTGGAGAGGAGCTCATTAGCTAAATGAGGAGCTCATTTCCACGGGAATCGTGGCCTAATGGTTAGCGAGTCGGACTCCCAATCGAAAGGTTGTGAGTCCCGGGCCGGCAGGAATTGTGGGTGGGGGGAGTGCATGTACAGTTCTCTCTCCACCTTCAATACCACGACTTAGGTGCCCTTGAGCAAGGCATCGAACCCCCAACTGCTCCCCGGGTGCCGCAGCATAAATGGCTGCCCACTGCTCCGGGTGTGTGTTCACAGTGTGTGTGTGTGTGTGTGTGTTCACTGCTCTGTGTGTGTGCATTTTGGATGGGTTAAATGCAGAGCACAAATTCTGAGTATGGGTCACCATACTTGGCTGAATGTCACTTCACTTTCACTTTCATTATATACCAACGGGGTTCATTTGGAGCAGCATCACTTTGTCCCAACAAGACCTGCTTTCACATGCTTTATTAACTCAAGATCCCTGAGAACAATTACTCTGAGTACTCTTTAAAAAAACTGATAAAAGTCCATTTCAGGCACAAGGACTACTAACATGTAAGTATTAAAACATCAATTCTTTTAAGATTGTGGCCTGGTTTTTATTTAACAAATACTCAATGCATTTAGAAAACTGGCATCTGTGTTTTATCATGTGGCTTTTAAGATCAAGTAAGAAACAGAAATACGGTACCAGTCAAAATTATATTTTAAATATATTTTTTAAATGATCATGTATATTAAGACTGACATTTTAATACATAAATACACTTCAGAAGCCATTTATTTTGAATGACAGGTATTTCAGTTAATTCTCTATTTTTAAAGCTTTTGAAATGTCTTGTGAAAATATTTGCACTGGAATCAAGCTGATGCCGGAAGAGCAGGAGGGGGAATGCGGCGGGTCCATTTGCAATATCAGCCCATGTGGTGATTTTAAAGGCATACAAGCTTGTGGAAGTGATGGTAAGAGCTGTAAATCTTCTCATTGCACTGCATGGTGGGAATAAAACATCTAATATCAAGGTCTGATCTTTGATTGTTTTCTGCTCTTGGTTGTCCTCAGATGCAATACTCCAGGTGTGCTCTGTTGACCTCCTTAAAGACAGAAAAGGGAAAAATCGACTGGAGCATCACACAGATTGTTATCAGAGTGATCACCTTATCATCCGCAGAGGACAGTGTTTTCAGATGTGGATTGAGCTGAACCGAGCTTTTATTCTAAACCGAGACAAACTTCACCTGGAGCTGAAACTTGGTCAGTTATAGCCCTTTTTAACGATCACATGACAAACAGTTTATTATTTCAGCCTCACTAGAACATTCGTTCTTCTGTGTGTTTAACACGTCACATCCCATCCATCCGGGACGGCACTTACGTGATCGTTCCATTAGTGGAAGAATTCAAGAAAGACTGCTGGGGGGCAAAGATTGTGGAACATGGACAAAACCGAATCAAACTGTGTGTGCACTCTGTTCCGACTGCTTGCGTTGGACGATACCAGCTCAGTGTCGTGACACACTGTCCAGAAGGAAGATTCACTTTACCATATGTTCCTGAAAATGATATTTACATGCTGTTCAACCCCTGGTGTAAAGGTAAAACCTAAATATGAACATGTAATGGAATGAGTAAAGTGAGCACTTTTAAAACTTAATGAAGCTTTTCCATTTAAAGTCCAATGTTCTCTTTATCAGATGACTGTGTGTACCTGAGTGATGACTCAGAGAGAGCCGAGTATGTGCTGAATGACATGGGCAGAATCTACTATGGAACTAAGCAGCAGATTGGCTGCAGAACATGGAACTTTGGTCAAGTAAGAGCCAAACTTTCAAATTTTGCAGAACACAGGATCTAACAGAAACTCGAGTCTGAGACTCTAATTTGCAGCCTGTAATGTGTAGAAAGCTATTACCAGAAGGGTAATTGGCTGAAATGTTTCCATATTTTCTTCCTCTCTGCTCTCTGTTTCTTAGTTTGAGGAAGGAATCTTGTCTGCCTGTATGTATGTGTTGGAGAAGAGCTGTACACCTTGCTCAGGATGGGGAAACCCCATTAACATTTCCAGAGTCGTGTCTGACATGGTGAGTCTTCATTTTCTTCTCATCAATACCCTGATTTGAAGTTGAAAAGCCTGACACAATGGTCTGATTTGCTTTGTTTTGAGTGCACTACATCTTCATGAATCTTTTTTTTTTATCATCTCTCCTTGTCAGGTTATTGCCAACAAAGACTGTGGTGTTCTGGTGGGTAACTGGTCAAACTGCTATGGAGATGGAACTGCTCCGACGTCCTGGTGCAGCAGCAGTGCCATCCTGAAACAAAACTACAAATGTGGAGGAATACCTGTTAAATATGGACAGAGCTCGGCCTTTGCTGGAGTCACCAACACACGTAAGAGTTCCTGCAGACTGGACCAGGAGAAAAAGTTTTGAGAAAGTGATGTAATGAACTTTTATTCTTCTCATTCCTGTAGTGTTGAGGTGTTTGGGTATTCCTGCTCGTCCGGTCTCAAACTTCTGTTCTGCTCATGACACTGATGTTTGTTTGACAACTGACGTCTTTTTGGATGAAAAATTTCAGCTTATTGATCATATGAACTGTAATTCAATCTGGTAAGTATTATTCTCGCGAAAAGTTTTTACACTGTCACATGTATAGACTATATTGATACATAGCTGAAGTTGTTAATTTTTGTTATCATTCTTTTCTTTTTCTTTCACAGTTTGTTTTCTCTTCTCATGATTCTTTTTGTCTTCCGTGTAGGAACTACCACGTGTGGAATGAGGCCTGGATGACTCGACCTGATCTGCCGTCTGGTTTCGGAGGTTGGCAGGTGGTTGATTCCACTCCTCAACTGACCAGCCAGGGCTTCTTCCGCTGCGGCCCAACCTCTGTTGCTGCGATCCGCAGCGGACAAGTCTTCCTGAAGCACGATGTACCATTTGTTTTTGCTGAAGTGCGTCAGTTCCTTAATATTCCATCATGAGCGTTTTGATGTTCTCTCCCATGTGAACACAAGTGCTATAGTAGTACTGTTGATTGTGTTTTAGGTGAACAACGATAGAGTCTACTGGCAGCAGAGATATGATGGTACTTTTGGTGTTGTTCATGTTGAAAAAAATGCAGTTGGTCACTGCATCAGCACAAAAGCTGTCGGCTCAGACAAACGCTTTGATATCACACACCTCTACAAACATCCACGAGGTGAAATCTCACACATCTCAGTAAGGTAACAGTCAAAATTTGGAAATGTCTTGATGTTAATTGTCGACTTTATTAACATTTATCAGGTACGGAGGAAGACCGCATTGCTTTAGAAACAGCAATTCGTCATGTCTCCAAGCAGTGTACCTACCCATTGCCCTGTGCTGAGGATGTGACTGTTAAAGTCACAATGCAGGGTGATGGACCATGCGTGGGCAAGAATGCTATGCTTTCCATCGTTTTGAAGAATAAATGCAACTCACCTCTTACCGTCACCCTGTACTGTCAAGTGGCAGCCACATACTACACGGGAGTCCATAATGCCTTAGTGAGGAAGAGCCAAATGAACATTGAGATGAAGGCATGTGAGGGTAAGTCAGCCCTGTACTGTAAGAGAAAGATTGCAACTGTTATTAAAGTATACTTCAGGCTGCGCACACCAGATCTGCTTATTTCTGTGAGTTTAGCAGATTCTGTCTTTTAAACTCTTCATGGGTTGCTGATGTCCTAGAGGATAACAATTACAACATTATTGGTGGAAACTGGCCATTGATCATGAATTTTGCTTAAATGTGCAAAATGTCGTGGTACATAAAATTGTGAATTTATTTTTATTTTTTTACCTTTCAGCCAGTATGTGATGCTGTTGTGGGCCATGAAGTGCCAGTAAAAATCACATTCCAGAATCCGCTTTCTTGCAGTCTAAAGAATGTGATATTCCGTATTGAGGGTCTGGGACTGAATCATGCCAGAATTGTTAAATATGGGTAAGATTAATTCAACTCTTAACTCACAGCAAATGCATTTATTAATATTTCTACATGTAATAATTCTCTCACTTCCTCAGTGATATTGCAGGCCTGGCCAAAGTGAACCTTACAGAGACATTTGTTCCAGTGCGGCATGGCACACATAAAATTCTGGCATCACTTGACTGTTCCCAACTTAATCAAGTACATGGAGTTGCCAACATTACTGTTAAACAGTGAAAAAGTATTTAATTACCTGAAGAGAAGAAATGGCTGTTGCTATGAACTGTAAACTTGTTCATTACTGTAATAATCTCAGATACACTGTTTTTTTTTCTTCATGTTGAAAAACTTTAATTAAAAACCTTTGAAAGCTCAAATATTTGTGGTTTGACGAAAATTTTAGCAAAAAATGCTACATATTCTGCCTTTGGCTGCACTGACGGGCACAGAACACTGTTTAGAGTCCCAGCCTCAGAGGACACAACAGAGCAGTGGATTTATTGATTTATTTACTGTATACTGCTGATGCCACACAGATCTAAAATAAACATGCTATTTATTTCCCAGCTGTTACCTTCATACATAACTCGTGTGATTCTAACGTAAGCTTGTGTGTGAATGAGAAATTAGTTTAGCACTCACATGCTGTGACATCCACTTTCTTTCCATGTGCTTCAGATATGTGCACTCAGAAAACCATATATCAGAAGTTTAAACTAATATGGCTTTAAAACACATGATTTCAGTGCGATAAACATAATAATCAGAACCACAACAGATGATTTAACAGGTACAAGCTGTAATGGTGCAGCTCCATTCTACATTAGCATCAAAAACAGGCGTTTCATTTTTTTATAAAGCACATTTAAAAACAACAGCTGTTGGCCAAAGTGCTGTACAAAGTTTAAGCAAGTGTCCTTTGTAAATAAATAAATATAGAACACACCAATGAACAAGACAGTTATACCACTACACCTACTTATGGCCTTGCAACAGTAAATAAATGAGTTTTAAGAAGAGATTTAAAATCAACGTATGTTGGTGCAGTTTTCATTTGAATGGCAAATTGTTCCAAAGCTGTGGAGCAGCCACTGAAAAGGCATTGTCTCATGTACTTGGAAAAGTCAACTATAAACTACTGGTTGACTGGAGTTCTCTGGATGCATTATGGGGAAACCATGAACATCATCATCATCATTGTTATTATAATCTTTATTATTATCATTTTACACAGGAACCAGCAATTCTTTTCATTGCTTTTTTTTTTTTTTTTTTTTGCTTTTTTAACTCTTAACAATTTAAGTACCTGGACACAATCTGGTCTCAACATTTCCTTCTGAAGTCATTCTTCTAAACAGTATCCGTTTACAACAGAACCTGTTATACTTGAACAGCAAACAAATATTTTACATGAAGGGACTGAAAAATGGGTGCATATTTAAAAACAAATTAAGATGCAGACAGAGGAAGATGTGAAACCACATTAATTATACAATACTAATTACACTAAGTAGGACTAGTACACACCCAGTGCATTAACACTTATCATGCAAACCTGAAAAGCATATGGTAATGATGGCTCATATGTCCAGTTAGCAGTTCAAGAGGAGTGAAGCTGCTCTACTGCCCTCATTTATTAATTAATTCCATGCATAATACTGTCTCACATTAAATGTGTTACTTTTGCTATGCATTATGTTAGTTATTTGATCCTTGGAAATTGTATGGCAATTTACTGTATATGCCCTATATATTAGGTGCACTTGTTAAAACTAGGCTATGATTGTTTTGCAAAAGAAACATTTTAAAACTTTAAGTAACAATGTTGATGTATTTGCAATTAAAAAGATTATTCTTATCTTATCTTCTTTAATCTAAAAATGTATTTAATAAAAAAAATAATCAATAAAAACAATTATTAATTTTTGGTTCTGTAATAATGTCATGAGCTCAAAGTAGAACTATACATGGTTAATTAATGTTCCTGGAATGTAACTGTAAATTAAGCAGGCAACCTCTTAATTTTGTGAAACACACTCTCTAAAAGACAGTCACAAATAAATATACAGAAATAATAAATTACTTTCATTTCAGATTAAATACTTTTTAAAAATGTACCGTTTAGAACATGCATAAAAAAATGTATTATATGAGAATCAATCAAGTGACTTTTGCCATGATTTGTTTAGATTCTGTCATCATAATAAATAAGCATTTTCTCCTAACTCTGGAATTTCTAAATTACATCTCATTCAGTCCATAATAGTTAAACTAAGACAATTTGACTTCACTCCCTAACACAGAGAATTTTAACAAGCAAGTTAACATACCGTATGTCACTGACCCAAAATCCTTTCTTCTTGCTCACAGAAGATGTGGATGGGGTGGAGATGGACATTGAGTATATATTTATCCAGGGCTACAGTGGAAAGATGAGCTGGATAAAGCAGGACTTACTGTTCACTTCTGTAAATCAACTCGTCTCTTCAGTTACTTGTTAAATACAAGGAAAAGGTCTAAAATCATCCTTGATGTTACTTTATACCAATTTTCTGGTTTTACTTTGCACATATTCATTGGTTTTATGGATAATAAATAAGCCACAACAAAACGGTTCACATTATTTACCTTCTAATAAATGTATCTAGAGAAGTACGTAAGTTCTACAAACCTGAATTAAATGGATTTAAAGGCTGGAATATTCAGGGGAAAAGTTATTTTAAATGATCCACCTGAACTTGTGCATGAGCAAACAATCATAATTTTGTATCATTTATTTATTTATCCTCCAAAGACTACTTTCCTTTTTGCACAGGATGCGTTTTGTCAACAATCCTTGCAAAAACCTCTGCACTGTTGGTAGTTTTTCCTGGTATTAAACCGCAGGCAGAAAACAGCTTGAAAGGAGAATGCTATGCACCGGTTTAAACTAACCCATGTGCAAACCATGCACAAGCCTATCTGTAAACCCCTGGGCAAATGTAATGTATACATGAACCCATACAGTGTGAAACCATGTGTTAACATTTGCACTACTCCATGTTACTCCTTGCGCTATTCTGTATGTTACTCCATACACTAATCCTTACGGCTTTGTCACTCCATGCCGCGATTATGAGACTAAAGAAGTCGTCATCAAGGAATGTGTGGATGATTGCACAAGCAAACAAGTTTGTGAAGGCAATGGTAAGAGTCATCTTTGTCCTGCAAGGTATGATGAGAATGAGCCTTACTCATAATAACTCAGTGAATGATCTGTAAATGACCTGTTTTCTGCTTTTTTCATTTTCTCAGATGCTGTCCTCCGGGTGAGTAAAGTTGACCTTCTCAAATGCAAGACTGGACAGAATCGTCAGGAGCATCACACACATTGTTTCCTTGATGATCATCTCATCGTCTGCAGAGGACAGTGTTTCAATATGTGGGTTGATCTTTGCCATCCTTTCAATCCCAGTTGTGACAAGCTTCACCTGGAACTCAAACTAGGTTCGATTCTATATGACCTATGAAAACAGAGGAATCCTCACTGGAATCTCTTGTTCTTCTGTGTTTAAGAGGTCACATCCCATCCATCCGGGATGGCACTTATGTGATCGTTCCAATAGTGAAAGAATTCAAGAAAAACTGTTAAACCAATCAAATAACTAAAGTTTATATATATTATATATATATATATATATATATATATATATATATATATATTATATGTGTGTGTGTGTACAAAAAGGCCAAATATCTATTAAAAATATTTTTCAAAAAAATTTATTTATTATATATTTTCTACCAATATATATATATATATATATATATATATATATATATATAAATGAATATTTAGAAAATAGATTTTGTTTTTAACATTTAAAAATATAATATCATGCACACACGTCACATTTAAAGATAACTTTATTTGTTGCCTATACTGTTATTCGTTTTAACACATTGGAATAAAAATAAATGATGAACAAAGCGTGGGTGATCGTGGGTGTATCTCTCTATTAGTTTTATTGGATCTTAGTGCTGCGTTTGACACTATTGACCACAACATTCTTTTGCATAGACTTGAACACTTTGTTGGCATTAATGGAAGTGCATTAGCATGGTTTAAATCGTACTTATATGACCGCCATCAGTTCGTAGCAGCGAATGAAGATGTATCATATCGATCACAAGTGCAGTATGGAGTACCTCAAGGCTCAGTATTAGGGCCGCTACTCTTCACGCTTTATATGTTGAAAAACTAATGGAATGCATATTCGATATAAAAAACTGGATGACGGGTAATTTCTTACTGCTAAATTCTGAAAAAACAGAGGTGTTAATTCTAGGACCTAAAAACTCTGCTTGTAATAACCTAGAACACTGTCTAAGACTTGATGGTTGCTCTGTCAATTCTTCGTCATCAGTTAGGAACCTAGGTGTGCTATTTGATCGCAATCTTTCCTTAGAAAGCCACGTTTCTAGCATTCGTAAAACTGCATTTTTCCATCTCAAAAATAAATCTAAATTACAGCCTATGCTCTCAATGTCAAATGCAGAAATGTTAATCCATGCATTTTATGACCTCAAATTTAGATTATTGTAATGCTTTATTGGGTGGTTGTTCTGCACGCTTAGTAAACAAACTACAGCTAGTCCAAAATGCAGCAGCAAGAGTTCTTACTAGAACCAGGAAGTATGACCATATTAGCCCGGTCCTATCAGCACTGCACTGGCTCCCTTTCAAACATCGTATAGATTTTAAAATATTGCTTATTACTTATAAAGCCCTGAATGGTTTAGCACCTCAGTATTTGAATGAGCTCCTTTTACATTATAATCCTCTACATCCGCTACGTTCTCAAAACTCAGGCAATTTGATAATACCTAAAATATCAAAATTAACTGCGGGGGGCAGATCCTTTTCCTATTTGGCGCCTAAACTCTGGAATAACCTACCTAACATTGTTCGGGAGGCTGACACACTCTTGCAGTTTAAATCTAGATTAAAGACCCATCTCTTTAACCTGGCTTACACATAACATACTAATATGCTTTTAATATCCAAATCCGTTAAAGGATTTTTAGGCTGCATTAATTAGGTAAACCGGAACCGGAAACACTTCCCATAACACCCTATGTACTTGCTACATCATTAGAAGAATGGCATCTACGCTAATATTCGTCTGTTTCTCTCTTATTCCGAGGTCACCGTAGCCACCAGATCCAGTCTGTTTCCAGATCAGAGGGTCACTGCAGTCACCCGGATCCAGTACGTATCCAGTCCAGATGGTGGATCAGCACCTAGAAAGGCCCTCTACTGTCCTGAAAGACAGCGGAGACCAGGACAACTAGCGCCCCAGATCCCTGTAAAGACCTTGTCTCAGAGGACCTTCAGGACAAGACCACAGGAAACAGATGATTCTTCTGCACAATCTGACTTTGCTGCAGCCTGGAATTGAACTACTGGTTTCGTCTGGTCAGAGGAGAACTGGCCCCCCAACTGAGCCTGGTTTCTCCCAAGGTTTTTTTCTCCATTCTGTCACTGATGGAGTTTCGGTTCCTTGCCGCTGTCGCCTCTGGCTTGCTTAGTTGGGGTCACTTCATCTACAGCGATATCGTTGACTTGATTGCAAATAAATGCACAGACACTATTTAACTGAACAGAGATGACATAACTGAATTCAATGATGAACTGCCTTTAACTATCATTTTGCATTATTGACACACTGTTTTCCTAATGAATGTTGTTCAGTTGCTTTGACGCAATGTATTTTGTTTAAAGCACTGTATAAATAAAGGTTAAAAAAAACAAAGCCTAGACATAGGATACTGAAAAACTGGAAATACATTTTCCTGAAATACTGAAATACATTTTAAATATGTTTTGATACATGACATTTTAATCAAAACTTATTACAACGTATTCATCTTAAAATGCATTTTGGACAGATTATTTCTTTATTAATTTTGTTCAGTTTTTTTTAATTCATTTTCCTCTGTATGGGAAACTTTTGCATTTGATACCACTAACCTAGCAAGTTATATTCCACATTATTCCACCTCTGGTATTTTTATTGTTTTCTCTCTATTTTATGAAACATTTCTCAGGGTTTGGAAGTTTAAACTTTGTTTAAAAAAAATCACTAAGTATCACCTTATAAACATGAATCTATCTATACTGTAATGCACAGCAGCCTAATTAGAATCATAGTGTTGTTGTATAATGTCATGATCATTTCATCCACAGATTCATAGTTAAACATCACAAATACACTTCAAATAGTACTGCAAATGAATAACTTTTATTGATGCATCAGGGAGGACATATTATCAGCTAAAAGGTGTGAATAAATCATTGAACTCAACAACATACATCATTTGGTGAGGCTGACTACAGAACAAAACGAAACAGCTGAAGTTGTGAATAATCAGAATGTCTGGCTTAAATCACCGTCAAAAAGTAATATTCCGATATTAAATGCACCCTTTGGTTCAACTAAAGATTATATAACTAAAATTCCCTTTAATATCTCTGCAAATCAATCCATGTGAAAAGCATGATGTAAGCTTTCTGTTCCTCTACTTATTTGAGAGCTTCTTCACTTTTCTTTGACAACAACGTCGGTGAATCCATGCACCTGAGTCAGCTGAGGACAATCAAGTGAAGCCAGAAGTTTGTAAGGGCCAGGACACTCAGGAATAAATGTCTCAGTCAGGTTCACTGAAGCCAGGCTTGCGATGTCACTAAGAAATAGATGGAAGTAAGACGTTTAACTTTATACCAATTTAAATGAACAGCAGTCCTGTTATTTTGTATAGTTTAATAGTCAGTCAATCAGATTCATTTCCTACCCATAGTTAATCAATTTGCAATGCTTCATTCCCAGTCCCTCGATACGGACAACTGCATTCTTCAGCACTCGGGGCAGTGGGTTCTGGAATGTGATTTTTACTGGCACTTCTTTGCCCACCACACAGTCACATCCAGGCTGAAAGGGAAAATCACAGTCTGCATTAATACCATTCAGGTCACGAATAATTATGAAATAGACTCCAAACCCAGCTAATAATCAGTTGTTTTTCATTCATCTCAGGCCTAGGATTGAATGATTTCACTAAACTGGATCAGTTTTATCCATAAACACCAGCTGGTGAAGTATAGCTTTCCGTTTTTTTAAACTCACAGTAATAACAAGATCTGAAGTGCACAGTCTGAAGTTGAAGCGTTTGGCCACAATTTGCTTGGTTTGAGTGACCCGTCCAGCGACAGTGAGCATCATGGTTGAATGATCCACAAGGTGTTTCTTATAATCCTCATATCGCAGGCACCACTCCAGAACCTTGGCTAAAAATGGACAAGCGATACATACTGAATACATACAAACTACTTTTGAATGCAGTGGTAAACGTCCTCATCACCACCATATCAGAACAATTTCAGAATACCATTTCAATTTAGTCTCTACTGAGTCTCTACACTCTAAAAAAAGAATATTTAATTGCAATAAAGGTTCTATTAAGAACCTTTAACATTCCATTCAATAAAAGGTTATTTCTAGTGGAACTGTAAAGAACATATCCTCTACTAAAATCAGATTTATGGTCTTTGGATGAAAGCTTATAAATTGAGCTTTTTTTAATGATTTGTTTTTTTTATTTTATTTTCATTTTCCACTTATAGTTTCTAGAGAAGCATATGGAGGATATAGAGCTCACGCAGCTCAGTCTTGAAAGGCTTATACGATTTTGTTCAAAATCAGTTTTGCAGTGGATCTGAATGGACTTTTGCATGTTTGTATCTCAAGCTCTGAGTAATTGTTTCTTACTTTCACTGGCCTTGAGCTCAAAGCATGTCTGGTCCTTCTTCACCAAGGCCTTGTGGACTCCGGTGTAGTATGTGGCGGACACCTGGCTGTGGAGGGTGACGCTACGAGGTGAGCTGCATTTGTTCTTCAGAGCTATGGAGAGCACGGCATCCTTGCCCACACATGGTCTGTCACCCTTCATAGTGATATCACAGACTACATCCTCAGTGCAGGGCAGTGGGTATACGCATTTTCTGCAGCCATGACGAAGGGCCAATTCCAGAGCATGGCGTACCTCCTCTGAACCTGACGGGTGTTAGAAGCAGAGGTTAAATGAAAAGTATTCAGAGTGAAAGAGTCTTTAAGTGATGTGTATGACTTTTCACCTTCTGGGTGTTTATAGTGGTGTGTGATATCCACACGCTTGTCTGAGCCAACAGCCTTGGTGCTGATGCAGTGACCAACTGCGTTCTTGTCAACATGGATCACAGTGAATGTTCCACAAGCTGTCCGCTGCCAGAAGACTACATCACTGTTCACCTAGAGCAGGAATAGTTCATTGCTCATAATATATTCCCAAAAGGTTGTGTGTATGTGAAAATTTGAAAAAAAGATCCAAGTTTCAGGAATAACTGCAATAACCTAACATATACAAGCTGGTATTTGTGACTAGTGACAATAAAGGGCTACTAGTATATACTACAATGTTCAAGTTACTAAGCATTTGCATACCTCTGCAAAAACGAAGGGTGTGTCATATTTGAGGAAGACTTGTCCGCTGCGGATCGCAGCAACAGAGGTTGGGCCGCAGCGGAAGAAGCCCTGGCTGGTTTCCTGAGGAGTAGAATCAACCACCTGCCAACCTCCGAAACCAGATGGCAGATCAGGTCGAGTCATCCAGGCCTCATTCCACACGTGGTAGTTCCTGCATTAAGAGAAGAAGAAAGAAGCATGATCTTTGTGAATGGATTCTAAGATAGAAGAGGAGACAGAAACAATGTCTGTATATTGGATAATTTCCACTTGTCTGCAAATATTGACACTATTTGCGTTAACCTAATACAGTGGATTTCAACTGCTTACACACATTTTCAAAACTTTTACTTTTCTTTTTTTTTTTTTCAAAACTTTTCACACTAATCCAAGAATTGTGCATACAAAACACAAAATGCCTCACATCTCTTGCAAAATGAAGCACTGCATTCAAAATACCACAAACACGTCACACAAGTAAACATTTGTCTTACAGTACCTTACAAACACCTTTTTCATAATAGTATATTTTTGGATATATCATATACACACAGTTATTCAAAACCTAAAGCTCTTCTTTCATGAGCTCTTATGTACATTTCTGTACAAGATTGAAATTAATTGGCAGAGATATGTTGGAAAATTCATGGTAAACACAAAAGCAAGATTGAAATTAAACTTTTTTTAATGCATACAAGAAACTGCATACTGCATACTACACACTAAAAAAATATTCAGTGTATTTAGTGCATTTAAATTTTATCACCAACAGGTGGTGCTCACCAAAGCGGTTATCACCAAACTGGTGATAATCTTGGACTTTGTTTTGTTTTGTTTTGCAAAAAGACAACCTTTTGTGCACATCCCATGATGGTACTATAGCAGACACTAAAGGTGATGTTACAGTACATAACGAAAGTTTTCTGCAGTAACTTACCAGATTGAATCATGGTTCAAGTTATCGATCAGATCGTAGTTCTCATCAAGATAAATGTCTACTGTCATAGACACATCAGTGTCATGAGCAGAACAGAAGTTTGTGACCGGACGAGAAGGAATGCCAAAGCACCTCAACACTACGAGAAAGAGAGGAGAAATAAATGCATTACATCTACAATCATTTTCTCAAAAACTTTTTCTCCTGGTCCATTCTGCAGGAACTCTTACGTGTGTTGGTGACTCCAGCAAAGGCCGAGCTCTGTCCATATTTAACAGGTATTCCTCCACATTTGTGGAATTGTTTCAGGATGGCACTGCTGCTGCACCAGGACGTCGGAGCAGTTCCATCTCCATAACAGTTTGACCAGTTACCCACCAGAACACCACAGTCATCATTGGCATTAATCTGTGAAAGCGAGACAAAAATTATTATCTGTTCTCTTGCCAAACATCGTCTTCATTGATGTTTATTAGGTTTTATGACATGCTAATGAAAGAATAGTCAAGACTCACTATGGCAGATATCACTCTGGCCACATTAACAGGATCTCCCCATCCAGTGCAAGGGGCACCACTTTTCTCCAACACATAGAAACATGCAGCCAAAACTCCTTCATCAAACTAAGAATCGGAAAAATGATATACTAAGATGCTTGCAAAAAAGATTGCACTATGCTTGTATTCCAGCGCTTCAGATCAAATCTATTCCACTGCAAATCCATTTTTCTTATTTTGACATGCATTTACAAAAAGTCTGGATCTTACTTGACCAAAGTGCCAGGTTCTGGAAGCAATCTGATGTTTAGTTCCATAGTAGATTTTTCCCACGTCATTCAGCACATACTCAACTCTCTGGGCCTCGTCATCCAGATACACAGAGTCATCTAGTAAATAGATAGTGTTTAAATTTCCTGATTATAATGAATGTGACCGATGCTTGCTTAATCTGAGCAGTAGCATCCAGTGTCATTCTTCACTAAGATAATAATCAAGATCACAAAAACAAAACCATAGTTTTTTTTTATGTATGTATTTTCAGCATTGCTTCTGTGAATCTCTGTACCATTCTATGATGCAGATTTGATCTTGTTTCTGTGTGCAAGGTTTCCTACTAAAAATGAATTTACAAAACATGCCTCTGCTTGGAATTTCAGAAGTTAAGAAGGAACATTGAGATGTTGTTTAAAAGTCTAAGTCTAATATATATTGTATTCTCTCCCACTTCATACTGTACGTACCTCTACACCAGGGGTTGAACAGCATGTAAATGTCATTGCAAGGGTTGCATGATGAAGTGGCCCTGCCCTTCGGGCCACAAGTCACAATAGTGAGGCTGTATCGTCCAATACAAGCAGTTGGAAGGGAGTACACACACAGTTTGATTCGGTTTTGTACCCTTTCGACAATCTTGGCCTCCCAACGGCATTTCTTGAATTCATCCACTAATGGAACAATCACCAGAGTGCCATTGCAGATTGATGCAACATTACCTGTGAAATAAAAACAACAGGAAAATACCAGGATTAAAAACATGAACTAAAACTAAACAAATCCGCACAAGATGACTTAACTGACCAAGTCTCAGCTCCAGGTGAAGTAGGTCACATTTAGGATTGAATGTCCGGGAAAGCTCAATCCACATCTGGAAACACTGTCCTCGACGGACAATGAGGTGATCACTGCGGAAACAACTGGTGTGATGCTCCTGACGATTATGAGACTTCCAGGATTTCATCAGGTCAACACAACGAACCTGCAGAACTAAATCTGAGAAAAGACAATCAATTAGGAGCTTTAATGGACAAATTTCGCAAAATGCAGCTCAGGCCAAATGTCTAAAACTCTTACCTTCGCAGGTGCGCACGACCTGGCAGTCTTTCGCACAGTCCTTGAGGACAACCTCCTTGCAGTCATAATCACAGCGCGGCTTCACATAGTCGCAAGGGATAGAGCAAGGGTTGTTGCATGGGTTGACACAAGGAACCACACAAGGACTGACTACAGGTTTCACGCAAGGATTGATGACAGGTTTCACGCAGGGGTTACTGTAAACTGGCACACAGCCAGACCCACTCCAGAAACTGTCTGACTCTAGTTTAATACATGGGAAACGGCCAATGTTGCAAAAGTTGTTCCTCAGACCATACTTTACAATAGACATGCTGTGGGGTGCAAAAAAGAAAGAATGAGAGTGATATTAGCTGTCATTTAAGTGGTTAAACATACAAAGTTGCATTGAGTGTATCAATTGCATACAGTTCAATTTCTCTTTAAATAACTGTGAAAGCATATTTGATTGTTTTTAGTTGATTACTTACATGTCTGTAGTTCTTGCTCCAGTGTGATGTTTTTTTTTCCTGTTTGGTAACAGAGTAACAATTGAGTTAAACTCTAATAACTAAAACAAAGCAAGTCTGACTGGAACCACGGCTTCTTGTTCTGTGACACTTCTCTACGTTTTAGTCTGGTATATATTCACTTCATTCTCAACCCATCCACATGAGTAATTCAGGTGCCTACACTTTTTCACTGCCTAGTGAAGGATTTTAGATGAATCACACAGGTTAATTTACAAACAAGCTGTAATGGTGCAAATTTACGGCTTAGTGTAATTTTTCTGATAGATAATTGATATAAGAATAATCATAGGCAGAGCTTTAATTGAGCAATTCCAGCATAAAGGAGCACAAAAGTGTGTTTACCTATGGGATATATGTTTAATGCTAACTATACAGTAGCAGTTTAGACACGCCTACTCATTCTTTATTACTAGTTTCTACATTTTAGAATAATAGTTAAGTCATTATGTAAACGAATTTTTCGAATTCCCCACCCTAATCTATTCGAATATGCTTGGGACTACAAACAGAATTAAGTTAATACATTTTTTTATTGTTGGCTAACACACACACACACACACACACACACACACACACACACACACACACACACACACACACACACACACACACACACACACACACACACACACACACACACACACACACACACACAAATATGTACATACACTGTATCAGCATAATTTATATTTGTATATTTATATAACTGCATGCATTTATGTACAAGGCCCATTTTGTATGTTAATCTTTTATTAACTACATGTAAGTTTGAGAGAGATCATGTTTCATTTATATTTAACAATAGATAAATAAGACAATATTTACCCTTTTAATTTGTGGTGTAGAAACATTTTTTACTCAGATATTGCTAATAAGTTTCACAGTTAATTACAAGGAAAGGGCATGTAACAAATGGCAAGTAACACATTGAATAAAAAATTAAATAGTATTTTAATGATAATAATATTTAAAAAAATATATATTTTTAATGAAAAACATTTGTAAATGTTTAGTACTCTGCAGTGTGGCATGCTAAACATCTAAATCTACATACATTTAATATCAAACTTAATGTTGGCAAAATCATTTATTTCAGTGTTGGTCAGCTAACTGTAATTTACACACCCAAACTCAGTCTTTTTGGAAGTCGTTAGAAAGACAGACACACCACACCACAGGTGTGTAAACTGTTTAGTACTAAGTTTCATAACTGCCACATAAGCACCATAATCAAAACTGTCCCAAAAATGACATCACAAACAGATCACAAAGCATAAAAGGTAGGAATTGTAATATTAGATTAAGTGCAACTAAAATAGTATTTTACATCATAAAAAAAAAACTAATCAGCAGAACAAACAAAAAGAAAATCTCATACTGTAAATGTTAGGTTTGGCTATAATGCCAAAATATGTGTCCAGTCGCTATTTTTTAAATGCATAATTTGCCTAATTTATGATCAGGGGTTGGACTCATGCATTTGAGCAAATTAAATATTAATGAAGGCAAGTGTTTTGTATGAATGATAAATCTAATCTTTCTTGATTTTTCGATCTGGACTAAATGAGCAGCTATTAAGCACAATTATCCTGCAGGTTTTAATTTCCATTTGCCCATGCAGCAACATCTCATTTTACATGTAGTCATTTCATTTAGCAGACACTTTTACCCAAAGCCACTTACAAATAAGGACAATGGAAGCAATCAAAATCAACAAAAGAGCAATGATATATGCACTGTAAGTGCTATGAGAAGTCTCAGTTAGCTTAACTAAAGTTTATTTTTTATTATGTATAGAAAAAGAATGGCGAGACAGTTTTTTTTAAGAAAACAAGCAGTTAGTAAACTAATAGAGTAGAAGTCTAAAAGTTTTTTTTTTTTTTTAAGAATAGAGAGTGCAAGAGGTTTAAATAAAATGGAAAGGATGTGTTTTTAGCTGATTCTTAAAGATGCTATGCTCGGATTGAGTTGTGCAGGTCATTGCATCGGGAGGGAACATTTAATGTCAAAGTTTTCCCAGTGAAAGTAATGAATTATCAGATCACTATGCCTTCCATACAACTTGACCCTAGTCTTTGTGTCAAAGCCCTAATTTTTGCATTCTAGCCAAAACTACATGTTCAGTTTTCTGAAAGCTTGTCATATGAGCTCAAAGGTATGGTTCACCCACAAGAAACGAAGTCCTACAGAATCAGTATTACTGTATTTTAATTTTGCAAAGCATTGCTAAAAAGCAAACTTACTGGATATGCAAGCTCATTTGATGCTCATCTGTGTCTCCTCCTCTGGGTGGTTCTTGCTCTGTGAAGATTAGGCAGGATATAGGAAATTATGTTGTTACAGTTTGGATGGGAATGAGAATTACAGATTAAATTATTCAGTTTGGATACTAATGGCACTAATTAGGTCAGTAAAGTGTCTCATATACAGTATACTGACTGTACATATAAGATAAGGACACACAAAAATTCCTGATTATTCTCACAAAAAAAAAAAACATATATAGTATTGACATCACTTGAGAAAGAAAACAGGATCTATGCTCTAAGTTTTTTACCAGTTATCAGAAGAAAAAAAATGTGCCGAAGTAAACTGGGGAATAGGGAGCAATGAACACTGTGCAGGGCCCTGTCAAATAAAACTCAGTTCATGTATGGAGCTCTCTTTTAACGAGCTGGTTATCTGAATCAAGTGTGTTGAATAAGAGAGATATGCAAAATATGCAGAGCGTGGGGTCACGAGGTCTGGAATTGAGAAAAAAAGTCTATGAGAACAAGTAGGTCTACTGTATGAGTAGATGCAATATCAGAAGCGGCCATAAGGGGGCTCTAATGAGCAGCTGAACCTTAGTTCCAATTGATTGAGATCAAGGCTGTGACAGAAACCGCAGACTGCTGTCTCACTGTTTCACCATCATCACCGAGAAAAACAATGTCAACGTTATTGTATAAAAACATTTATGAATTCATTAACCTTTAACTGTTCATTGAGATTCTACTTTTATTTTTTCAACTAAAACTGAAGACAAGATAAATGCATTTTATCATACAGCTTTGTATGCAAACAATGAATTTGTACGTGCCTCGCTATACTACCTAAATATACCTTTTAATCTTTGCAGTCAACATACTTTTCCTAAATTATTATTATAATTTTTTTAATTGGTAGTCTTTCCATTAGGGGGCAGGTGTATTCAACAGAGTGGTTCTTCTCTTAAACTAGTAGAAACATAAAATAAGTTATGTATGCATGTTATATATGTACAATGCACATGTCTGTGTGAATAGTATATACAAAATTTGTTACAAATCTATAAATAAATAGGCCACAAATATACTATTCCGTTAAATACTCGCATCTGGAATGAGTTCCCCATCAGTGTGCTTTGTGTAAGAGAGAGCATGAGTATGTGTTTATGTGTGAGTGTGAAACCACACACCACCAGGAAACTGAATCTGGTGAGAACATGCTATTTCAGCAGAACTGCACAAGTCATTTAACTTCCTCTCCATGTTGCTATAAGCAACCACTCTTCTGCTGGAGTCAGTCCATATTCCACAACATGCAGACAATAGTATCAGAACAACACTACTTCATTGAAATGTTCAACAATAATTCATAATTCAGTAATAATTAAGAAGAAGAATGATAGAAGAATCACTGGTGATTCACTTTTAGTCATAGCTAAAAAAACGGTTGCAGGGTGTGTGTGTGTGTGTATATAAATATATTATATACACACATATATATTACAGGATATTACTGGACATCATACAAATCTACACATATTTATGCTCATTTCAGAAGAAAATTTCATACAACACTTAAAGGCTTTGCATCCGAACTATATATATAGTGCCACTTGAAAGTTTGTGAACCCCTTGCAGAATCTGTGAAAATGTGAGTAATTTTGAGAAAATAAGGGAGATCATACTGAATGCATGTTTTTTGGGTTTTTTTTTTTAGTACTGTCCTGAGTAAGCTAGGGGGAGAAAACTTTTTGAATTTGAATATCAAGGTAAATTTTACTTAATCCCTATCACTGTGTCTTCTGGGAAACATGCAAGTATCATCTGTTGTTTCCGAAGGGCAGTACTAAATGTAAAAAAATATATATATATAATTCTATAAAATAAAAAAAATTTGGACATCTTCATCCTATTCAAAAGTGTAGCCCCCCCCCCCCCAACTCTTAATGCATCTTGTTTCCTTCTGGAGCATCACTGAATGTTTGAACTTTTTATAATAGCTGTGTTTGAGTGCCTCAATTGTCCTCAGTGTGAAAAGATGTCTCTCAAAATCATACAGTCACTGCTGGAAAGGGTTCAAATATGCAAAAGAAGCTGGAAAACTGAAGAATCTGCAGGACATGGAGGATTTTTCTGAAGAACAGAGCTCAGTTTAACTGGTCAGAACAAACAAGGAACTCAGGAACAACCATCACAAAAAAAAAAAAAAAATTTTTTTAACAATTTAAACTTTTTTTGTCTTTCAAACTTTCAAGTGGCACTGTATATACAGGTTTTTATTAAACATTAATATATATAAAAAAGCACAACTGCATAAATGATTAATACCACAATCTTAATTAACTTCAAGTAAAATATCATATATCTTATCATTTTGAGAAAATTAAGAGAAATGTTATATTTAGAAATACATACATATATTTGTTATAGCTTGCATAAGAATTATGCATATTTTAAGAACTTTTATGACTTTTTGCACTGCATTTCATGACAATTAATGTTTTTTTGTTTATATTATTGTATATAAATGTTTTATTTTAAACACAATTGTAATAATAAAGGCAAAAAAAAAAACTTATTTTTTAAAAATGTTTTTGCCAATATCCTAAAAAATATATGCTTGTTAGGTGGGTATACATTTTTTTAAGAAGTTTGATTTATATCAGAAATATCATTTAACATTAGGAAATTACACCAACAAAAGGGTCTGTCAGGCACAGTAATAACTGGATATTTTAAAGTTTAAACATGTATATAGTACATAGTTCTTCATAAAATGTGATGCAATAACAAACTTCAGGCTCATATATGTTTATCTTGCCTTGTTGCTTAAGCCTTGTTTTTGGGCAGTTCCTTGGAATAAAAGCTGATGTATTACTGCAGGATCAGCCTTGGTAAGAGGAAGACACACTTCCCTAGGCAGAACGGAGGCCAAAGAGGTCAAAGCAGCTGCAGGCTGAATGCCTGTCCACATAAAAACAACAATAGTCAGGCACAGGGCTCTTAATGAATAATACCGAAGTGACATACAGCCAAGCATGGTGACCCATACTCAGAATTCATGCTGTGCATTTAACCCATCCAAAGTGCACACACACAGCAGTGAACACACACACACACACACTGTGAACACACACCCTGCAGTGGGCAGCCATTTATGCTGCGGCGCCCGGGGAGCAGTTGGGGGTTCGGCGCCTTGCTCAAGGGCACCTCAGCCGTGGTATTGCAGGTGGAGACTCGAACCAACAACCCTAGGCTTAGGAGCCAAACTCTCTAAACATTAGGCCACAACTTCCCCATATTTTGATACATGTCTGTCATTTTAAAAACATTCCAAAAACATGGTCAAACTCTTTGTTTTATTTCTGATCTATGAAGAGCTGACTTAAGAATTAGAGCATCTATTTGACGTTATAAAGTCACAACTCTTTTTTATTTTACCACATTTTACTCCCGCTTCACACAGAGACAGAAAACACAGCACGTACACTTCAGGCTACAGCTAACCACAAACCAGTCATGTACGCACTGAGGTTAGCATCATGAACAAACAAAACAAGCTCAAGATCTCTGGAAGATGTCAAACTGATAGAGACAGATATCTGAACAAATAAAAAAATGATGATGCACTTATATATACGGTAATTGCATCAATAAATAATGCATTTTGTAAATATTCATAATGAGCTAATCAGAAAAACATCGTAAATTTCATTTGTTAGTGGTGTTTTTTGTGTCCATCTTCTCTCATTGGCTCTTTTTATATTGACTATAATTCTATATAGACTTATACAATCAGATACAGCAATCATTCCTCAAATATTTATTACAATATATACTGATAAACTTAACATTCACTTCAGTGGTATGAGATGACTGGATGCTTTCAACTTATTTTCTATTGAACTCTCAACAACTGAACTGCAGTGGTCAAACTATTAATAATATGGCGAATTAAGCTACAAACTCAATCATAATGTACAGAGTTTCCATCTAACATGTATTCTAAGGTGCAGCTCATTATGGATTGTTTTTACTAGTTAGCAGTAAACCGGTTACCTCACGTGAATGTTCATAGATTTGTATTGGATGTTTAGACATGGAAAGCGGTTACCTTCAGAATGGAAGTGTATTTTATATGTGAACATCACCTTTTTCACTTATTTCAGTTAATGTCATAAAACTATTGAGCTAAGCCAGCAGTAGTACTGACTTTGTTATATAAACATGGCTGAAGGCACAGAAAGCGAAGGAACAGACAAACGGATTCAACTGAGTGAGTCATTTAGCTGGAACCGCTCCAATTGATTTAAAATCAAATTAGTGCGTTTGATTATTCATTTCAAACTATCCAGTAGCAAAAGTCAGATCAAAAGTAGTGGTCGACTGATATGTGTTTATTGAAAGCCGATATCTCGGAAAGCAGAGGGGGGCCGATAGCCGATATAAAGCCGATATAATTTTAAAATTATTATTATTAATATTTAAGAAATTTGAAATCATTTGACAATGGATTAAAAATAACTACTTATACTTTAAATTACAGTATTTTTCACAAATAAATAAATATTTAATACAAATATTATTAAAAAGGAAGTAACCACTGTGACCAACTCAGTATTCTGGGAAGTTTGTGTGCAGTGGGAATCATATTTTTCAAATAAAGCAAGGGTAACCCTCATTTTACATACAGCACACAGAGAAAATGACGTATGTGACAGTGGGCAAATGCATAAAGCGCAGCATAATTTGAAATCACGTTTATAGTTTAAAGCATTTAGTTCACATGGACCGACCGTCACACAGAGCACACGCGATCATGCTAGATACACATACACACTTCACACGATCTCACAGCTGGATTCAACAAAGTTAGCAAGGTCTTTGAAATTAAATGTTCATAAGTCATTCAAAGATTTGTTTAAATTATATAAATGCGTATTTTGCTTAATGCTGACGGCAAACGAGAAAGTATAATGTTTGCCTTTCTATAACTAATAGGCCTAATATAAAAGCATCCTTTTAGTGTATAAAAAAATAAAGAATGAACTTGACGGCGACTTTGCCATCCCGTCATCATCCCACATCCACTCCTTTGTCCTCCTCCATCCATCCCTAATAAATCTTAAACACTTTGCGTGCTGTATTCGTCCAGTCAGTGACAGTGACACTGCAAATATGCAAATAAGAACATACTGTATGGTTCATGGTTTATTGTTGTGCATGATGATATTGTGAGTATGGGAGTTTTCTAAAACCCAGCAGGGCTGACACAGGGTTGGTGGTCAGGGTTAGAAAGAGAGCGAGCGAGAGAAAGCATGTAACTCTCACACTGGTATAGCTGGGGTAGTGGATTGGCTAAAAGTTCATTTGATCTCATTGCCGCAGTCAAATATAAGTCTCTGTTTTACCTTTTATCGGAATAGAAAGGGTTCGAGAGACAGACACTATAATGCAGTAAGCTCTCACATTTCTATTTTCGTAAAATATATTTTAGTGTGAGCTAAAGAGAAAGCATATGGGCAATTAAAAGAAAAACAGTTTGGTAAATTTTATGACTCTGGGTGAGTGTGTGGAGAGAGAGACAGGAAACTCCTGACCGCTTCAGCTGACCCTGAGGAATGTCAGATTCCTATAGACCCATTCAACAACATCACATGACAACAGCTAATGGGCCAGGTCACAGTTCACCCCAAAAGTAAAAAAAAAAAACAGTTTGCCAAAAGATAACAAAGCATATTTAAGGACTATTAAGTCTTTTTGCATGGCGTTTTATGACAATAAAGATTTTTTTGATTATTTCTATAATTCTATATAAATGCTTTATCTAAAAAGTTAATTTAATTAATAATGTCATCATAAAAAATAATAAAAAGTACAGGAAGTGTTCTCTTTTTTTTCTTCTTCTTTTTTTTCAGCCTTACCAAGCATTGTGTAGTTCCAGTAAATTCAATCAAATTCATATATCTCACTAAACACACATTTTGTCTCCTTTTCCTCTCTCAAACACACACACTCAAACATTCAGAAGTGATTCCAAGAGTCATGGTGCAGGGGGTAATCTAGAATAATCCTACTTTATTGGCTGTTACCGCTGTGACGCAGGTCCGCTCCCCCTGATAGATTCTGGGTGACATCTAGCCTGACCTGACATTACGGTCAGTCATTTATACACACACAGTTACCAACTAGTCTTACACAGACACACACATCATTTCACACACTTCTGCCTCACTCCCTCACAAACACAGGTTTGTGTGGCCATCCAAACAGGGACTTCATTTACCCTTAAATTAATCTAATTACAATTACTACAGACTAACCTTACCACACAATCCAAATCCTAAAATAAACCCCATAGCACGTATAGAAGTGAATAAAAACATTACAGTCTTTATGAAACATTTTCTTTTTGAGAACGTCCACTTAGGATGTCAGATATTTAGTAGCTTATCTCGGGACATTTTTCTTTAAATGTGTTTTTTTCTGTACAGCATGGTTTTCTTTTTCTTTCTTGTTTAATGTGCTTCAGAGACTGAAACCTCATTACTCACCTGTATAAGGTAAAATTCGACTTCAAAGATGATGTCTTTCTCTAGAGGGCAGCATTGACATTCAGTGTTGTCAATAAAGACAGAAAGGATGTTTTGCTAGTCAGCTTTAAGTGATTAATTTAGTATGTATGTCATGTATACCTTCACGCTATTTACCTTTAGAAACTTTGCCATTTTTAACTCATATGCCAAGTTGATTTTTTTGTCTTATATTTCAGTGTAGTTGTTTGTTTACACCATACAAAAAGAATAAATACTCAACACATTTAAAATAAATTACCAAGCTATACTTTTGCTTATTATAAATATTCCTGTACTGCTTTAACAGGTCGTACGTGGGTATAGCTGTGTAAAATATTACCGTAGGTGTGAAGCGCGTGTCTGGATTGGTGCGCGCAGCTGTCACTCAAATGTTCCGTCACTCCTGCTTTAGTTCACGGTTTAATCTCTATGCGTCCTCACTGTGTGCAACCGAGATGACATGAGCAGCCAACACTTTACACAGAGTAGCAGCTGAAAATGTGATCATACAGGTAGGTCTTCCATTTACATATTAGGCCTACTGATTATGCGCATCTATATTCTTTCAGTGCTTAATTTAACAGGGTCTGCACATTATTGATTGACTATTTATGTACTTGTTTTTACAGAATAAAACAACATGTAAAGACTCAAAGCTTTCGGCTTTTGCTTTAGCTGTGGAGAGGGACGGGGTATTCTGCTATTTGCCATTCGTGTTTCTGGAAAGGCGTGCCCTTTATTGTCGGACGCGAAAACTCGTCGTAATCATGCAGCAATCATTTTGATGATCACGGCCACCCCCCCCCCGAGAGCCGCGAGAACCCACGTTCACCGCCCTCGCCACGAGAACTTCAGCGCTGTGCGCAAAGGCGCAGACGGGACATCTGGAGAGCTTTTACGCACAGAGGTGAGGCACAGCGGCAGCGCCCTGCATGCAACACGAATGACAGGCGTGCATATAAACTCTCTGAATTATTGTAACATTTATTTCTTGCATCCGTTCATGTGATACGGCCAAATTGTAAGACAAACAAATCTGTAAACACTCGCCATGGAAGAGAATCTAAGTAATTTGAGCGTGCTGAACTGGGAGCAGGTAAAGCGTCTGGATGTCATCCTCACCGAATCCATCCCCATTCACGGCAAATGGAACTTCCCCACTTTGGAGATGAAACCCAGGGATATCGTCAAAGTCGTGCGGAGTCGCATGGAAGAGCGCAAGATTCACGTCCGGGAGGTCCGGCTGAACGGTTCCGCGGCCAGTCACGTTCTCCACGAGGACAGCGGTTTGGGCTACAAGGACTTGGACCTCATATTTTGCGCGGATCTGAAAGGCGAAGTGGAGTTTCAGACCGTCAAGGATATCGTTCTCGACTCCCTCCTGGATTTCCTGCCTGAAGCTGTGAATAAAGAGAAAATCACACCAGTTACATTAAAGGTAAGCGTTTAGTGACTTTTATTTGTTTTAAATGTGGTGTAGTTAAACCAGGAGAAACGGGTCTTTTGCTGTTTTTCTACATGTGGTTTTGTGCACTTTACAGCTGGGAGACCAGCTAAAAAGTTCAGCAAACCTGCATAGCCTGGTTTAAGAGGGTTTCAAGAAAGGTAGCTAAAAGTCCTGGCTAGTAATTAAAAAGTTGTGGATTCAAACCTTGCAGGAGTTTATTCATCACCCTCCCAGCACTTAACCTTAGGTTACTCCATCAGGACTGTCTTTAATTTAAGTGTACTGTCACTCTGGATAAGAGAGATTCAGCTAAATGACTACTTAGTAACTGATATAATTCCATATGTTTAATGTGCTAAATAAAGGGGAAGTGCACGACATGTTATAATTTGACACAGACTTGACCTAGACATGTCCTAGAGAGCGTACATTAGATTTAAGCTGCAAGAGATAAGGACACTGGTAGTAAAAATGCTGGTTTCTACTACAAAGAGGATTTCTCTAAACCAATTTACGACAGGATCCGTTTTCTCCTCTCTTTACTCAGTGTATGCAAAGGCAGACAGCCTTTTCATGTATGCAAATGATGCTGATATAATTTAAAGCAATAGCGATGCAATGGAAAGCCTTTACTGGATATGCAAAGTAGTAGTAGTTTTCTTGCACACATTTCAAAAATGCAGAGGGGAATGATTTTTGTCTGCTGAAAAATTTAACATTGTACCCTTTTGTGCATCTCCATCTTTTAATGTATTTGAACAAGTTTCATTAAGCAAATCTTAACGCTCACATTGTCCTCCTCAAAACCTTTTTTCTCTTTCCTCAGGAGGCTTACGTGCAGAAGATGGTGAAAGTGTGTAATGATTCAGACCGCTGGAGTCTAATCTCCCTCTCCAACAACAGCGGGAAGAACGTTGAACTGAAGTTTGTGGATTCCCTGCGGCGCCAGTTTGAGTTCAGCGTTGACTCTTTTCAGATCCGTCTGGACTCCCTCCTCCTCTTCTACAAGTGCTCTGAAAACCCCATGTCTGAGACATTCCACCCCTCCATCATGGGAGAGAGCGTTTACGGAGACTTCAATGAAGCCTTGGACCACCTGCAACAGAAACTGATCTGCACACGAAATCCAGAAGAGATTCGAGGTGGCGGCTTGCTGAAGTACTGCCACTTGTTGGTGCGAGGTTTCCGTGCGGCTTCGGAAGCCGAGATGAAGCTTCTCGAACGCTACATGTGTTCCCGGTTCTTCATCGACTTCTCAGATGTGGCGGAACAAAGGCGCAAGTTAGAATCGTATCTGCAGAATCACTTTGTGGGATTAGAGGACCGTAAGTACGAGTACTTGACCACCCTGTATAGTGTCGTCAATGAAAGTACAGTATGCTTGATGGGACACGAACGGCGACAGATTCTGAGCCTCATCACCATGTTGGCGGTACGTGTTCTGGCGGAGCAGAATGTAATTCCCAATGTGGCTAACGTCACTTGCTATTACCAGCCTGCACCTTACATTGCAGATGGCAACTTTAGCAATTACTACATTGCTCAGGTGCAGCCAGTCTATGCCTGCCAGCCCGCCCGCACATTCTCATCGTGGTTGCCCTGCAACTGACCAATTGTTAACTCACATTTGGTCCGACATGTCTAATTAGAGCACTCGCCCAATGAGACCAGTTGACAAGTCTGTATTTGTGTGCTCTACAATGTGAGAAAAACCTTTCCGAACTGGCTGCTGCCAGCTCACTGCAAGGAGAAGCTACAAGCACGTCAGATGAAGAAAAAGGAAGGGGAGAGTGAGGTAACTTGGATTCGTTCCCATCAGGCAGCACATTCTACATAGGCTTTCCATGGCTATGTGCCAGGCCTACAGAAGCACAACACTGGCTGAGAGGAAACACCATGGGAACTCTATGAGAGTAATACAGACACAAAAGGGACTATCTTTGTGTTTGTGTACATATGTGTGTGATAGACATACTTGAAGAATCAAAGATGTCCCGCATATTGTGTTGAAAGGGCAGATAGATTAGCAAGAGAACTTTTTTGATGCCCACTACTCATGCTATAAGACTGAAACCAATGGACACTTTTCTCATGCCAAGGATATTCTCATAGATACCAGATACCCAAAAAACAGATTATCATTTAAGTGCCTTAAACTGGTTTTAATTTTAATTTTAAATCACTCTGTTAATGACCCCAAAGTATGTTGGTCAAGACATCTTTTTGGAGTCACATATGAATGAAGGTAGTGTACAATAGCAAATGGATAGACGAGTTTTAAAGGTCACTTCCAACGGATAGTTTTAAGACCTATTTCTTATAATGTATTTGTTTAGGGGCCTATATGAAAGTGTTGCATGAGATGCTTTTTACAACCGAGGCACTTGCAAGATTGGTATACCTGTGTGTAAGACTGTACATATGAGTTTTTCGCAGCTTCTTGTCTCATCTAAACTGACCTCAATGTACTGTTGGCTCAATGCTGGCTTAGCTCAGATTAAAATGTCCACGGCAATGCCATTACATCTAAGGCAGGGAAGTAAAACAGGTCGAGGCCGAACAGGAAGAGAACTAATGAAAGTTGTTGTTATATCCAGGTTACCTGGCGTCTTTCTGAAGGCCTAATTATCACACAGCCACCAAATCCAGAGATTATACCTTTGACACATCTGACCTGCATATCCTGGGGGATTAAGACCAGCATATACATAGCAGTGAGAGGCAGAAGCTTGTTTAAGGGAAGCAGAACATATACCAAAGATATTCTTGATATTCCTCAAGATTGTGAAGCGTAAAAGCATCTACATGCTGTTGGAACTCAATGCAACACAATCCCCCAGTTGAATCTGAATGCTCTGACATATGTTAAGGCTCTGTCCCCAATGTTACCAGTTCCAAATTTTGGTGATGCAGTACTGCATAGACTGTCGAGTGGTGGTCCAAAGGTGCAGACAGGGCAAAAGGAGGGCATTAGGGGCACTCGGGAGCACCTTTCAGAAATAAAAATCGGAGACCCTGTCCCAAATGATACCCTAAGCCCTGGCTGTCCTCAGTTGGTTCTACACTCTGGTGATGCAATGCTGCATATACTGTCTGGTAGTAGTATAAAGGTGCATACTGAGCAAAGGGGTGGAGGCATTCTATGCTCACATTCATATGAAGGTTGCCACAGATCTACGGAACAGCAAGTTGGGACAGGGCTTGAGAATGTCACATGTACTTAGGGATAAATTCTCCCTAACTGATCATACAAAGATGGACACATTCCTCTCATACGCATACTCGCATATAATCATATCTCTTATTTTTCTACTGATTCTGCTATTTTTGTACATTTAGATGTTTGTGCTAAGGTCTTGGTTAAGACCTTACTCTAATGCTGTGAAAAGTACTGTTGTGTTTTATGAGTCGAAAGACCCGACTGAGCATTAGTGCAGCAAATTCTCAACAAACGTTGGTGTAAATTTTCATATCGAGTCATTGCATTTGGGTGCCCACACAAGTGTGAATGTCTCAGTCTATGTGTGTTTTATCTTGTAAATTAAACTTGTATGTGAATTCAGATGTGATATTCTGAGCTCACTACTGTCAATATGTGTCATGTATTTGCCAACATGAATGACTCATTAAATGGTAATTTTAAACGTTACATTGGCTTAGTGATGTTTGTTATCAACAAAACATCGCACAAGCCACTGTTTAACCCTGATCTCTTGTTGTTTGTCTATAGATGATCTCTTCCTGTTGTGCGGTTTTAACAAAACCAATGCACAGCATGACATACATGACCTGCTGATAAGATTAGCATTTGCTGTGTTTTGAATGGTTTTGCTGGTTAATAGTATGCTTGACTAACACTACCATTTACTAGCATAAACAAGTCAAACATAAATGCCGGTATAAGATGATTATTTTGTCAGGGAACTTAAAAAGAAAAAAAATCTACCTGTTTAACCATTTCTACACATAATCTTCAGTGTTTAATGCACTTTGGCAACAGTACGTCTCTCAACAGACCTGTAACTGTTAGCTAAGCAATACACAGTGCAAGAAGATTTATCGCAGCCTACATCATGTTGCCGTAGACAGGATATTGCTCCAGCTGTTCCCAACTGTACCTCATTTACTTTCTCCCCTTTGTACTTTCTCAATAGGACTTGCTGCTATAGCACACTTGACTTGGGTAAAAAACTTTTAGATATTTATATTTAGTAACTTTTGATATGTGCTGCTATCTAAAGGTTGTCTCACACATTCTCTTTTAATCTTCCTTCCACTGTCCATATTTCCACTAAGAGCCCTAATAAGGGAAAAAATAACAATTAAACCAGCCTAAGTTGGTTTGCTGACATTCGCCTGGTATTGCACAGAGTTTTGCAAAATTTAGAGTTAAGTAATCTGAGAATTTGAATCGAGTTGGCCAGACCACATGAGAAGTTGAAATAAAATGGCAAAAAGAGGAATTTACTGAACTGTAATTCTAAGAAAGCCAACAAAGGCAATGCATTGTGGGAAATACAGTGTTCTTCCACCCTGGTGCACAAAAGTTAAATGGTAACATATAAATACATATTTCGATAGGTGGCATTTCAAGCTTTTTTTTTTTCAAATCAATTCAGCAAACTTTTAATTTATATGCTTATACAGGCCTATAAAAGTATTTTGCATTTTATTTCTACCTTTTTACATTAAAATTCAAATTGAAAATAGGCAGTTTATTTACTACTTCAATCCAAAACTGAATTGGAATTTAAAAGTCATTCTGGGAAATCAATAGACCAACTTAGGCTGGTTCAAATGAAATGCTTTTAATATTTAGACTGTGATTCAGACAAAGTATTAATATTCCCTCTGTTGGAAGATAAAATTCTGCACTTTTACAAAGAAAAATAACATTCTTGCTCAAAAAGGCTGAGGATGAGTCATTTGTCAATAAGTATAGCTCACTGTTGCTGAGTTCCTGTAGCTTAAATAATTCTTAAATAGTTAAATAGTTCATGTTGTGCATACATCAACAAGGTCATGGAGTTTGGTTTTCAGGAAACTTAAATTAAAGTTCATGCTATAATGCATGAAAGTAAACAGTGAGTGTTACATTTACATTTAGTCATTGTCGTTTTTATCCAAAGCCACATACAAATGAGACAATTGAAGCTATCAAAATCAACAAAAGAGGAATGATATGCAAGTGCTATGACAAGTCCCAGTTGGCTTAATGCAGTACACATAGCAAGGTTTTTCAGTGTTGAGTGTTACTTTAGCAATGAGGCAAAGGGAGCTAACTTAGATAACATCAATGTTAATAGGAGACTAAACAGTTTAGCTCCTGCTTTGACATACGTACGCTAGCTTAGCTTGTCCTCCGGGTTCAGCTGGATGAGAAATTGGGTCTGAGGGTGTGTAACGTAGAGGGGGCTGGGCAGGGCTAATGTTATCCTCTCGTTAAGCGGCACTCTGAATATGCTATATTTAGCTCTCCATGAGAGGGATATTAACCCATCTCCCCTAATCTGATTAAACGCTTAATAGTCTTGTGCTCAACAGTCTAGGGTAGTTACAGCGTTTGGGTTTATGAGTATTGCACTGTAACACATGCACCCGGGTGGGAGCACCTTCCCTTACTGTCGAATTAAGATTGTTGGGTCAGTGTGTTCTAAATTTTGTTGAGATGAAGATACGGGGCGGGGGGGGGGGGGGCGGGGGGGGGGGGGGGGTTCTTCCTTTCTCAAGTTCACCTCCTTTTCGAGCCTTGAGAAAAAAACAAACAAAAGCTTGCTCTACTATGCTGCAATCTTGGACAATTTGTCCACTGACCTAGCCTCAAGCTAACCATGTGACATGCTAATTAATCTGACGATCTGTTTTTACTTATTCATTTGTGCCATTTGTATGCAGTTCCTCTTGCTAGGCGATCCCTTCTGAACTGGCACTTCTTGTTTTATTTTGAGAGAATTGAAACCAACAGTCCCACTGTCTGTCTTGGTTCAATCTGGAGTGCCTCCTTGTGATAAAAATGACATACTGCATCCTGAATAAGCTATGAAAAAAATACTTCAGCAGCTTCGCAATATTGCAACAGACATATTGATTTAAATCAAATAAATCTTTAGGAGTTACAAGGGCCAATGAATACTGTTAAATGGCTTTGTACTGGCAAAACTAGTGTACAGTGTATGCCGAATCAGAGATGTCTGATTAATGGGTTACAGAAATGTTTTTTTCTCACCAGTTCTCGAAAGCCTTGAATATTCTCTGGGTTCGGTCCAGATGTCATAAGTTTTGTAACACAATGGATTCTGGTTCTTAACCATATATATAGTTCCTTCATTTATGAGTACTTTTGGCCCAATGGACTATATATACAGTATATACATAATATTCTGTCACATAGTTACTTTTGAATGGCTTTTGGACTATGCAGAAAATAGAACAAATATTTATGATTCCTACATGTTTTAATGATATTCTTCAGAAATTAATACACACTTTATTATATAAATGTGATCACTAAAAGCAAAAAGACAAAAGACATTAAGATAGGCTGTTGACAACATGGTCATATGCCATCTTCCAACTCTTTCATTTAAAATCTACAAATTGGAAAATCTGCATTAGAGTTTTAAGGAGTGTTGTTATAAAGAATGAAATTTTCAAAGTGAGTAGATGAGTTTTCATACTCAGTGTGATAACATTTAATTTCTCAGACAACCTCAAATAGTGTTTTGTCAGCAATCGCCTTATTAACACACACAAAAGCTTCACAGTTTTACAATAAATTTCATTCATTAGCATGTTATTTATATATTTTATGTTTATTTGCTGTAGAATGAAATGTGAAAATATCTTTAGCTTGTGATAAACACAGACTTTGTTTCAGACATTTAATCAAAAACCCATTCAAAAAGCTCATTGTCTTCAGGACAATGAACCAGAAGTGAATAAATGCATAATGATTTGGGAGTTTTAGGAGTTATTCATGAAGTAAGATGCATTCTGCAGCCGGACGATGCAGTTATTACATCCATTCCACCCCTTGGTTAGATCTTACATTCGGTTACACCTTAAATACAATATATTTGTTTTAATGATATTTGAAGGATATTTGATAGCAAAATTTGATTGATTGTGCATTTGGAGTGTGTTTCTGGCCAAACTGTGACATAACTTCTTGTATTACGACATTTTTACTTGACTGTTCTGTGTTGTACATATCCATATATGGAAAAACGTTTTAAAAGTCATGTTTTTAGAAAAACGATCTGTCTGTGATGTAAACCATGAAAACTCCAGATGCTGGCGTTGTTGTGGACACTGCGCATATGTCCTCTGGTTCCCCCTCTTTCTAACAGAGCTGTTGTTTGGATTTTTCTCTGCGTGAGACAATGACCTCTGACTCTTCATGGATCTCGTCGGTTGGATTCTCATCAGACCAGTGAAGAATATTCCAGACGAGGATATCGCTGTTTGTCTGTGTGCGACAGTGAGAGAGGTTGGGGAGGGGGAGTAGGCTTTCACAAAATCATAAATGCTCGAGCCAGAAGCGATAATACAATCTACAGTTTAAAGCTCCAAAATTGCTGTCATTCAAAAATCCCATCCAAAATGAAAAAAGACTTTATGTAGCCCAAATATTATAAATCAAAGCACTGATCTCACATCTTGGTTTGCATAACAGATTTTTCCGTAAATATAGCATTAGAAAGCACTCCGTTTTCAACAAAACATTAAAGTTAATGCTGACCGACAATGTAAAAACAGACTGATGAAGGCCTCGAAAGAGAGTGAGAGATGTCGTTTGGGAAGCTAGTTGTTAGTGCATGCCGTTGACTGTCATTTTCCTTCCGCTGAATATTAACATGGATGTGTGTACTTGCTTACGCAGCGGGTGGGCATATGTAGCAGTACACTCGATGGCAGAGTAATGTGAGATGAAAGTATTATGGTGATTGGCCAGACTTCTGTGTAGGAATGAGGGGGCTTTTCCACTCCATCTATAAATCTGCTGATAAACGGGACAAGCCGAGTGCAAATCTGGCAAAAGTCACCGCTCCTCCGCGCACAGCCATATTCCTGTCTGAGAATGTCATTATGGGAGCCTGCAGAGGAATCAGAGTAATATTTCAGCTCTAGGGTTATTAAAGAAGCACGCTTGATGATGAATCTCTAGAAAACACCTGAGAAGATGCGCACGAAGGCATGCACCCAAATACAGTGGCTGCTGCTGCTTAAGTCACAACTTAAAGATTTATGAATTTTGAAAATTTAGACCAAGTGGTTGTGTCCCATTCATAACCAAATTAAGAATTTGATTTGAATTAAGGTTGCAAACTGAATTAAAACTTTTTATTCAAATTTGAATGAAAGGAAATGAGTTGAAATTAATAATAAATTAATAATAAACTGAAATTTTTAAGGATGGATGGATAGATGGAAGGCTAGATGGATCTATAGACAGAGAAACTGAAGACTTGGAGTAATGATGCTGAAAATTCAGCTTTGCATCAAACGAATAAATGACATTTTAAAAATATGTTCAAACAACAACAACAAAAAAAATTATTTAAAATTGTAACAATATTTCACAGTATTACCGTATTATTGATTAAATGAATTCAGTCTTGGTGAGTATAAGAGACTCCTTTTAAAAACATAAAAAATCTTGAGTGCTGTATTTTTCAAAAAATATTGTAAAGCAGCACACAAATACAGTATAAATCAATTCACTGTATTGCATGTTGCATTGTATGTTGAATGCAGCAAGTGCCATCACATTTTGATTGAGAAAATATATTTAATTTCAAAATAGTTAATACAGCTGCTTTTCTTTTTTTCCCCTTGCAGTTTAGTTATTCCCATCAAATGATCTGAAGAAAAAAGAAAAAAATATTGGATAATGTTTTTTTTTTTCAATAGCCCCACTGGAAATGGACGGTCAAGTGCATTGCATTGCATTGAATGTGTAATGTGCTCAGTTTGACCTTCCATTTCCATACGCTTACATACACTCTATGCACACACAGGATATACTGAATGCTAAAGTAATAGAAAGAGTAGTACCACAGTATGCTATTCTAAACATTATGAAGTTAAACTCACCAACAGTGGTTGAGATTGTAACCAGAGTCGTAAATTGCAATGTTTTCTTCAGAAGCCTTGACGTGATCGTTCCTATCTAAGAACATCTTGTAAAACAGAAACATGTACCATATTTCAAACTTGTGTGCAAACCACTGCTGACATGACAAATGTCTCCTCATAAACTCTGACATTATCGAATCAAATCCTAGGACATAATGTACAAGCGCAATATGAGCATTTGCAAATGAACGGATCTGTTGTTTTGTCATTACTCTCACATAGAATTTGTTAAAAAGCTAGAAATGATTATCTGTCTCTCACACAGACACAAAGACATACTGTATAGTTGTAATTATACATATAAACTTCTCCCAAGACTGAATAGTGGAAACAAATTTCAATATTTCTCATATTCTAATGCAATTTCTTCACCCATTTTAGTTCTGCTGATGCTAGTCTCCACTGTCACAAATCATAGTCTTTATCACACCCACAAAATAATGTGCAAACACCTGTTCGGCCCGTACACACACCTGTTCTAAGATAAGTATAGCTTTTAACCACGAGGTAAAATGAAAACGTATCCGGCCCTTGAGAATTTGAGTAATGTGACAGTGAAGTTCTGCTTGAGATCGGTCATAACGTATATGACATAACTTGCAAATGTATCAGACGAACTGATGATCAGATTGTACATTTAAATATAACAAACCGTATTAATTTTTTTAATGTTCAAATATAACCTTTGTATCATATTTGATACACACATTTCTAAGGCTTCTAAAATATCATCAACATGTTCAGAACTTTGCTGAAAAACCCATTGTACACAATCTAATACATGCCTTCTGTCATCCAACTGATCTAGCAGTTCATAATATTTAATGAACTGCTTATATGTCGAGGTTAACTATAATCTGATGACTATGTTTGTTAATGTTATGAATGTAAGTTTTCTTAAAGGAAATAAAATCAAATTCAGAAAAATTGCAAGGCAGGACTTTATTTTATTCTTTGGTAGCTGATTGGACCATAAAAAGAGGGTGTTTCATTGGCCAAAAAGGAAATACTTTTCAAAGCTGGAGAAAGTTACTACATTTTGAGACAATTATTTCTCTGAAATAGTTCTTAATAAGACCAGACCTTAATAAGGTGTATTAACAAAGTAAACAGTTGGATATCAGAAAGTCTACAAGATGTATGAACTGGAAGATAACTTTTCTCTTATTGTGAACTTGAACTTTTTATCTCCCATTGAATCTCGTGATTCTTTCTCCATCGGTCTGTAAATCTCATGTCCTCAAGCAGCTGTTGGGAAGGAAGACACACTTATTAATCCATTTCATCTTTGCCAGAAGGAGATGCAGTAAATCCGGCCTCTCTCACTCTCACAGCACCATTCAAACATTCAAAATGAACAAATCATATAGCAACTGCATTCCCATGACCGCTCACATTTCTCACATATACAGTTCATCGCCATGCATTTTGCATAGCCCTCTTCTTTGTTGCAAAAGCAAGTGAGCTGCCATGCTGTCTACAGCTGTCGGAAGCATCATATACAGTAAGAAATTAATACTTTAATTACTCCAGGATGCATTAAAATGATCAAAAATGACAGTAAATAAATTTACAATGTTACAAAAGATATCCATTTCAAATAAATGATGTTCATTTGAATTTTCTATCCATCAAATAATCAAAATACTAACATGAAAATTGATGAGCAGAAAAGACTTCTTTCAAAAAAAAAAAAAAAATTATAATAATTCCAACCCTAGTAGTAAACGTGAATATATAAAAATACAGCGTTTCCATCGAAGTGTTTCCAGTACATTTCTACGTCATTAAAATGTACTTAATATAGTATTCTGTTGCATATTACTGATTACACCCACTCTCAGTTTTTCTCACTGTCTTTAATCCTCACTATTTCCAGGTGTTTTATTTTTTTTTTTTTTTTTTAGCACAGCTGTTTTACACCTCATGTGCCACCTCGTTTGTTGTTTGTTTAATGTTTTGTCCACATCTGTGGATTCACTCTCTCTCTCCCTCAATTTCAGTTTAGTTTGCTTAAGGGGCGTAAAAATATTATGCACATTTGCATTGTCAAAGCATTTCCAGCTTACAGTAGCTGCACGGAGTCAAATAAAATACAAATTCTATAGAAATAGCATACTTGACAAGACGATGTGTGGTATATATAGGTACATAAAAGTTCTTTTTCAATGGCAAATGTTCAAGTTTGTGGCATGCATGTTTATGGAAGGATGATGGATGCTATGTCCAATGGGTAGCACATTTGCTGAGGGCACAATGAGATTTCCAGCTTTCATGTGGGTTTGTGTTCAGTTCCTCTTGGATTCTTTTGCTCAACCATTATCTGCTGAGACTGTAACTCATCAAGGTGATCCACAGTTTGTCCTTTCATCACGGACCAACAGTCTGTCATGCTGTAATGTCTTTTTTGAGCCAAACAGCATTGTACTTTGTTTTAGTGTTTAGGTTTCCCAATAGGTTATATAATCATGATTCACTTGTGAGGAGATCTGGTTCAATCCAATTAAAGCTGAGAACGCTGAAAATATGTTTCATGCTAAACAAAATAGTTTATGTATCCTTTTTAGATAATTTTGCACACTTTTGAAAGATACTCAAGGGTAAAATCACATAGGAATTTGTGTTGTTTCAGCTCAAAAACACTGAACTGGTTTGAAACGCTGCCCATCTGTTTTTAAAAAAAATGTACACAGTGCTGACAGATGTTTCAACCGCATGTGTCGTCATAGCAACTTTTCCACTGTAAAAGTGATTTTAATGACCCGACTAGCCTGGACAGTAACATCATAAAAAGTCCTAGAGGGGCTGGGCCTTTACTCCTGAGATATGCAGAATCATCTTTATATGAACTGCTATTACAGTTCCCCAATGATATAAAAGCTTGCAAAAGGAAGTGTTGCACAGATCTCAGATATGTCTTGTTTTCCACACATGCAAAAGGAATGAGAGGGAGGGGGTTCACAAAGAATGAACATGTAATCTGTTGTTTAAGCACAAACATCCCGTTTATATAAAATTCTGCTCAATGCCAGCTCTTTGTAGGATATCGTTCAATCTTAGCCAAATTCTTCTGTGAAATCAACCTGCGAATGGTTGAAATCAAGTTGTTGCTTACACGTAAGCTGGCGTATGGAAAAGGACTCTAAGATCAACTTTAAATATGTATTGGATGCTTTGCGGTTGGGGTCAAATCAGGGGTCAACACCATACCCCGAACGAACCCGCTCCACCAAACTACCTCAACATTTTTACAGTTAGAATTTTGACCGCAGTTTCATCTAAAGTCTTTATTTTTATCTATGGTAGCTAACATATATTTTTATGATAGCATATTCATCAGACAATTAAAGAGCCCCTAAAGGGACATTTGTAAAAAAATAAAATAAAATATGCAGACTATTGTGTGCTCATGAAAAACGTTTCTCGTGGGCACGGATTACAATGTTTGATTTAGGGCTTTGTAATAGTATAACCTATAAATCCTTTTTCCGTCACTGCAGTTTTACTGTGAAGAAAATGAGAGTACGGATGCACATGACTGAATAAAGCAAAAATTTACTTTTATAACTTTTTCACAGCCTTATGTCCGTTTTAAAGCATAATGAGATGGCTGAGACAATTGAGGGTCCAGTAAACTTATATTACGGCCTTATGTCTGTTTTAACACATCCTCTGTGAAGCCAGAGATAACTAGCTGTGAAATGGCTTGAATGGCACAATACGTGTGTGCACTGATCTTTAATTTTGCATTTCATTAGAGAAGTTGTGGAGTATTAGGCAGAATCCAGCTCCTTATTTGTTTGTCATTTACTGAAGCGCCTTTATGTAACGAGATGCTTTGTCCATATATAGCGCTGCTCACAATAAGTGCTGTTAGAACTGAATGAAGAATCTCTGCATTTCTCTGCAATCTGAAAAAGACACATCAAATCCAACAAAGTGGTTTAATAAAGGACGTTTTAATTTTGTGAAGTAAGAATATTTTGACACATTAGCCGTACATTTAGTCAGGTCCGGAAGTATTTTTGTGCCTTTGCCTTTATGCACCACTACAATGGATTTGAATATTTACCATTTAGGATTTACAGCCATTTTAAGCAAAGTATTTTGAGGGACTCAATAGTATTTGGACAGTTGACAAAGAAGGGGTTAATTGTCCAGGTGTTGTCCATTCCCTCATTACGTCAAGACAAATGAAGCAGATGAAATTAGATTATATTATAAATAATAATAATAATAATAATAATAAATAAATAAAATAAACCACACAACATGGTAACCACAAATTAACCACGTTTTTTTTGTTAAAATAACCATAGATTAACCCTGGTATTTGTAGTAAACTGTGGTTATACAAATTGTAATCAATATGCCAAAAAAAAAAAAAAGGTTACTAAACTTAATTTAAGGCATCTGTGTATATTTTCTTTCTTTACTTTTTCTTTTTTTGTTGTTTGTAGAGCCACCCTGCCTCATTGGTTTGATTTTTTGCACTGTTAAATAAAAATTAATAAAAATTAATAAAGAAAAAGATTTGCGATACACATTCCAAAGTTCCAATCTGAATAAAATGATTTGCGATATAATCTCCATAAATCCTGATCTGAAAAATGATTCATGAACCTGCTCTGAAGTTCTGATCTAAATTAAGTGATTCGCGAACTCGCTCCATAGCCCTGATTTGAATCAGATGATTCATGATACACACACAGTTCAGATCTGAATTATGATTCACAAACCTGCTCTGATCTAGATCAAATGATGTGTGTTCCTCGCCCAGTCTGAATCAAATGATTCACGAATCTGCTCTGAAATCCTAATCTAAATCAAATTATTCGCAATAGGCTCTCCAAAGTCCCAATCTGATTCTATTGATTCATGAACCCTCTTCGAAGTTCCAATATAAATCGTATGATTTGTGATCCACACTCCGAAGTCCTAATCTGAATAATTATTCATGAAGCAACATTTCGGATCAGATTTTAGATAAACTACAGCAAAAATTTATCTATCTCTTGGCAAAAACATTTTTGCATGTAAAGAACATGAACCTTATGCACTTATGATAAACAAGGCTGCAAGATATTATAAGACCAGGCAGATAGAGGAGTAAAAAACTGTATTATTTATAATTTACTATATAAAATAATAGTATAAAAATTAGTATAATACTAATATAAGTAATATAAATATAATAACATAGTAATATTAATAAAAATAAATAAATAAATAAATAAAAATGTTCTTTAGTATACCGCACTATATAACACATTCTAAGCATGATTCTGTATGGAACCAAAAAGGGTTTTGCTATTGTTACAAGCCAAAGAACCCTAATATGGTACAGTTTAGAAAAATCATTATATAGTTTGCATAATTTTGCATGCTTCAGGGTAAAGTCTGCGTCACATTTAGTGAACTGGATTTTAAAACAAAACAGATTAAATTGCGATAAATGTCTTGTAGGATGCTTTGCATTCATCTGACATCCTCATTGAGAATGTAGAATTGACAGAAAAACAGAACTAGATGTGTGAGGGAATGAGGAAGAAAACCAGCCAATTATCCGGCACTGGACCAGGTTTTGGACCAACTCTCAAAGCCCCACAGGTGAGGACTGGAGAGTGTTTGTCATCCAACGGACTCCTGTTTCTTGATGATGTGGGAGAGGAGAAAGCAAAGGCTGTTGTTCTGCAGTCTAAAATGAGTGTGACGTTCAGCAAGGAGTGTAATGAGCTCTTTGGGCCGTTCATCATCCCCTGAGCCAGATTCGGTTCTGTCTGCAGAGTGAGGTAGACGGGAACATCAGAACCAGATGTGAGATCCAACTCGCTCTGGCTCGAACCGCATCAGGAACCACACTCTGCTGTTAGCGGATGACTCACCAGCTGCTATTGGCCAGTGACCACCGTCGACCAGCCAAAGCCTGAAGAAACCAGCCAACCAGGAGACTTCAAATGGGTTGGTTATAAATATAATACTAAAGGAAAGAGGCCATTGTCAACAAGACGCCTGCAGCTCATGTAAACATGCTTATGTTTGTCAAGCTTTAGCAGAGCAGCGTTGTAACTTATGAGATTGTTTGTTTTGTTGCAGCTTTAGTTCAGAACCACTGAAACTTTAGAGGGGAACAAAATGTTTTTAATTAATAGTAGAAAAGATTTCCTTCAGATTTTGTCATTTTAAATGGTCTCATACGAGTTATAATCAAGATAAACTGCCTTCAAAAGACCATTACGGTTGATCACCAGCATATGTTGTTTTGGATGACATTCCCTTTAAACTTTTTAACTAGCTTAACCATCAAGACACCAGCTGTTCATTAACTAAACCAGCAAAAAAAAAAAAGTACAAAGGTCTTATATATAGTAACATTCTTGAATCAAAATTCAAAATCAAGATTATTTTTCTTAACCTATTAGCTAATGTTTTTCTCTTTTTCTTAAGGCCTAAACTCACTTCAGAATTCACACCTTTAAAAAAAAATGAAAAATTAAATATATGTCATTTTGATTCTGAAGTGAATGTATCTTGATTTAAGGATGTTTTAATATTTGTTCTGAATAAACAAGACAAAAATATTTTTTTATTGCTGTTGTGTAGTTTTATCAATTTTTTTTTTTGCTATCTGTTTTCACATATAGTGTCATTTTGAAATGTTCCCTTAATCTCTATAATATCTATAGAGTAAAGCCACAGACACACATGTTCAGATGTGAGATTTCTTGCTTACCACTGAACAAAACAGGCTGTATGACAATGTTTTTGGGTAAATCACTTCAATATTCCTCAAGTAAACATCTAAATTAAATAAATACATAATATTACTCTCTTTTAGTTTGCATGCCAATGGTTGCCAACCCGTCCTAACATCATATTGACAGTAATCAACCATGAGCACAAAATTAATGCTTCTCACAGAATATATGCAATACAAAGCAACATTATCCTGGCAAGCTCTCTGAAACAGTGCCGAACCCAAATATTATTATTTTTTTAATGAAATTTGAGGGCAAAAACCGAACAAACAGAAACTTGTCAGAATTTTTAACCTTAGTTTATGTGGGTTGGCAGTAACATAGTAACCAACATAAAACTTTAGTAATACCTCATGCTTGCCTTGACATACTACTGTTGAAAATTTAATGTCCGTATGTTTTTTTTTTTTTAAATGAAAGAAATACTTTTATTAAGCAAGGATGCATTACACTGATAAAAATGACAATAAAGACATTTACAATGTTATAGAAGATTTCAAATCAATGCTGTTCTTTTGAATAATAATAATAATAATAAATGTATTATGACACTGAAGACTAACTGGAGTAATGATGCTGAAAATTCAGCGGTGCATCACAGGAATAAATTACATTTCAAAATATATTCAATTAGAAAATGGTATGAATATTTCGCAATGTTTCTGTTTTTAATCCTCAAGTAAATGCAACCATAATCAGCATAATCAGACCTCTTAGAAAAACACTGACCCCAAGCCATTATATGTTAATGTATACCAATTTAATCAGTGTGTTTGACATAAATGTGACTGCAGGTGAAACGAGGTTAAACGTTGTTGTTTGGGTTGCATGCTGGGGTGTATCAAAACCTCTGACACCAATAAACATCTCACTATTGCCTCATCATCCAGCTGTCTCAACACACGTGATTCATTTACTGCACAAAACAGCGTTAGTGCATGCGGGGTGTGCAGGGTGGGCGCAAGGGGACACTGGAGTTTATCGAAGCAATTGATTACATATTTCCAGTCGTGCAGATGTGAATGGGACATGTAAAGCGCCGGAAAAGGAGACCGGTTATGTTTTTTTTTAGAGGCCGAAGCATTAATGAAGACCTGCAGTTGTGACTGTGTCCTTGGATGTCCTGTAAAAGTGGACGGATGGGATGACCTGTATTTGGCTCTTCACGACAGCTGTTATATAGCCCAGACTTGTTATGCAGAACGGTTCGGATCTCCTGCTCTCATCCTAATGTTACTGTAGGACATTATTAGATGCAGCTGTGGTGGTGCTGTCACAGTGACCACACTGCACTTGCTGTCATAAGATTCATTCAGGCTGACTCCTGGATCTGGTTCAGTGTTACTGGACTTTTAAACTCAACACACTCAGCACTGAACACAAATTGACTTTTAATGCAACAAAGAGGTTTTTCTTTTTCTTGGGCGAGCCACAAGTAACAGATAGCAACACATCCCTGCTAAGAAGTCAAAAAAGATGGATGGCTTGGATGGTAGTTTTGCTTTATTTTGGCATGTAGTTAGAACAATACGATATTGATTAGCAGAGGTTATAGAGGTTTCTATATGAGGATGTTTTTATTTTTCCTCACAAAGGATAGCTGGAGTTCCCACTTAGGTCATCAGCGCTGTCCGTTTGGTTAGTGCCTCTGTGCTGCTACGCCAAGAATAATGGCTGTTATGGCAAACAGAAATTGTCTTATACTTCTTTCCTTTTGACAATTATGGTAATTAATCTTTATTTTTGACACCTCAAAGACTTATTTGAAGATGTTTTCCTCTCGTATTTGACCATAATGAGAAACAGGCTTTATTCACAAGTCTGAAATTTTGTTGTTTATATTGACACCGTTTTCTCAGATTTTAAAAAGTTTTTAATTTTTACAATAAAATATCTAAAATCAAAACCCTTAAAGCAAAATAAATTTAATTGAGAAGCAGCAATGCATGAAAGATTTTAAAACTTGTGAAATAAACTAATTTTGTCTAACTGCATATACAGGGGGGAAGTCTTCGCCTAATGGTTAGAGAGTTGGACTTGTAATCCAAAGGTTCGAGTCTCATTCTGGCAGGGATTGTAGGGGGAGTGCTCTCTCCACCTTCAATACCACGACTGAGGTTCCCTTGAGCAAGGCACCGAACCACCAAATGCTCCCCAGGCTGCCCACTGCTCCGGGTGTGTGTTCACATGTGTGTGTGTGTGCACTTTGGACGGGTTAAATGCAGAGCACGAATTTCTAGTATGGGTTACCATACTTGGCTGTATGTCATGTCACTTTTAGTAGTATTTTTTCATTTATTTAAAAATTAAAAAAATACGAAGACAAGTACATAGAAAAAAAAAATGTGTGAACACAAAGTTTGTTGGGGGAATTCAATAGTTTCAGATTCAGCATGGAGCACATAGTCTATCACGAGAGAATGTTTGGGGAACAATAGACCATGTGAGAGGAAGTAAATACATGGTGAAATAATGAAAAGTTTGTATGGCGAACACAATCATTTTGTGAGTGGAAGCAAATGTTTTGCAGGAGACCATGCAAAAGCATTGAAATTTAATTTTTCCTTTTAAATAATAAAAGATTGAAACAATCTTTTAATCCTTTCCTTACAGGCTCCATAAAAAAATTAAAATAAAAAAGCCTGTGCGGTCAAAAGAAATGCCCTCATATTAAAGTTAAAATGTGTCTTGTGTAAAAGAGAATTTCTCATGTTTCAAGGATTTTTAGATTTACTGGAAAATAAATTAAATATGCTCATTAAGATTTTAACACAGTATTTGCAATATCATTTGCAATAAAACCCCAAAATCTCATATGCGTGGTTCAAGATCCGATCTGTGCCAGATATTGGTGAAAGAATCGTGATTGTTTGTCAGTGGAGATGTGGTCATAGTCTTGAGACACACCAGAGCTCCTCTTGCTTCATTCAACAACACCCTGTTTTCTAAAACTATCCATCTAAATCCAATCATTACATAAACATCAAACTACATTAACAAATACTGATTTTTAAAGTGTGTTTGTTAGTGACTGCTTCCATGTGTTTGTTTGTTCATCAGTGTTTGTGCATTTGTTGGTGTGATTGTGTTTATTTGTGTTTCTCTTATTAGAGCGAGTGAGTGAAAGTGCTGATTAAAGACAAAATCAGCTCTTTGTTCAGCTGGAGTTATCTGGTTATTATCATCCACAGTTCACATCATCCCAAAACACCCGGATGTGTTTGGCGGTTTTCAAAGTGCAGGGCGCCAAGTTTGGGCCCCATGAGAGAATATGAGGTTGGCTATTATTAACTATAAATAATAATAATTATTTTAAAAACATACATCATGAAAATGCAATGTTTATAAATAACAACAACAACAAAAGAACAACAGAATTTGCCAATGCTTGACAAAAAAAAATGATTATAAGAAAAAAAGACAAGAGCTGAAACCTGGAAGAGCAGAAAATTGAATCATGCCTCCTTTTAAAGCATGCAAAAAACAAACAAACAACAACAAAACAGAGCAATAGTATGTTTTACAATTAAACTTCATGATTAGAAACACATTTTTAGGATAATTTCACTGACTAATAGAACAAATTGGAGGCCTGATACAAGCACTACCAAGTCCAAATCCCAGAGCATGAATACAATGCAACAAAACATTTATACACTTAAGTGTTTTGTTGTTGTGCATTAGTTTGCTGACAAAGGTTTTTGACTATCAATGGGGACTTGTTAAGAGTGGAAAATCTGGTACAATCACAAACACAAGTTCTTGTTGTCATAACCCCTCTATTAAATCACAGACAGCAGAGGACAGGTCATTTTGGTCTTAATTGAATCAAGCTCAGATTTTCCCCATAATCGCTTCCCATAACAGCTGCCAATGAACTTCAGTCCCAGGAGCGTTAAAACATCGAGGCCATCTGAAACAAAAGCCAACATGCAGTCAGTGAGAAGCAGTTGACTTCACTCTGTTAAAAGCATTATGTTAAATATTTTATTCTCTTAGAGACAACTGACAGTAAGACATTGGCAGTTTGATTTCCTGGAAGAATGTAAACACAAAATCTATCTATCTATCTACCCATCCATCCATCTATCTGTTTCATTCTTCAATTATCAACTGGCATCCTTAACGTTGGACACAATGACTTGAATTGGCATTTATGACGAGAGCCTTCAGTTTAGTTTGGTGCTTTATGTGAGTCAGATGTGCGCAGAAGAGATAAATTAAGAGCAGAATATATTTTTATGAAATCCCTAGTGAATCTCGGTTCTCAAGCACACATGCCAGCTCAACCTGGTCTCACAGAATTCCGTGAAATGTCCACGGGCCCTTAACTCAAAATCTGTGAAATCATCACGGAATTGCCCCAAATTCCGTGACGCGGCCACGGATATATCTCCAACGCAAGTCAATGACACTGACCTTCCGTGGTCCACACACGGATACCCGTTTCAATGACGGAGTACAGAACTCGCTCAACGGACGTGCTTTCTCATTTGGAAACGCAACATTTGAAGTATTTGTTTCTTTTCCAATGCCATAATGACGTTAACCAGACAGTTATTGTAGTTATTGCATTGTCCTGCCATCATAAAAATTCACTTTGATTCTGTTAGCCTAACTAAAATCTGTGATACGAGCACGGAGTCTGTGCTGAGATCACGGATAACTCTAACGCAAGTCAATGACACTCATCTTCCGTGGTCCGCACACGGATGCAGTCTCACGGCAGTTCGTGATTTGGGCACGTAATTTAATCTATTTATTCGTGGCATGGACACGTTTATTTCGTTATTTTCGTGATTGCAGCACGTTTTTTTAAACTAATGCATTTCAATTGGAGGCATCTTTCGTGCATCAGCACGATACTTTCTGATTAATTAATTTTTTCCCCCCACAGGACAACAGAAGAAACTCACTGAAACTTTTTTTTTTTAAAAATCGGAGCTTAACTTACTGTAACAAAACTGAGCAACATACTGTATTGCTGGTGACAAAAACACACATTAAAACTTTTTTGGCTGTAAAATGCGCAATGGTTCTTTTTTTACTTTTTTTTATTGATTTTTATTTTTTTCATAGGCCTAGATTTTTTTTTAAATTACAGAATTCAATATCCTTGACACATAACTGTAACACATTTTCACATTTAGAAACAATATAGTTTAAATAAAAAGAATAAATAAATAAATAAATAAACTAGCAGAGATCTTTTTATTTTATTTTTTTACTTTAGACTCTAAAGTTAAAAGTTTTTATTAAGGTTATTGTAAAGGCTGCTTAAAAATGCTGTTGCTGATGAGCCGCTGATCGCTGTCAGATTCTGCGATATGAATGTCCGCGTTGGATTGTGGCTAATGGGCTTAGAATGAGCCCCGCTCGGCCCGTGTTCTGGCTTACTGTAATATTTCACCGGTAATAAGACCGAAATAATATAATTAAAATAAAGAAATGAATGAATACAATGATAACATCTAAATAAATGTTGATAGATGTAGCCTTATAGTTTTAAAAATATCAATAAACAGCAAATCAACACAGCTTCGAAATAATAACCGAAAGAGACCTAAATAATAATAATACATAATTAATATACTACAGCGCCGCCACTCCCACCACGCGCATCACGCGCTTTGCGTCAACCCATTCACTCCCAAAGCGTCAAAAACTGAAGGCTGGTCAAGGGCCTCTAGCGTCACTGACATGAGATGTTTATCGCTATGAAATCACGTTCAAGAAGTCTCATTCAGCACACATCGCGATACTTGCCATCAGTTTACAAGAGCCGCAGGTGGGGTGAGTAGTAGTAAATATGCTCTTTTAATGCCTGTTATAAAATGTATTCTGTCTTCTTTATTAATCAGATGAGCGCCTTATGTTTACTCTCTGTATTATATCGGTCATCCGAGGCTGTCTTTGAGTTTCATTGTGTTTAACTAAATGAACACAGCTGCTAACTGGGGTGATTAAACTCTATCTGTCACGTGACGTGCCATAGACCTGGGATCCGTTTTATATTCATTTCAGGTTCAAAGATGGAAGTTGTATTTGTAGTAAAATCATGGTAACCATGACACCTACAATAGTAGGTCAAACCCAGTAAACAAGACATTTACCATGTTTTTTTACCACAGTAACTGTAGTTTTACTATGGTTTCGTGATAGCACAATAATCACCAAAATAACTATAGTTGTACCACTGTAATGATAGTGTTTAAATGTGCTTTTATATGACATATTTCACAGTAATCACATTTACTGTACCATGCTTGTAATACCTTTTTAATGTAAATCAAAAAAAAAAAAAAAAAACATTTTTCCCATCTTGCAGTTCATTCATATTAGTTTATATCTTAAATATTTTGCTCACAGATCACTATTAACATTCTGTATAGAATTCTGTTTTATTTTCTCTCCCCTTGTATTTATTTTTTAGCTGAAAAGATGTAAAGGAAGCAGTCACCCCAGTCGTGTTTGTGGAGAGGTATTCCTTCAGAAATGGAGAAGACAGAAAGCTGCAGAGGCAGGTTGGTCTGTGACTGTGATAGTTTGTGCCTTTTATCAAACATTCCTGCTGTTATCATTTGCACAGCATTTGTTGTTTCTTAAACTGTTGTACGGTCCAAATACCCACACTTGCCATCTTTGCACATTTCCTTTATTTGGCCCAAGTGAGCATGAAGATCCCAAGTGTGTGTCGATCTTAACATGACAAAGTTCGTTTCAACTTTGCATTTTAAAATAAACTTCTAAATGTTTTTCCAATAGTCCCTATTAAAGATGACAATTTAATTTGTGGTGCTTCTAATTAAGTGATAAAAAGAAGTTACAAATGATGTACAAAATAAATATACTTTTCTGTGCACCAAGAAAACGTGCAACACTTTGTTTTACTACTAAATTATTCTCAATATCTAATTATTATTATTAATATTTCACATACATTGGAAAGGTTTGCGTGACCTCCTGTGAGATCTCTGCAAAAAGTCTCACGATTAATTCCAAAACATGATGCATGATGGGATACACTAAGCGTTGTAAAGCGCTCCGGTGCAGTATTGGAGAGGTTTAGTTTGTGTTAAGGATGCTGTGCTTTGGCATTATTAAGACCAGGGACAGTATTGTGCATGCACTGTCACGTACACACACTCTCAAGGGACCTCAAGTGTGGGTATTTGGAAAGGGGAAAAGTCTTTAAAATGATCCCTAAATACAGTCGCACATCAAAGTCTTAATAATTCACTAATTCAATTTAACACTTGTATGATATTGTACAAGCCCCTGGACAATCTCATATGACACTGTCACAATATTGGAAAATCACACAATCAGAAAGTTTATATTGTTCATTGGCTTCTCATTAAATTACTTCAAATAAGCCCCATCAGTTCATGTTCCCACTATACGTGATCTCCATGATTAGAAATTGCTATTAATGACTTGCTTTTATAAAATGGATGCATTTAACAATTAATTATACAGCATCTTTGCAGAGGATGCTTTCATGGTCTAAAAAAAACACAGTAATGTTGCATGTAAAGAAATAATATTTCCTTCCTTTCTGTCTTCCAGGATTGTTTGCAGATAACACTGTAGTTCTCCATCATGCACAAGGACTCACCTCTTCAACTCTTTATCCCCCCCCCCCCCACAGACAGAAATGGTTCCTGGATCAGTGACTTAAGACTTTGCAGTGGTTTGATTTTTGCAGAAGATGTAACTTTGTTTTAATTAAGCTTATAATGAATACATTGTGACCTTCCAGCAACCCATATACTGTACTGTATACAGAACCAGTGATGATAACAATAGTTAAAAATAGTATTTATCATATTGATAAAGCATTGTGTTCTCTTTTTCAAGCGTCATACAGTAAACTTTACTTCTGGTGCTTTTATCATAAAAAAAGCATCAGTTCTCATCGGGAGTTTTAGTAAAGGACATATTCATACACAGCCATCCCCTAGTTCCAGTCATGAAGTGAATGATGTTATTGTTAAAGTTATATTTCTGCATTTTTATGTAGCAGGTGTTTGTTTTCCTGAACACTTTATCTTTCTTCCATTGTTCGGACAATCAGTGTTTATTTGATGATGTGCTGATAGAGTTTTATAGATGATATTGCACACTTGACATGCATGACTTCATGATGTTATTTTGTGAGTTTGAAACATTTACATTGTGTTGTATCACTTTTGGGTCAATAGAATTTTTAAAGAGAATGTATCTTTTTCCGGTGTTCTCTGAAAGACATATACCGTATTTATACTGTTTTGTTTTTTAATAAAAGTATTTGCATACTGAAAATTGTTAACGTTTACAACATAACTGCCTTTTTATTCTTCATAATTTTATTCTTCAAAAACGAGCTTGGTGACAGTGCAGTAATATGCGCTCTTTGTCTTTAAATGAGTTTGACATAATAATAATACTGTAATAAATACTGGAAAATTCTTACAAAATTATGTATGTTCATTATGCTTTATTTCAGTTTTTATTCCTAGAGATCAATTGGTAAAGCAAGGCAAATCACAGAAACAAATGTGAATAATGTAATAACTTAATAATTTCACTCTTTACTTTTTATTAGTAAATGCACTTGTCTTTGGTCAGGAAAAAAATGTATCTTTTAAATTGAATGAAATGAATCTATTGGTTAGATAAGATACAACTGTGACTGTTCAGTTCTCATCACATGTGTAGTTGTAAATACACATGTGCACATCAATATTGCCTAATTTTTGTCAAGCTGAATAACAATAATTTCTGTATTTGCATTATTGTTGGAAGTGTGAATGACCATAAATGGTTAAGGAAGTGTGATGACGCTGCTCAGCTTTGATGTAATTGGCTGTGAATGTTCCTTGTCACCGCAGGACTGTCTGTGGTTGGACTATCTTTTAACCCATATTAAACAGCGCATCATGTTACAAAAGTATGTTTTGCTGCTATTATCACATTAGTAAATATATTAAGTCAACAATGAAGTGTTTCTATGTTGAGAAAAATCACCTTTTTAGTGAGATCCTAACCCTATCCCTAAGAATAACTTCAATGAACTACAAAAAACAGCGCCTAGTTTTGCCTTTCCATAGATAGAACGACGGAGGCTTATGGGTAATGTAGTTTAAAACGTTTTATAAATGAAATAAATAATATATTTAATGGTAAACTGGACATATAAATATGTTCACTGTGTAAACATCTATGATATATTTGAGAGGCATGATGAAATTTAGTATTTTAGAGTGAGCAATATTTAAAATGCCTTTATGCCACCTTTCCATTTATTTCTGAAAACTGTGCCCAAAATTATTTTATCAGCATAGCATAAGTAGTAATCCTGCTGATTTTCTCTTTGATATGTTAATTGGACTCTGATTTACAGCCATTTGAAATGTACAGTTTTGGGCTCTTCCAGGGGGTGCTACTGGGCCCCTGGGGGTAGAAGGGCAGTAAAACCTACATATATGTATTCTCCTCATCATGGACAACAAACTGAGCTGAGTCACATTTATATCTGACAGTTTTCACAGTCCACACTTTTCTAATCTTAACATCATGACTAGGACAGCTTTTGACAGGACATGGTGAGGCCATCTGATGAAACATGGAAAAATTATAAAGAAATTATTTAATAATAAAAATAATAGATTATTTATTAGATTTTTGAAGTAAACAGCAATAAATATAATGGATGAACCTGCAACAACATGTCGTTATCTATTCCCCACTGTTAAGCAGTAATCAAGGACAATGCATACACATTGTGATACTTCACTTTTACACAAGGACAAATTCATTCATATATATATATATACTAATTAGCAAAAATCTGTGTAAAAATGTCCTCCTCACCCCCTTATCTTGCTCCTCAGGTACTGGACATCAGTAATGTGCATGCTCTTGGTTTTAATGCAGTTCAAGATAAACATTGATCATTCCTGCTACATTCTCAGTTATCCCTCAAGTGTTTGTAACAATAAAGCCCATGGCATCATCTTGTAATGCAAAATAATTAATCTCGTAACTCCCTTTCTTTCACAAAACAATTGGCATTTGTTACTAAATATAAACAATAATAACTTTCTGGTGTATTGATGTCCCAGATGTCATTAATCTGATCAAATATTTTTATGTCTTAAGTAAAAAATAATCCCGATAATTAATAATATGTAGTTTTTCCAAGTCTAAAATAAACACATATGAGCCTACCTAGTAAAATGATGTATTTACCAAGAATCTTCAGAACACAATATTCACCATTTTCATTTTATTGAAGCATAGAATATAAAGATGATAAAAGTAGCATCAAGACAAATAAGATTCAAGGAAAATAATTATTTATCATCAAAAATACATTAACCTCATATATTAACCAGTTCACACAAATGAGTGATGAAATGTCCTTAAAAGTCACACAATCCCATCCAGTCAACTGTGATTCAGATCATGCGATACAGTACATATAAGACATGTGATACTGTTCCAGAAAATAATGATTCCTTATCATCACATCTAAACTGGTTTAATCTCCCCATCGTGATCTTCTCTTGTGTCTGGAAACAGTTTGTGGTTGATATCCAGCACTGATGTGGTGTAGCATGTTCTCAGCCAGAGGATCTCTCAGTCCTAAGATCCCAGACCTGGTCAAAGTGTAACAAACAATCCAGATGAAGTTGTTTAATGGACAGAGAGCTCAGCTTATGTTCTGTGTGATTTTAGCAGGGTGAGCAACTATGACCCTTGTAGTACTGTACACTTACCATTCTTCAAGCTGTTTTAAGACCTTTTGAGAAGCCTTTTCTCTGAAGACAATTTACCACATCCTCTTCTTTCACTCCTTTCAAGAGCATCACTTGATCAAAACCCCTCATTTGGCTGATGAGATCATCTGTGCAAAGTGAAATTGTTAAAGTATTGCAATAAACAATTTAATTCTGCAAGAATTAAGAAAAAATTACAGAGGCAAAGGTCTTGCTCATGAGACTCCATTAGCATGTGTAGTTCTCAGAGACTCTAGAATTGATCTAATGTTGCAGTAAATGTGTTTTCTTCCTCTAGAATCTTTCTCCAAAGTTCCTGACTTCTCTCACAAATGTGTTTTAGTCTGTGGAGTGTAAGGCCTTGCTTCAAACCAATCAAATATCAATCCACAATTTATAACACAACATTTACAAAACAATGAGATAATGTCAATTGGTGTTTATATCAATTAAACCACTTTTATGGCACTTGTATGCTTTTAAGAAAAACAGGTAGTGTTTTTTAAAAACTTAAGATTAAAAATGTTTCAGTCACACTTTGCTAACATGCTATAATTATAATAGCTGTATCAAATAAAATAACATAACAATAAAAACATTGGAAAGAATAATCACGGCTGACATGACCAGTCCTGTGAGAGATCATCATAAAGTGCTGTAACACATAACACAGCATTGCTTCAACACACACATACCAGTGGACTTCTGTTTGTTTGAGCACAAGATGGCCGTCTTCATTCCTCATCCTGAGCAAATCATTTCCTTGGTCTTCCTTCTCTTCTGTGAAACAAGATAATCTCTACTTACTCTGTGTGTAATTAATATTGCTCATTAAACATATAATTAAGTTAATTTAAAGTAAGATTCAGACCAGAGCATTTGATGAGTAAATGTTAATTCAAAAATATTAAAAAAAAAGGTACCTGGGAAGAGCTGATCATGGCAAGATTCACTGAGACTCAGTAATAGCTCTTTTAGTTTTTAGGAAGGTGTGTGAGGGTTGGCTCACCAAAAACTTCTGAAAAAGAAGAGCAGCATTATCTGCAAACAATCCTGTAAGACAGAAATATTATTTCATTACATGCAACTTATTCATTACTTATACATTATTTTTTAGACCATGAAAGCATCCTCTGCAAAGATGCTGTATAATTAATTGCTGTATAAGTCATTAATAACAAGCTATATTCATATGAGTTGGTTTAAAAATTAATACATGCTAATAGGGCTGTTATCAGTAGTGTAATTGATCTGGTTCTGACAAATTAATCAAAGATTTAATATATATCACGTGACACATTAAACTAGCATTTCTACTCGTGGAGATCACGTATAGTGGGAACATGAACTGATGGGGCTTATTTGAAGTAATTTAATGAGAAGCCAATGAACAATATAAACTTTCTGACTATGTGATTTTCCAATATTGTGACAGTGTCAGATGAGATTGTCCAGGGGCTTGTACAATATCATACAAGTGTTAAGTTGAATTACTGAATTATTAAGACTTTGATGTGCGACTGTATTTAGGGATCATTTTAAAGACTTTTCCCCTTTCCAAATACCCACACTTGAGGTCTTATTCACTTGAGAGCTTGTGTATGTGACAGTGCATGCACAATACTGTCCCCGGTCTTAATAATGCCAAAGCACAGCATCGTTAACACAAACTAAACCTCTCCAATACTGCACCGGAGCGCTTTACAACGCTTAGTGTATCCCATCATGCATCATGTTTTGGAATTAATCATGAGACTTTTTGCAGAGATCTCACAGGAGGTCACGCAAACCTTTCCAATGTATGTGAAATATTAATAATCATAATTAGATATTGAGAATAATTTAGTAGTAAAACAAAGTGTTGCACGTTTTCTTGGTGCACAGAAAAGTATATTTATTTTGTACATCATTTGTAACTTCTTTTTATCACTTAATTAGAAGCACCACAAATTAAATTGTCATCTTTAATAGGGACTATTGGAAAAACATTTAGAAGTTTATTTTAAAATGCAAAGTTGAAACGAACTTTGTCATGTTAAGATCGACACACACTTGGGATCTTCATGCTCACTTGGGCCAAATAAAGGAAATGTGCAAAGATGGCAAGTGTGGGTATTTGGACCGTACAACAGTTTAAGAAACAACAAATGCTGTGCAAATGATAACAGCAGGAATGTTTGATAAAAGGGACAAACTATCACAGTCACAGACCAACCTGCCTCTGCAGCTTTCTGTCTTCTCCATTTCTGAAGGAATACCTCTCCACAAACACGACTGGGGTGACTGCTTCCTTTACGTCTTTTCAGCTAAAAAATAAATACAAGGGGAGAGAAAATAAAACAGAATTCTATACAGAATGTTAATAGTGATCTGTGAGCAAAATATTTAAGATATAAACTAATATGAATGAACTGCAAGATGGGAAAAATTTGTTTTTTTTTTTGTTTTTTTTGATTTACATTAAAAAGGTATTACAAGCATGGTACAGTAAATGTGATTACTGTGAAATATGTCATATAAAAGCACATTTAAACACTATCATTACAGTGGTACAACTATAGTTATTTTGGTGATTATTGTGCTATCACGAAACCATAGTAAAACTACAGTTACTGTGGTAAAAAACATGGTAAATGTCTTGTTTACTGGGTTTGACCTACTATTGTAGGTGTCATGGTTACCATGATTTTACTACAAATACAACTTCCATCTTTGAACCTGAAATGAATATAAAACGGATCCCAGGTCTATGGCACGTCACGTGACAGATAGAGTTTAATCACCCCAGTTAGCAGCTGTGTTCATTTAGTTAAACACAATGAAACTCAAAGACAGCCTCGGATGACCGATATAATACAGAGAGTAAACATAAGGCGCTCATCTGATTAATAAAGAAGACAGAATACATTTTATAACAAGCATTAAAAGAGCACATTTACTACTACTCACCCCACCTGCGGCTCTTGTAAACTGATGGCAAGTATCGCGATGTGTGCTGAATGATACTTCTTGAACGTGATTTCATAGCGATAAACATCTCATGTCAGTGACGCTAGAGGCCCTTGACCAGCCTTCAGTTTTTGACGCGTTGGGAGTGAATGGGTTGACGCAAAGCGCGTGATGCACGTGGTGGGAGTGGCGGCGCTGTATATTAATTATGTATTATTATTATTTAGGTCTTTTTCGGTTATTATTTCGAAGCTGTGTTGATTTGCTGTTTATTGATATTTTTAAAACTATAAGGCTACATCTATCAACATTTATTTAGATGTTATCATTGTATTCATTCATTTCTTTATTTTAATTATATTATTTCGGTCTTATTACCGGTGAAATATTACAGTAAGCCAGAACACGGGCCGAGCGGGGCTTATTCTAAGCCCATTAGCACAATCCAACGCGGACATTCATATCGCAGAATCTGACAGCGATCAGCGGCTCATCAGCAACAGCATTTTTAAGCAGCCTTTACAATAACCTTAATAAAAACTTTTAACTTTAGAGTCTAAAGTAAAAAAAAAAAAAAAAAAGGATCTCTGCTAGTTTATTTATTTATTTATTTATTTATTTATTTTTTATTTTTATTTAAACTATATTGTTTCTAAATGTGAAAATGTGTTACAGTTATGTGTCAAGGACTTGATATTGAATTCTGTAATTAAAAAAAAATCTAGGCCTATGAAAAAAATAAAAATCAATAAAAAAAAAGTAAAAAAAGAACCATTGCGCATTTTACAGCAAAAAAAGTTTTAATATGTGTTTTTGTCACCAGCAATACAGTATGTTGCTCAGTTTTGTTACAGTAAGTTAAGCTCCGATTTTTAAAAAAAAAAAGTTTCAGTGAGTTTCTTCTGTTGTCCTGTGGGGGAAAAAAATTAATTAATCAGAAAGTATCGTGCTGATGCACGAAAGATGCCTCCAATTGAAATGCATTAGTTTAAAAAAACGTGCTGCAATCACGAAAATAACGAAATAAACGTGTCCATGCCACGAATAAATAGATTAAATTACGTGACCAAATCACGAACTGCCGTGAGACTGCATCCGTGTGCGGACCACGGAAGATGAGTGTCATTGACTTGCGTTAGAGTTATCCGTGATCTCAGCACAGACTCCGTGCTCGTATCACAGATTTTAGTTAGGCTAACAGAATCAAAGTGAATTTTTATGATGGCAGGACAATGCAATAACTACAATAACTGTCTGGTTAACGTCATTATGGCATTGGAAAAGAAACAAATACTTCAAATGTTGCGTTTCCAAATGAGAAAGCACGTCCGTTGAGCGAGTTCTGTACTCCGTCATTGAAACGGGTATCCGTGTGTGGACCACGGAAGGTCAGTGTCATTGACTTGCGTTGGAGATATATCCGTGGCCGTGTCACGTAATTTGGGGCAATTCCGTGATGATTTCATGGATTTTGAGTTAAGGGCCCGTGGACATTTCACAGAATTCTGTGAGACCAGGTTGGCCAGCTGTGTAGTGACCACAGACTGGCCTCAGAAGAACTACAGACTGGGAGGAACAAATGTGTGCACATAAACTAAGAAACAAAAAAGGAGAATGAAAATGAGAGAAGAAGTGGGCAAATATATGTGAAGTGAAGTGAAGTGACATTCAGCCAAGTATGGTGACCCATACTCAGAATTTGTGCTCTGCATTTAACCCATCCAAAAATGCACACACACAGAGCAGTGAACACACACACACACTGTGAACACACACCCGGAGCAGTGGGCAGCCATTTATGCTGCGGCGCCCGGGGAGCAGTTGGGGGTTCGATGCCTTGCTCAAGGGCACCTAAGTCGTGGTATTGAAGGTGGAGAGAGAACTGTACATGCACTCCCCCCACCCACAATTCCTGCCGGCCCAGGACTCGAACTCACAACCTTTCGATTGGGAGTCCGACTCTCTAACCATTAGGCCACGACTTCCCACGACTTCCCACAATTAGAACATGTTCTAATTGTGCTATTAATAATCACAAATTATATATTTAATATTGCAGCCGTTTCTCAAAGCAAATTCATGGAGCTTTCTTAAAGAAAATGTCTCGTCTAGAGTTTGAAAGTAGATCTGAACTGTGCTCAGATTTGCCAAGATCCTGAATTCTGCAATCCAAAGTCATAGATCTAATATGAACTCAAACATTTCTCCTCAGATTCAACCAAGAGCATTTGATCTGAGTTGTTATCAACATTCATTTTATACAGTATGTCAGCAATTGTCTCCATTTGTGTCCTAAGGATTTTAATAGAAACATCTGAGACATAATTGATTCTTCCATGAAGCCCATTAAGTCTCAAAGAGGAATGTCTGAGCCTATATACAGAGCTGCAGAGACCGAGACTCCATTGGACATATGGTCTTCATTGAAGTTTGACTGACTGCTCTAATTCTCCTGTTCTTGCTTGTTCTTTCAGTTGTTCCTGGCCCTATGACACAACACATAAAAAAATATTCCAATAAAATTCCTAATTAAAGACTCCAGCATTTGAACACCTTCAGTTCATCAAACCTGCAGACTGTCACTCACACACTGTGCCCATGCTGACCAGCATATTAATGTTGGGTAACCGAAAAGTAGCTCCATTCACATCTGCGCCATATTTAAACATGCATTCCACACATTTTCTGCTCTAACCACAGCCTTGGCCTTCAAAAGCTCAGACACACGTTTAGCACAGGCAAGCGGCTTTATCTGCTTAGATGGCATCACTAATATGGGAATTTCAACCTTTAAACACTTTGCATTCATCTGATCTCTGTTTATTTTGTTCTGCGCAGAGGATATGCTATAAAGGAGTGGACAGAATGCTTTTGTTGTATTTTTATAGTAAGACTTTTGATAAATAAGGGCTAAATGCAAACAGAGACTGAAGTGAGATCGCTGCTTTTGTGTCTTTGTAAAGCCTGATAAACCACAACAAAGGCTGATAAAGGTGGAATAAAAACAATAGAATAATGATAAAAGAATAATGCGGATAATGTGTCATACCTGGCGGAGGTGTGAAAAACTCGTTTGGTGAGAACAATAGAATAATGAATGGGGGAGTTGTCACAGAAAAAAACACAGTCAGAGCACATATGAGTGTTTACATGTGAGATCTTACAGAGATGACAAGTGCCATAAATCAATCTGATTAGCCTTCTCTAAAAACACACATGACATGGCCTTATTAAAATATTTCATAAAATTCACAGTTTTACAGATTTGATTATGAATTTTTTTATGAAGTTTTGGAAGACTTGTGGCTTTAGCTACACTGTGTTTTCAAACTCATATCCTACATCAACAATTTTTTAAATACATTTAAAAAATATGTTTTTAATATTTTTATTTTTGTTTTTATGTTTGAGCTTATATATCTCTATTATCGTAACAGTCTGAGTGATTCTGATTACTGAACAGTAAACTTTGAAGTGTCAGCTTTGTGAACAAAGGTTGATTGTGTATCTAGTCAGAAAGAATCATTAGCAGAAACCTTTTTATTTTGGGTATTTCATTTCTGTCTCCATGCCAAAAAAGGGGGGTGACTAGTAAGGGGTTAACATCCTAACGTTTTTTGCCATAAAAGAAAAATCAATAATTTTGACCCATACAATGTTTTTTTGGCTATTGCTACAAATATACCTCAGCGACTTAAGACCGGTTTTGTGCTCCAGGGTCACATATTCTGTACTGTTTTACTGTACTGTAGGAAGGAATCATTTTCTGCTGTGGGAAACACATTAAAGGACACATAAATGATTATGTTCAACAAAAGATTAACAATAACAATAACAATCTCCTGCTTTGTTTCATACAAAAAAAAGGACTTTCATCAAAGCTTAAGAGATGTTACAGTGTTGTATCCATTACCACTGAGCCTACAGGCAAGTGACATCCAAATTAAACAATCTGGACACAGACAACGATTGCTTTAGTGAGGACAACAAAGGGAGGATGAGAGAAGGAAAAGGAAGGAAAAGATAGGAGATTTTTGTCAGAGACAGACAAAACAAGATCCATGTTTGATTCGCTGTTTCCTTGTAGTTATTTGTAAAATTTACTAGCAAATTCTGAGTGTAAATTGTTTTTATGCCAAATTGATCTCAGTGTAGCATGTAATGTATGCAAACAGATGGAAATAATGTGTGGTTGATTTCAAACTTCGAAGCAAAGGCATTAGGATTATGACCTGGATTGACTGGCACCACCACGACTTAAATATTTACATAGCAGAAAATACTCACATTTAAATGACGAAGCTTCAAATGAAAGTATGCAGCCCTTCTCCAGAGGACCCATTTACTGGAGCCATGTCATTTAAGAATGTCAGAAGTCTGAATGTTATCCGTCTGGTAAATTTGCTCTTTGGCGACGACAGGGCTGGACTTCTGTTTTGTAAAACCAAGTTTGAACCGACTGAAAGGTTACTGAAATAAAACAACCAGGCTTAATATAATGAGTTTTTATAGGAGTCATCTGCAGCTGTAAATTGTATAGTTTATTATATCCAGTCTTGAACAGATTCAATATGTAGTTATTTGGAGCACCAAAATCTCTAGTTTTATGTAGACTTACTCATTTACTACTGGCATAAAATAAGGCCCTAACTAAAGTGTCGCTTACTAAAACTGAAATCATTCAAATAAAGCTGAAATCAAATCAAATATAAATATTAAATGAAAAACAATTCTTTTTTCAAGCAACAGATGAATACAACATACATATAACATTTCATTACATTAGATGTTTTGCTACTGAAATAATTTCCCTGCACCTACGTACAGTTAATTAATCACATGACATTTATGTCTCAGGTGACTGGCTCAGAAGTTCTATTGCTCAGATCTGATCATCCATAAGCAAAAAACACAAAAAAACAACAAAAAACCCACATATATACTAATAACTTTACCCAAATATACTAGACATCACTGTTGTTACTTATTTTAGTATTACTGAGTTTTTTATTTAAATTCAATTTAAAATTTTTGTTTAGAGTTTTCCAATTTTCCATTTTCATTTTATTGTTATTTTATCATTTGTTACTGTTTTATATATACTTACATAGGCATTTATTTATTTATTTATTTTATTTCAAATAACGAAAATGTTTATTATGGTTTTAGCTTTATTTTTATAACCCTGCACTTTCTTTCTTTTTTTGCAGGGTTTAGAGAAGACTAAATTCAAAATTTTATTCAATATTCAGCATCTTCTAAAAGAATTACTTGTGCTTCTATTGTAAATTTCTATGATTAAAAGCATCTGCCAAATGCATAAATTCAAAAGTGAAGAAATGTTTCAAACCAAACCATTAAAGGGATAATCCAGCCTAAAAATGAATATCTTGTGTGTTTGCTGTTTAACACAAGAAATAAATTCATGCAAATTTACAACGACATGATGGCGGAAAATTACAGCACTTTCATTTTTGAGTGAAGCTGTCTTTTAAACATCCTCCAAAGATTCCATTACAATTACAAAAACCTCCTTCCTTGATGATGAACACAGTCTGGGAACTAGAAAACAAGGATTTGTTTACCAGTGAACTGAAAAAAACCTGTGCATTGTAACTGCAAAACTTACACTATGTACCTTTAATGATCTGAGGCCATGCAGACAATGTCAGGAACAAAACACCCGAGACATGTGCTAACAGCAACTACACAGACATAAGCCTTTACTGCTTTCTCAGTGCAAAATCTCTATTCCAGATATCTCAGAAGTCTGCATTAAAGATCAGACTAGTCTCTACTCATCAGCGAGACACGCTTGCACCAAACAGTAAAGCAGAGTGAAAGGTTTGAGTGCTGACACACCACATGAGAGAAGCTAGTGACTCACAGGGAAGGCAATGGGGATGGCGCACAGGGGCCATGTTAGTGGTTGGAGTGACTGAGCAAGAGACAGCTTTATGTTTTTGAACATATTTTTGGGGCCCATTAGCAGAACTAGTGGTCGCTCCGCCATGTCTCTGTCTCAGTCCTTCTTATTTTGCAAAGAAATATTTTTCATACTTACTCATTTTTCCTATCACTACAGTCGTGGCCAAAGGTTTTGAGAATTACTTAATATTGGAAATTGGAAAAGTTGCTGCTTACGTTTTTATAATAGCAATTTGCATATACTCCAGAATGTTATGAAGAGTGATCAGATGAATTGCATAGTACTTCTTTGCCATGAAAATTAACTTAATCCCAAAAAAACCTTTCCACTGCATTTCATTGCTGTCATTAAAGGACCTGCTGAGATCATTTCAGTAATCGTCTTGTTAACTCAGGTGAGAATGTTGACGAGCACAAGGCTGGAGATCATTATGTAAGGCTGATTGGGTTAGAATGGCAGACTTGACATGTTAAAAGGAGGGTGATGCTTGAAATCATTGTTCTTCCATTGTTAACCATGGTGACCTGCAAAGAAACGCGTGCAGCCATCATTGCGTTGCATAAAAATGGCTTCACAGGCAAGGATATTGTGGCTACTAAGATTGCACCTAAATCAACAATTTATAGGATCATCAAGAACTTCAAGGAAAGAGGTTCAATTCTTGTAAAGAAGGCTTCAGGGCGGCCAAGAAAGTCCAGCAAGCGCCAGGATCGTCTCCTAAAGAGGATTCAGCTGCGGGATCGGAGTGCCACCAGTGCAGAGCTTGCTCAGGAATGGCAGCAGGCAGGTGTGAGCGCATCTGCACGCACAGTGAGGCCAAGACTTTTGGAAGATGGCCTGGTGTCAAGAAGGGTAGCAAAGAAGCCACTTCTCTCCAAAAAAAACATCAGGGACAGATTGATCTTCTGCAGAAAGTATAGTGAATGGACTGCTGCGGACTGGGGCAAAGTCATATTCTCCGATGAAGCCCCTTTCCGATTGTTTGGGGCATCTGGAAAAAGGCTTGTCCGGAGAAGAAAAGGTGAGCGCTACCATCAGTCCTGTGTCATGCCAACAGTAAAGCATCCTGACACCATTCATGTGTGGGGTTGCTTCTCATCCAAGGGAGTGGGCTCACTCACAATTCTGCCCAAAAACACAGCCATGAATAAAGAATGGTACCAAAACACCCTCCAACAGCAACTTCTTCCAACAATCCAACAACAGTTTGGTGAAGAACAATGCATTTTCCAGCACGATGGAGCACCGTGCCATAAGGCAAAAGTGATAACTAAGTGGCTCGGGAACCAGAATTTTGAAATTTTGGGTCCATGGCCTGGAAACTCCCCAGATCTTAATCCCATTGAGAACTTGAGGTCAATCATCAAGAGGCGGGTGGACAAACAAAAACCCACTAATTCTGACAAACTCCAAGAAGTGATTATGAAAGAATGGGTTGCTATAAGTCAGGATTTGGCCCAGAAGTTGATTGAGAGCATGCCCAGTCGAATTGCAGAGGTCCTGAAAAAGAAGGGCCAACACTGCAAATACTGACTCTTTGCATAAATGTCATGTAATTGTCGATAAAAGCCTTTGAAACGTATGAAGTGCTTGTAATTATATTTCAGTACATCACAGAAACAACTGAAACAAAGATCTAAAAGCAGTTTAGCAGCAAACTTTTTGAAAACTAATATTTATGTAATTCTCAAAACTTTTGGCCACGACTGTAGATTAGATTAGCAATTCTAAAATCAGAATTAAAAAACATAAAGGTTAAGATATTTTGAGAAATTAATCTCAAAATAAAATATGTGGTTATATTTTCGGTCATCCGGCAAAAGTTTTGCAGGCAAAATCCTATCATTTGAATATAAATCCAAGCAACTGGGTCATTCTTGGAAAATCACTTTGTTTGAGGGGAACAATTTTCCTGCATCAGTTTTGCAATGGTTTGAAGATAGTAACGCAGGTTCGTTTGTGTTGACCAATAGAAAACTGTTTGGTTTGCAAGTCATTTCTGTGTGAGCTACACTACTGATAATATAAAATGGACCTTTTGCCACTGAAATTAAGATAATGTGACCTCACCTTAATGCAATGGATTTCTGACACCAAAAAAATATATAATTAGCATTTATTTGTAAGAGAGTGATGGAAAAATAAGAGGGCTAACTGAACATTTCTTTGTAATATGCGTATGAAATGCTCACAAATAGAGAACACTGTATTCCTGCTGGTCTTGTAACATAAAATAAACACTTTTGATCTATGCATGTTTTCCAATATCCAGGTCATTCTCAAACATTTAGCAGAACTAGACCTCTATGCCCTTTAAAAATATTTCAACTGCAGTGGTTTTCACATGGGATATGGTTTACATGGTCATGCAGGAGCATCCGTGGTGGCAAGACAAACTCCCAGCCAGCACAGCAACACAACACCTGGACCGAATTCACTCACCAATGGAAAATCAACTCAAGAACGGCGACATCTAACAGATAAAATATGACTGTGACAATGGGCCCACCAACATCTCCTACTGTAGGCGTTTGGAAGAGGTGGACAGAAGAACTCTAAACATCTTTCAAGGAGTAAGATTCTGGAGAGTGAAGTTAGTCATAAGAACTCCACTTTCCAAATATTATTCATCTTATTATCTCAATTATTATCCCTTCTATTTTCAATATACATGTTGCCTCTTGGTAATATTATTAGAAAATACGGAATTAGCTTCCACTGTTATGCTGATGATACTCAGCTATATATTTCAACGAGACCAGATGAAACTTCCCAATTATCTAAGCTAACAGAGTGTGTTAAAAATGTAAAAGATTGGATGACAAATAATTTTCTCCAATTAAATTCGGATAAGACAGAGATATTAATTATTGGACCAAAAAACACTACACAGAATCTTGTAGATTACAATCTGCAACTAGACGGATGTACTGTTACTTCCTCTACAGTCAGAAATCTGGGTGTTATATTAGACAGCAATTTGTCTTTTGAAAATCATATTTCCAATGTTACAAAAACCGCATTCTTCCATCTTAGAAACATTGCCAAGCTACGAAACATGTTATCTGTTTCTAATGCAGAAAAGCTAGTTCATGCATTCATGACCTCTAGACTGGACTATTGTAATGCACTTCTAGGTGGTTGTCCTGCTTCGTCAATAAACAAGCTACAGGTAGTCCAAAATGCAGCAGCTAGAGTCCTTACCAGGTCAAGAAAATATGATCATATTACCCCAATTTTACAGTCTCTGCACTGGCTACCTATTAAGTTCCGTATCTGTTACAAATTATCATTACTTACCTATAAGGCCCTAAATGGTTTAGCTCCTGCGTACCTAACTAGCCTTCTACCACGCTACAACCCATCACGCACCCTAAGGTCACAAAACGCTGGACTTTTGGTAGTTCCTAGGATAGCAAAGTCCACTAAAGGAGGTAGAGCTTTTTCACATTTGGCTCCCAAACTCTGGAATAGCCTTCCTGATAATGTTCGGGGTTCAGACACACTCTCTCTGTTTAAATCTAGATTAAAAACGCATCTCTTTCGCCAAGCATTCGAATAATGTATCTCTTAAATTGTGAGTGTAGTTGCATCTGCATTTTTATTCTTTAGCTTGGGTTAAACTAATTTTACTTTGTTGGATCAGCAGCTATGCTAATGATGTCTCTATTTTGTTTCTATGTTTTGCCACGGGATTTACATCCCGTGGTAACTAGGATTTACACAAGCTCCAGTCTGGATCCAGAACACCTGAGAAGAGATGATGCTGACCCTCAGAGGACCCCAGATGATGCTAACCTTGAATCAACAAACAGAACTAACAATTATTGCTACATGTGTGACTGCATCCTATAATTACTATTAATTAATAATATTGATAGTTCATCATCTAGCTGACTACGTCTTGTATTATTATTATTATTTTTATTTTTCTAAAATCCTGTCAAACGTGCACAAACTACTAGCTACTACTAAATATTGTAGAAACATAATTTTCTGTAAAGTTGCTTTGTAATGATTTGTATTGTAAAAAGCGCTATACAAATAAACTTGAATTGAATTGAATTGAATTAGTGTCTGGATACAAGCAGCCAAGCCAATGATTGACTCGTTCAACTCAAAGTTTCTCTACTCTTCTTGTCAGAGCCAGATCATTATAAAACATGATTCACAGCGGGGTCAAGGTTTGGCTGGTTATATGTGGCCTCATTAAGCCCTGCTGGCAAATACCAAAACTACATCATCTGGACACTTCTTTCCTTATTCCAAATTAGTCAGGAATTTTATTTTTCTGCCAATTTTTGGACGCAAAATGGAATTTTACTTTTATTCTTATGACGTAAAATCAAATACTTTCAGAGATAAATTGAGAAAATAATGTGAATTCAGAGTTTTTGCCTCTGGTGGCAGACCACTATCTTACATTAACAAAAATTATTGTTATTTTTTGGGTGGGCAAAAAACAAACAAACCAAAATAAAAATTTAGAAGTATACACAGTGGCAGTCAGGAATATTTTGGATTTTTCAAGTATTTTTTAAATAATTTCTTTATGCTCACCAAGGCTGCATTTATTTGATTTAAATACAATAAACGGTTATATGGTGAAATATTATTACAATTTATAATAAAAACAAAGCTGAATTTTCAGCAGCCATAACTCCACTCTTCAGCATCACATGAATAATGTTTTACGATTTTTTTCTGCTTAATATTTCTGTGGAAAGTCAATTTAATATTTCATTGGCTGCTGAATAACAACAACAACAAAAATTCAAAGTACAGGTAAAACACCAGTTAAAAAGTTATGGAAAATTCCTTCATTTTAATACAGCACAGTACTTTATCAGCTATTTTCATGGATTTTTAGAATGTATATTTTAAATGTTTAATATGGTAAACAATACCATATTATTACATCTAAACTGGGATACATATATGTGGGTACATGGCTAGCATGTAACATTATGAGATTATGCAGGTGCTGACATCCCTGACCACTGCAGTGGAAAAAGAAAATAGAAGGAAATGTCAAAGGGAATTGAGTGGAGCTCAATATCAGTATTAAATTCACTGCATTTTCATAATCACTTTAGAAACGAAGGCATGAAACTTTCTTTGGGCCAATAGTGTAACATTAAACCAGCCTTCAATGGGTCTTCTGAGAATTCAAGCACACAATACACTTTAGAAACCTGTAGAAAACAAAGTAAACTTGCACCAAGACATGCACTGTGGTCTCTTTGAAGTAATGGAGCTGGCTGGCTGCTGCAATGACATGCTAACAGCTTCTGCAGGGAAGTAGTGATTGCTTAATGTGTGTCTTAAAGCACCATCATGCACGTATAAACATACCAGTGCTTTTGATCTTCATGTCTGCACCGCAGATATTGTGACTAAATTATGATGCAAACACATAAACTGCTGTCAAGGCAGACAGAGAAATGAGTTGCTGCCTTAATCTTCTTAATCTATTGGTGAAATGAAATCTGACATCATCTTTATATTTCATGTACTGGATTTACAGTACAGCCAAAATATGCTATTATTTTCATGAGAGAAAGTACAAAACAATACAGACCAAAAGATACAAACCCTGCTGAATTTCCGCCCTGGTCCTGGCTAGTTTGCCTGTTACTAATTTAGCTGTTATATTAGAATAATAATGCTAAAGCATGAAAGTAATTTTACAATTCAGAAATAGATTATTATTTAAATTATACAAATATGGCATATAAAATTCAAATATGATCTATTTTTATTCATTTGATTCAAATTTGTATTATTATTTATATAATAATAAACATTATAGTAAGTATGTGTATGTGTGTGTGTGTGTGTGTGTATATTATAAAACATACATACTGTATATACTGTAACAACATACATTTTTAGTGAATTGTTGGCCTTCTGGAAAGTATGTACTTATTTACTGTACTCAATACTTGGTAGGGGCTCCTTTTGCTTTAATTACTGCCTCAATTCAGCGTGGCATGGAGGTGATCAGTTTGTGGCACTGCTGAGGTGGTATGGAAGCCCAGGTTTCTGTGACAGTGGACTTCAGCTCATCTGCATTTTTTGGTCTCTTGTTTCTCATTGAAATCAGCATCTTCAAAAAGCTGGTCAGCAGAAGGAAGCATGAAGTGCTCCAAAATGTATTGGTAAACAGGTGTAGTGTTTTCAAAAACCACAATGGACCAACACCAGCAGATGACACTGCACCCCAAATCATCACAGACTGTGAAAACTTAACACTGGACTTCAAGCAACTTGGGCTATGAGCTTCTCCACCCTTCCTTTAGACTCTAGGACCTTGGTTTTCAAATGAAATACAAAACTTACTCTCATCTGAAAAGAGGACTTTGGACCACTGGGCAACAGTCCAGTTATTCTTCTCCTCAGCCCAGGTAAGACGCCTCTGACGTTGGTTCAGGATTGGCTTAACAAGAGGAATACGACAACTGTAGCCATATTCCTTGACACGTCTGTATGACCTTGACCCCAGCCTCAGTACATTCCTTGTGAAGTTCACTCAACTTTCTGTTAACATGCTTGGATACAGCACTCTGTGAACAACCAGCTTCTTTGCCAATGAATGTGGCTTACCATCTTTTTGAAGGGTGTCAATTATTGTCTTCTGGACAACTGTCAGATCAGCAGTCTTCCCCATGATTGTGTAGCCTAGTGAACCAAACTGAGAGACCATTTTGAAAGCTCAGGAAACCTTTGCAGGTGTTTTGAGTTGATTAGCTAGCTCAGTCGTTCTCAATTCCAGTCCTCACGCCCCACTACTCTGCACATTTTGTACGTTTCTCTTATTGCTTCAGACGTTTGTTCTATTCGAACATAAGTGCCCTTCGAAGTGGACCTCACAGGATATTCCGCCATGATTCCAGTTCAAAGCGAATGTATATGTTCCATTTAAAGTGCATTGAAGTGTGCGAGACATGAATTTAAATTGTATTGATTTACTGAGGTATATGATGTCACACTTGTCCGTGTGTGCAGACTGACATTGTGCAACGCAAGTCCATGAATGAATGTTCCGAAGTGAAGTAAACTTCAACAGATTTCCCCTGTTCAGGTAGTAGGGAGCAGTAAACACTCTGTAGAGACCATGTCAATCAGAACACAGTTCATGCTCGGAGTTCACTTCTAACAAGCTGATTATCTGAATCAGGTGTGTAAACAAAGATAGATGTGAGGACTGCAATTGAGAACTGCTGAGCTAGCTGATTGGCATGTCACCATATTCTAATTTGTTGAGATTCGTGGGTTTTTGTTAAATGTGAGCCAAAATCATCACAATTAAAAGAACCAAAGACTTCTTCAGTCTATGTGCATTGAATTTATTTCATACACAAGTTTCACAATTTGAGTTGAATTACTGAAATAAATGAAATTTTCCATGACATTCTAATTTTTTGAGATGCACCTGTATATATAGGTATATGTATGACCCTAGACCACAAAACCAGTCTTACATTGCTGGAGTATATTTTTATCAATTGCCAAAAAAACATTAGATGGGTCAAATTATCGATTTTTCTTTTATGCCAAACATCATTAGAATATTAAGTAAAGATCATGTTCCATGAAAATGTTTGAAAATTTCCTAACGTAAATATATCAAAACATAATTTTTTATTAATAATATGCATTACTTCAAATTCATTTGGACAATTTTAAAGGCGATTTTCTCAGTATTTTGATTTTTTTGCACCCTCAGAACACTGTCTGATTCAGAGGCTAGTGCTCTGCTGGGTTGGCCCAGGAAGAGCATGAGATGTCTGAGGATGGTGAAGAAGCTGAGGCTGAGCCTTCTCAGTCTTCCTGCCCTGCATATGATGAGCTGTTGGAGGTTATGGATTGTGCGACGGAAGGTGACGCTGCGAGGTTGTCTCGACGAACGTTATCTTTCTGACCATAGCCCTCCAGCTGAGGTGAGCCTTCCATTTCTTCCTGATCTCCATACAGAGATCGAGAAGGGATATGAGAGGCTGTTTTCCTCAAGCAAGTGTCTTGCTCACTCAGCTAAGTAAATTACAGCTAGCTGTTCCAGCCTTGGAACATGCGGTAGGTCGAGCTCCACTCTCATCTGAAAGCTGGGTGTGTGCCCCTCCCCTCAGCTAGATATTTACTGATAGCCACTCCAGCATTATACCATAGACAGAGTGATGACTCTCAAACATATTGGTTTTGGGATGCACAAGTCCATCTATGAGCTGCTCCTTCAGAATGCCACGAGAGCCTATTAGAATTGTATCCTAAAATCCATAATATGGTAAGTGTGCACATGAAGCCTTTGCGCACTTTCTAAAATCCAGACTGTGGTAAGCTTCGCACGGTTGCTTCGTGCCCTTTCTTGAGTTGGTAAAAGCCCCATTTATCTTGGGTGTCACTCGACCTATGTATCTTCAGGGTACCTATTTAAACAGGGTGTTGTTACTAGGGATCTGTTCAGACAGTTCTTTCAGCAAGCTTACACGAGAGCAGGTGGTAGCCCCTGTGTGACAGGCCAAGACTTAGTATGATGCTAGGCTCTTGGTCATATCCCTTTGAAGGAATCTATTCTTGATTCCAAGCCTTGAACTCTACCTTGGGCCCAGGAGTCTGGCCCAAACAGGTAAGTTTGGGTACGTAGCCTAGGAAAATGCAAAAAGCTCTCTCTGCTTTGCCATCTACAGGTCTTAACCAAGAGTAGGCTATGTAGCGGTCCATTCGATATTAAAAGTGCATATTCTCTTTTTCGTGGCCACACTGGCCATGGCTGCTTAACCTGACCGAACAGCCCGAGCGTTCTCCAATTTGAGATTGTTGAGGAGGCGTTCGTGCACCAGTCAACAGTTTGATTGACGTACGACTCAGCCTATCGACTAACGCTTTTATTGCTCTCCTCTGAACTATTGGACCTAGTTAACATTATGCCCATGGACGTATCCGTGTATTTATTAGGGTCGAATGTAAAAGCGGGACAGATGCTCAATTTGAATGAGGCGGGACAAAGGGTAAAATTGCTGTACAGTACAACAAAGCGGGACAGGTGGTCACTCTATTCGCACCAGTTATTCAGCCAATAAAGTGTAGGCCTATGTATTTCTCAATTGTGTCTAGTACTATATAAATTACAAAGGTATTTCAAACGACCCGACTGACCGCGACCCAAATATCATTAAAAATATTTTTGGATGACTCGTATCCGCGGGTAACCGCGGGTGACCGCAGGCACCCGCTCATTTTGGATCAACCCGCGCATCACTGGTGTCAGTATACCGCTCCCCATAGCGACCCATAGAGGACACAGTTCAAAGTTCCCTTCAAAGGGAATGTCTCAGAGTTTTTATGTAACCATAGTTCTCTGAGCAGGGAATGAGACACTGCATCCTCTAGGTTTCTTGCCATGCTTTGGACGCAAGTTTCAGATGAAGAAGTGAATGACGTGTTCTCCTGATGCCTATTTATTCAATAGTCTCACCAGTAATGACGTCATGGGCTGTCGCCGGCCAATATGTTGTTGGTGCTTTTTCAATGTATGCTTCAGACACAGGTCACAATGAGGCGTTCCCCATAGAGAACCCTAGAGGACGCAGTGTCTCATTCCCTAATCAGGGAACCATGGTTACATAAGTAACCTGAGTCGTTTATATAATATATATTTGTTACATTTATATAGCGCTTTTCTGGGCACTCAAAGTGCTTTACATGAATGCTTAGGAGGCCATGATGAGGCCAATGGGCAAATTTGGCCAGGATGCGGGGGTTATACCCCTATTCTTTTTCAAAGGGCAACCTGGGATTTGTAATGACCACAGAGAGTCAGGGCTTTGGTTGAATGTCTCATCCAAAGGAGAGTGCTTTTTAAAGTATAGTGTCCCCATCATTACTGTATACTGGGGCTTTAAGACCTACAGACTGCCCAAACTAACACCTTTTCCAGTTGTTCGAACAGGGCTGGTTTGCAGCAGTCAATTATACTTACAACTAAATATATATATACATTTATAGTGTGCAAACAAACAAAAAATGGTTCAATGTTTTAGTCTTTTAAAAGACTTTGGTGACAGCTCCCATACTTGGAGAATAAAAGAACACAGATGCTTTTGAGTCACATATCAGATTGCACTGGGTGTTTTCCTCCCTGTATTTGATTATAAGTATAAGCGACTGCTGCAAACCTGAAATCAGGAAGAGTAAAGAACACAATGATCCCTCACAACAGCTGTAAATCAGAAACCATAATCAACATTGCCAAGTGCAAATGGACAGCAGCGCTCTGTCCCACTGACCCCAGCCCTGTCCCAAACAACCTCAAGGAATGACTTACTCACATCAAAGACATTCCTGCTCTGAAGGATGGCACTAAAGAAAAGTAGACTGGATCATATTTGTGTGTTTGCAAAGTAGAACACAACTGCTCTGCAGACTAAAGGCATTTACTCATGTACAGGATGGGCAGAAGGAGCAGATTACAGAGAGAAGAAGGGCTGGAAAAGAATCATTGGCTCCAGTCTGGAAAAACCAAGGAGACAAAGGTTTCAGCTCAGAGCAGGGGGTCAAGGTTATGCTGGTTAGCTGCAGAAGTTAGCCTCTGCTGGTAGATGCGGTAACTACATCATTATATAGGTAAAAAAACACATTTTGGCAAAAACGATGTTTGCTCTTTAATAAGCATTTCACATTATATTTTTTATATAATGGTTGAATGGTTGAAGGGCAGTGCTAAATTTACACACACACACACGTGTGTGTGTGTGTGTGTGTGTGTGTGTGTGTGTGTGTGTGTGTGTGAAGCTGCAGAAAATAGTTATGTTTCCCAGAAAACAAAATAAGTTCAATTTTCCAAGATCTTCAAATTCAAAGTTTTCACCTCCAGGCTCTCAAAGGAACAGTTCACCCAATAATGAAAATGTTGTCATCATTTACTTACTCTCATGTGATTGCAAACCTGTATGAGTTTCTTTCCTATGTTAAACAAGAAGAATATATTTGGAAGAATGCTGGTAATCAAACAGCTGATAATCCCCATCAACTTCCGCAATATTTCTTTCCCTACTACGGAAGTCAAAGGGGACCAACAGCTGTTTGGTTCTTCAAAACTTATACAGGTTTGGCACAAAATGAGGGTGTGAAAATGATGACAAAATTTTTGGGTGAACTATGACTTTAATGCCTGTTTTTTAATCTAATTATTTTGACCCATGCATGCTCTAGGCTGAACCCACAGCTGTTCTGCATGGGACTGTGCACGTGTTCAGGAAAAATAAGAGCTGTTGTCTCACAGTGACCCAGGTTTGAGTCTGGCCTGGGTCACGTCATGATCTCCTGAAGCCCCACTTTCCTGTCTACACTCTACAGTCCTATAAAAATGGCTACAAAATAATAAATAAATAATTAAATACTGGGCCAGTTATCATAACTGCCAATCCATCTTTATTTTATAAAGTTTACTTTTTCAAACTGCATTGTGTCAGAGCAGAACTCTGTCCAGGCAAAACCATGAAAATGTAGAAGGATGAGTCAAAACCATTTGATTTACAGTCAGTCTGTCCATGTTCTAGAGTGTGTTTGTGCTTCAAAGAATGATTGGTGCTCTGTTTTCATGCAGGCATGTGAATTACTGAGTCATAATTTATGAATCTATTACAGGTTCTGGATTTGAGTCCCACCAAACTGAACTTCAGTGGAGGAAATTATTCCATCCGGATGTAACCTGCTACACCAAATATACTATTAAACAACATATCACATCAAATATAAACTGTAATTGAAAATACAGAGTGTGAACTCAAAGTCCTTCCTGTCAGACAGGCCAGAAGATTTACATGCTGAAAACTCAAATCCAGCCAAAGTGGATGCTGTGCATGTGTGTTGTTCAGTATGATTTGTTTTGAATTAAATGCATACTTTTATTAAATATTTTTTTGATGAATTAAACTGGTCAAAAGTGACAGGAAAGACATTAATAATGTTACAAAAGAATTTTCAGTCTATTGATACACACATGAGATAATTAATATATTAGTAACTAGTTACTAAAAAGTACTGACAAGCATATTTAGTCTCAGGGGATATAGCAAAATAAAGACCTTTGAGAAACAGAAATGTTCTTCACCATCATAACTTAATGCTTCATTATTGGTATTTTTACAGATACATCAGATGTTGATATGAAAATCATATCATTCTGACTGTGATTACTGTACTACCCTTGCAAATAATTAACCATTTACACAATTAACACCTCGTCACTTATATTAAATTAAAACGTCTTGAACTTTAGACTGTAATTTAGAGTCCAATTCAACTGTTGGGTGACTTTGTGACAGGCTAATTTTTGTGTCAAATAAATATTATATTTACAGTAATATTCTGCTATGGTTTTGTTTGCTGCTCCACATCTCTGCATCAGAAAAATCTCCTTCTTTGTAAGTGTGTGTATAATTCAGCTCTCATATAATTCAGCAACAAGACCAAACAGTCCTCACAAAATGAGTTTTGCTGTTTTATTTCCAGTTCAGAGTCGGAATATTGAAGCCATAGATATTGTTTAGTGTGGCTTTTTACTCTGTGGCTGTAAGAAATAGGATTTATTTTTCTTCCGTTTAGCTGTTTTGGCTGACGCACTGTTTGCACAGGCTTTGACTTTGTGGAAAATGTGCTACAAATCACAAAAAGGGCAGAAACCTTTAATTCCAGGAGCTTCTATATAACTGTAATCATTGTAAGGAATGGAATAATTATGAAGCATTTTAATGAAGATGTCATTCATCTTTATGCTTACCGTGTAAGTTGCATGACAGAAAGTAATGAGCAATTAACAACTACTAATTAATTTTCTTAAATGCTGCTCGGTTTAATTTATTTGAGTTTATAAACATATTTGTGAGCGCTTCAATTTGACAAACATTCGCTGCTGTAATGGATTTGTTGGCTTGTGTCATATGGACAAATCATCTCTCAGAATGCTTTATCTTTGCAATGCAGAGACACATTTTCTCGTGTCACTTGACAAAGTCAAAAGTTCATTTTTCTTTTCTTTTCTTTGCTTGTTACCATGGCAATAAAAACCCTCCCACGTTGCACCATCATTAGAAGCACCTGTTGGCACTGTCATGGTGATAAGCGGGTGCTAATGTGACCCGCACTGACGTGGATATTGACCATGGATGTGAGGGAAGCTATGGGTGAGTGCACAGGGTTACTGGCGCATGGCTTTGTGAGGCTTACGTCTTACACAAAATGACGGAGTTCAGCGGATTACATCCTCTAGAATACCAGCAGAGCTGATTAGCTGGACTGTCCATCAGCCAATATGTCATAATACATGACTCTGCCCCCTAAGAAACTAAACCCCTCCCATATTAAATGCCAATGAGACATAAGTCAGAGTAACTTAACCTTACCTTACCTTACCCGACCCAGCCCATCCCAACTTAACCTAACCTAAACTAACCTAACCTAATCCAACCCAACCCAGCCCAACCCAACCCAACCCAACCCAACATAACCTAACCTAACCTAACCTAACCCAACCCAACCCATCCCATCCCATCCCATCCCAACCCAACCCAACCCAACCCAGCCAAGCCCAACCCAACCCAACCCAACCAACCCCAGCCCAACCCAACCCAACCTAACTTAACCCAACCTAAGCCAACCCAGCCCAACCCAACCTAACCCAACCTAACCCAGCCCAGCCCAGCCTAACCTAACCTGCCAACTGAGGGCTGAACTATCTGCATTTTTTCCTGACAAAAAATAAAAATAATAATAATAATAATAATAAATCTCAAGCTTTGCAGTGTTTGTTTTTAGGGGTGAAAATTTCAAAGCGGGTGCTAATGTGACCCGCATTGACGTGGATATTAACCCTGGATGTGAGGGAAGCTATGGGTGAGTGCACAGGGTTACTGGCGCATGGCTTTGTGAGGCTTACGTCTTACACAAAATGACGGAGTTCAGCGGATTACATCCTCTAGAATACCAGCAGAGCTGATTAGCTGGCCTGTCCATCAGCCAATATGTCATAATACATGAATCCGCCCCTAAGAAACTAAACCCCTCCCATCTTAAATGCCAACGAGACCTAAGTCAGAGTAACTTAACCTTACCTAACCTTACACAACCCAGCCCATCCCAACTTAACCTAACCTAAACTAACCTAACCCAACCCAACCCAGCCAAGCCCAGCCCAACCCAACCCAACCTAACTTAACCCAACCTAACTTAACCCAACCTAACCCAGCCCAGCCCAACCTAACCTGCCAGTTGAGGGCTGAACTATCTGCATTTTTTCCTGACAAAAATAATAATAATAATAATAATAATAATAATAATAAAAAATCTCTAGCTTTGCTGTGTTTGTTTTTAGTGGTAAAAATTTCAAAACAAACATATATAAATACTTTTATATATTTATAAAATGTTATAAGTTTAAATAAGTTTAACAAAATATAATTTTACCAATATGTTTTACCACACTTTTTCTTTCTCTTTTCAATTTAGGAATAGTTTGAACTTTTAAACTGGTACTAACCAAAAAACCTCAGTGGAAATATTGAGTTCCAGCAGGCTTTGCGGTTTGCAGGTGGAAGTATCAGTATTTCTCAATAAGCCTTTGAGGATACAGACTTTATGCCTAAAAACACTAAAGAGCAGATGAGGATTGTGGGAGTTTTGGGTTAATTTGTATAGAAGTAAGAAAACACACCATTCCAGTCTCTCTGGCCACCTCAGATTGTGTCTCCATGCAGCTAATTTAGCAAAAAGAAAAATACATCAAATTTACTTGGCATCTAGTTTGTTTGTGTAAAACTAAGGCAGTTTTTTTTTTACTTCAGTCTGGTTTCAGGTTGGGTTTTTGATGGTTTAGTCACTTCTTAACTTGCCAAACCTGCTGGACACCAATGCAGGGAGACCAACTAATACCAGAAGACCAACTTAGGCTATTTTTTAGGTGGTCTTTTCTGCCTGTGAGTGAGTGTTGCATTGCTCACTTTCAGACATCTGAACTCAATGTACCATTGTTTTTTTTCTTTTTGTAACCATACACAGAAGAAAAACTCACCAAATTTTCCAAAAGAGACCCTCCAGCCACGACAGTCCACAAGGCTTGAGTAGCAGGAAACTTTCCCAACAAAATATTAGTCTCTAGGCAAAGGATGCTGGCAGGTCTGTTTGGCTCCAGTTTTACCCTGGAAGTCCGCTAGCCGTTGGAATACACATTATGGGAAAAAGGACACATCATCTGAGCACTGGAGAGAAGCGCACCCGGTTCCTTCCAGAGCTTTTACACACAATGCAGAATAAATTTTACTGTTCAATCTGGCTTGACATAACTCAGTTTGAGAGCATCTACCACATACACAAAACATTATGTCCAGAGCAGAACAATAAATTTATTACAAGCAACCATAAACTGATTTTACAAGGTGCCCTTTACATAAAGTTCTTTTCGGTTCTGTTTTTACCATGAAGGCCACCATTACATTAGGTTTTTTTTTGCGTCAAGATAAAAAAAGGTCAACATAACTGATGCCAAAAAGGCGCTGCTTCCCGTATGTGTAGTATAAGATTGCACTTGCAATCAGTATAATATAACCATTTTTTAATGCACGATGCAACCTAGTAGTAAGTTTAAGAAAATATGAGATTATCAGTGAATAACTGATAGTGGATAAACTGACAGTGGACAGCATGACACAGACCAAAACAAAAACAGACATTCTGACACGGAACACACGTTTCAAAGTAGAATAACATTGTTTTTCAGAGAAACAAGTTTGCAAACTCAGCATGTTTCCTAAATATATCTGCAAACATATGATATTTTTATGCTTTAGTATTACATCCAAAACCTTTAATTTCAGTTTCAGTTGCATCATGATATTACTGCTGGTTTAACATTTCTATCGTAAAACAACTGAAGTGTCTGGTATTCACAATCAGTTTCTGTGAATGGCAAAGCCCTGCTTTCTTTGATTTGATTGGCCACCACAATCATTTAGACTTTGATGAGCGTGGTTACAGCCCTGACTAAAAACAAAAACAAAAAAAACTATACGATGAAGTACATCATGGCAAATCCTAAAGGAACAACTGACCAAGTACATTATGTTTTAAAAGACCGTTTGCTTATTTTGACAGAAGCGGATTCACGGAAGGATCAGAGTGCTGCAGTATGATTTACCGATTCATACGGTGTCGGGACGGACAGGTCATGACTGTTTGTTCCATAACAACATGAGTCCGACTCTCCATCAGGATGCATTAGACTGATTAGCCAGACGTTTGATAAACTGGGCCATGATCGAAAGATAAGTCAATACGTGCTGGATGGCAGTGCTTATTCCATGCTGGATCACTTTACATGAAACAAAAAGGTCAACACGCCTCCTCTAGATTATGCAGCCTCGCCTGTCAACACGGCAACGACCTTTACAGGCAGGTCTTATTTTCATGAATAGAATAATTAGTTTCTGAGAATGAGTTACAAAGATGAGGGCAAAGTTGGGCCCTTGTTGTTGAAAAACAACATATTCAGAACAAAGTAGAATCATAGAGAGAAAGAGACTTAAATTCAGTGAGAAGGATTATGTTAAAATCAATTCAAATTAATTGTTATTTTCTTAATGTATTAGATTATTTTATATTGCATTATCTTTTTTGTTTGCTAATACTACTGGTTTAATGCATTTGTAGCCAATTATTTAATTAACTTTTGAATAAAATTTATTTTCTCATTTTAGTTTACTCCATTTGCACATTGTTATTTAATTTGATGTGTTATTTAATTTATTTTAATTAATTTCACTTCTTGTGTTACATTCCTTATTTTCAAATTCATTTTTACTGCATTTGGACTTTTTCTTATTTTAACATATTTATGATACTTTTAACGATATACAAAATAAATTAATGCTTTTACAACATTTGTTATTTTGTTTAGCATTTTATTTTATTTTCTCATTTTACTTACATTTTACTATGCTTTTATGCCATTGTTATTTAATTTATTTATTTATTTTATTTTTTTATTATCATTTCTTATGTTAAATTTAATAAATGTATTATTAATAGTGCTGTAGTTAATTAATTGTTAGCTGCATTTGGACTTATTGATATATATGATTATTTTTTCATTATTTAATGATTACTTTTTTTATTTTGTATATTTTTTTATTTGATAATATCACTTGTTCACTGCATTTGTACTTAACTTGCATTTACTTACCTTGTTACATTTCTCTTGCTGAATTTTAATATATTGATTTTTTTTTTATATTATACTAATATATATGTAATGCATTTGGACTTTTGCTTATTTTAATATACTTATGATTGCTTGTAATGATTACTTTCTTAGCGTATTAGGTTATTTTATTTTGCGTTATTTAGTTTGTTTGCAATTATTACTGGGTTGCAATTATTACTATTGCATTTGTAATGTTGTTATTTCACTTTTTTTTCAAAATCTACACTTGTAATGACTTGTTATTAAACTTACTTATTTGACCTTTTCTGTTTCATTCTTTTTTAATATATTTACATTTTAATGTAACTGTACTTGCTTGCTGCATTTGGACTACTGTTTTTTACTATTTATTTTCATTTTATTTTGCACCATTTCTCATTGTACACAGCTAAGCTGTAAACACTCTCTGGCAACACAAATGGAAATTTTTCTCATGGTAATTAAACAACTGCAATAGAAACTGAGTTTAGGGATAGAAAGAAAAAGGAGAAAAAAGAAAACAAGAGAGATACAGACTGGATAAATAGTGTGTCTCTGGTCCACATGTTCCAGCCTGTGTCTGAGGGTGTGTCCTATTCTGAGTTCATTTAAGGACTCGAGCTGTTTTGCTGCATATATGCGATACTGATTGCACCCTTCTTCTGACCCATGTTCAGCACATTCACTCTCTAACACACTCTTACTGTGCTTTTACAACCGATAAAAAACCTCTGAAAAAAAAAAGAGCTCTCGTTCCAGATGAAATAACAACGTGCTGTAAGCCACAATGTCTTTGTCCAATCAGAATGCTGCTCTGGACATAAACACACATGCACGCATTCACACTAACATTAACTTGTAAACTTTTGATCTATAGTTACATTGGTTAAAAATACAAAGTGCATAGAAACTAACATACTGGGCAAGTACCTTTTTATCAAAGCTTCGTTCAAGCTAAAAATCTGTCTTACTCTTTCATATCATGGTCTCACACTTACCCAGGTAAAACAAAACATGGATAACCAGTGATACATGCTGTCACGTGTGAGCGTCTCTCAGCGTGCTGTGCTTTATAACAGTGTGAGAATTAGAAACATTCACATCTTGACTGAGTTAAACTTCGCACACATGGCTTCATCACTTTTGTAGGCACAACACACAGTCAATCCAAGCCTCACTGCAGTTTTAAAATATATAAAAAATAGTTCACCCAGAAATGAACATTTGCCGAAATACCCTTAGGTCATCCAAGATGCAGATGAGTTTGTTTCTTCATGGGAATAGATTTGGAGAAATTTAGCATTACATCACTTGCGCACCATTGAATCCTCTGCAGTGAATGGGTGCCATCAGATTGAGAGTCCAAACAGCTGATAAAAAAAAATAAAAAACCACACAAATTTGTTGTTAACACACAACTTGGTTGTTCTGTAATTTAATTATTTTTACATAAATACACGTTTTTGGGTTGACTTGAAATGGAGCCAGTGTCTACTGCGCTACATCACCAGACTGTTCTCTCTCACGATGAAACTCTCATTATTGTTCCCTCTGTGTTCTGTGTTCATTTTCCTCCCTTGTGCCATACAGGGGCGCTTTCCATTTCCATGTGCCAGTCGTGACCCTCAGCCCCTAAGCGTTTGATTCGCAGGATACAAACAGAACAACTTTATTCTATTAAATTGAGTGCACATACTAAACAAATCAGCATTGCTTTCAGGAGACTCATCACCTCTGCTCTGTATAATCAAAACAGCCCTTCTCTCTTTTTCATCTCACTTTAAAACAATAGACACACATTAGACTCCCAAGAGCTGAAATGTGAGAATCCTTTGGTTTGTTTGGATGATCTCAGTTAAGCTTTATAAAATGGAGAGGGAAAAGCCCTTAGCGACAGAAAATGAAATCAGTTTGTGAATGAGAACCAGACAGCAGACAAACGGACCTCAACTCACATTCAGGAAAGGCTCTATACTGGCTTTACTGTCTGGACATGTGTGTGTCTGGATGAAGTTACAAAATATGAACTTTTCGCATGTGATAGTCACTTCAAAATAACTTGCAGGTTTGTATGCATGTGAATCCAGGAGATACTGAGGAAATAAGGAATAATGAATTACTGAACATTAATTTTTGGAGTAATGGCAATAAAAAATTCATTTACATGTTAAATATATTTGAACATAAAAACAGTTATTTTAAATATTTCAAAATGCTATTGTATTTTTGCTAAAAAAAAAAAATTGCATCATGTCATTTGCAACATGCTGTTTGTTTCTTTCCATTGCTGTGCATGAAAACACATGCAGTCTTTACCCATGAATTTATGACTCAGAATGCATTTCTTTTCCAATGTAAGTGAGCAATAGTTGCAGGTGACTCAGAAAGCACAGATGTTGAATTTATGTCCTAGAAATCTCAACACAGACATCAAGTGAGAAACAGCTTCTTTGACTTAACTGAATGAATCTGAGAAAGAAAGAAAGAAAGACAAGAGGATGTTTTATAAATGTTTTTATAAGGTAATTTATGCTAAACAAGGTTGCATTTATTTGATCAAAAATACAGTAAAAACAGCAATATTGTGAAATATTATTACAAATTCAAATAACTTTTTTTTCTAGTTAAATATATTTTAAAATGTAACTTAGTAATGCTGCTATGAACACTAGCTGGAGTGCCCATGAGCCTCACCTCACACTGTTGTCACTCCCTCAAAACTACACTCCCCATAATTCTTTGCCTGAACTCTTGCTCATTGATTGCATTCACATGTGTCTTGTTACCTCATCAGTCTCACCCTATTTAAAGCCTGGTTTTTCCAGTGGTGGAAAAAAAGTTTTTAAAGTGGCTTTTAGTCAGAAAACGTAAAGAAGATGACACGCATACAGCAAGATATTATAATTTCACTTACCTGGCCTATCACTTGAAGCAAAAGTCTGTGTTAAAAGAGAGCTGCCTGTTGTGCGATTTAATTAAGCCGACTGCTGTAGCCTATATCCAGCTTAGGCATGTCCTCCATTTATTTTTAATTTGTATATAAACTATTTGAATGACAGCTTGGTAAATCTGTTAGCGATCAAATACTCAATATCGCTACTCACAATAAGTACATGGTACATTACCAGCGCAGCGGGAGATGTTCAAACTAATATCACGTAATTCACGTCTCTATGATGATTGGTTGATATACCAGATGGAAGGCTAGCCTCCCCTACGAGGTTTCTTTTCTCAAAACTCCTCAGCGCTGAAAGTAAACACTCGATGCTTATTGACCATATATTATTTTATTTTTTTTTACCAACGGTGGCACAAGAGCTCAATTCTCTCCCAGCCTCCTCCTCTCCTTCTCTATCGCTTAATATTAGTGGTTGTAATGACATCAGCAGATTATACACATTTGCGAAAAGTGGCGCTTTCCAACTTCAGTAACATGTTATGGCATTCCAGCTGTGAAATTACAAACAAAAAAATACACATTCTGAGACATGAACTGAAATTAATTGTGAATTTTATTAACATTATATCTTCCTAATTTTCACATAAAAATTTTGGGGAAGGTGTGCCTCCCCTGACGACCCGCCACTGGGTTTTTCAATCATTCATTGCTTAGTCTTGTTAATTTCACACTGCTTTTCTTAGACCTCAGATTCTAGTTCCATTGTCGTAGTTGTTGTTTTGCCTTGTTTGTATTTTGTTTGGACTGACTCCCCTGTGAATGAGCTTATGCTTGTTAATGGACTAAGTATTTCGGATTACCCTTCAATGAAGAGCTGCATTTGGATCCTCAGTCTTCATGTCTCTGCGCAGATCATGACAAATGCCTTGCTAATTTTCAGTATCATTACCCGAGCCTTCAGTATCACATGATACTTCAGAAATCATTTTTTGCTATTCAAGAAACATTTCTTTCTTTTATCATTTAACATTTTAACAGTTTAACATTGCTTAATATTTTTGTGGAAACCATGAAAAATGAATTTTCAGAATTAAAGACTTTGGAACACTGAGAATTTGATTTAGATCGGAACTTCAGAGCTTGTATTGCGAATCATCTTATTTTGATCAGGATTTCGGAGCAGTTCATTTGATTCAGATCGGGACTTTGGAGGATGTATTGTGAATCTTTTGATACAGATCGAAACTTTTGAGTGCGTGTCATTAATCACTTCATTTAGATTGTAATTTTGGAGCGCACATCTCCAATCATTTGATTTAGATCAGAACTTTAGAACGGGTTTGTGAATCTTCAGATCGAGCAGGCTTGTGAATCATTTAGCAAATTAAAAGATTTCTGTTTCAAAGTCCAGAACTGAAATGTAAGATTTGTGAGTCATTTTTCAGATCGGGACTTTGGAGCGGGAATCGCGAATGCTTTAGGTCCGAGACTTCGCAGAGTGTATCGCAAATTTTATTTTTTACATTATACATTATTTATTATTTTACATTATTACATTTATTTTTACTTTAATTAAACAGTACAAAACATCAAACTATTAAGACAGGACAGTTATAAAAACAAAATAAATTTAAAATAAAGAAAGTATACACAGGTACAAATTCCTTAAGGAAATTAACTGTGGTTTTATTATAGTAAAATAAATTTACACCTTAAGAGGACATATAGCATAGGATGAATAAGATGCAGTTTTGATTACTTGAGAATTAACAGAGCTTTGAATAGTTTCCATATCCTAGATCAACTAGAAAAGAGACAGATTTTTGTTTATTTATGGGAAATTTAGCTAGCAAAAAACACAAATAAAAAAATAAAAAAAAATTATATTTTGCCATATTCTATTTTGAGCAATCAAACAGTCCAAAGACAACATCTTTAAAACTGCTGTTGTAATGTTGTTGGATTTACATAATCAAAATGATGTAATTATTGTCGATTGAATATGCTAACAAAACTCTATTATGTACAAGTATGTTAGCTAGCGTAGTTGTAAACAAAGACTATATTAAAGATTTTTTTTGGGGGGGGGGTTGTCTGCTCTTATGTCCTAACCAATGTCTAAATCAAACCTAAACCCTAATTTTACTGTCACATTTAATCAATTCAATGCATCCTTGCAGAATAAAATATTAATTTATTTCAAAAGGTTTGACTACTATTGCAATTAATATGTACAAAAATATCACAGTAAGTGAGGAAGCAAGAACTGTACTGTGGAAAAATTAAGGACAAATGTACTGTGCATGAAAGACTTCAAACCTGTGTAGTGTAGTGTTTTGTACACTGTACAGTGTTATGTTGCACTGCTGTTGTTCAGCTGTCAGTGTGACACACAGGTGAGATGATCATCATCTCCTGCTGCTCCTGCTTCTCTCAATCACTGCACATCTGCTCCTGCAGCGCCGCGGCCCGCTGTGAATGATCACAGACCAACCGCTGCTAACCGAGCACCTGTGAGCCGCTAAAACACACAATCACAGAGCAGAGCCATCATGCAATTAGCCCTCACCCTGCTGGCTCCTCACCTCAACGTCTGCACACACAGATTTTCATTTCACACCTCGCTCAGAAGACTAGATCATAACTTTGCCTTTAAACGGGGTCATGAATTGAGAAATCAAAATTCTCTTGATCTTTCGATAAATAAAAGGTTTTGGTGGCAAAACATTCTGTAAGTTTCAGAACTCAAAACTTTCTTGTTAGTCTAAAAACAGTTTAAATTGAAGCCAATCTGCCAAAATGAAAGCTTGTGGAATGTGGCCTTTTATAAACACAGCTTCTGCAGAAGATCAACACCTGCTTCTACATCGCTGCCTGTTTAGCTCCGCCCATCGATTTGCACAAACATATAGGGAAATGACAAAAGTCTACGCAGAAATCAAACAATTAATTTTTTTTGGATTAACTTTATTTTAAACGAAATTCCAGACTGCTAAGAACTTGGTTCGTTGTTCACTTCATTTTACCACGGATTCTTTTACAAACAAGGCAGAATTCGACACAGAATTTTCAGAAAGATTGAAACTGAAGGACGATGCTGTGTCGACTACATTGGATTTGACCAGTAATGCTGCACCACACAAGTGTGAGTAACTATTTTTTTTATGTTATCACCATTGCTTTGTCTGTTAAACAGATTGTTAGATATGTACGGAGTATAAATGTGTATTTAACCTAAATTACAGCAGTCCTCCATTAGACAGTCATAGCAGTGGGAGTTTACTTCCGAGTCTACAATCTGTCAGGCCTATACAAACAGAGCGTTCTGATAAGGGGGGTCAAAACAGGAGAGAAAATTTTTTGATGTAAAAATCTTGATAACATTATAAGTGGACCTCAGAGAACAGTACAAAATAATAAAAAAGTTGGGACAGCCATGGCTTACGAGCAATTTCTTGACCCATTATTTGATTGGTCAGTAAAAATAGGTCATTAAATGAAAAATAACCTTTTAAGTTCAGAGATAATTGGACTCCAAGAGCTGAAATAATCATGAAACATGATGAGGTCATAGCCTATATGAAACGTATATTGTTGCATAATGCACAGTATTAAAACCTGCAGTCCATAAATTTTGCCTCTTTGTCACCAACAATAATGATTCACATCTCTGCATAAAAACATATATTTTGATGTTTTTGATTGATGTTTAGATGTAGTTACACTGTAAAATAAGGTAAATAAGATTAGTAAGTTTTACAAGAAAATACTACTTCAGTCTACTAAAAACCTTCAAAACCTATACACCTTTTTCCACCCCATCAGTGAACTTGTTTTCTAGAGTTTGTTGCCACCTTGTGTCTACGTTGTGTTCTCGCAGTGGGATAAAATAGTCTTAGTAACAGGTTATGGGAGATTTAATTGAGAGAGGGCCTATCAGTGGAAGAAATTATCATTACGTTACATTATATTATATACAGTATCACATTAATGAAAATCTATATAATGTGATTTAATGTGATGTAGAATATAACATATATTGATTATACATGAGGTATTAAATATGGAAACAATTACATTTATAAAAATGTAATACAGGATAATATTTCTATCAAAGAAATTGCATTAAAATTATATTTTATAACAATAAAATGACTACATGCCTATATAAAATATTATGCAGAACTAAATACAATAATAATATTATATTTTATCATATTATAATTATTAGGTATGAAAATATTAAATATAGAAATTGGTTATACAAATTGAGTACAGAATAATATAATGTAATGATTAAACCGTGTATTTTCTAAAACATTGCACTACATTGATGTTGAAAAATATTTATTCAAAACAATAATTAGATAATATATTATAGCTTAATATAATGATTAAATAAAGTAAATAATAATATATAAAACCTGGATGAAACATGTATTTTATATATAAAGAAAAAATTATGTTAAAAAGTTGTATAAAATAATACCTAAATAATATAATAATATCATTATTATAAGATATTACGTTTTTAAATACGAAAACAATTATGTTTAAATAACTGATACAAATAATATAACAATTATGTGAATAAAATATGTTATTTATTAAAATATTCCATTAAACGTTACACTATAATGATGTTGAAAAAATATGTAGGATATCCGTGAATAATAATAATAATAATAATAATAATAATTTGAATTATATATATATATATATATATATATATATATATATATATATATATATATATATATATATATATATATATATATATATATATGTGTGTGTGTGTGTGTGTGTGTGTGTGTGTGTGTGTGTGTGTGTACTGAATAGGCTAAAAAAAATATATATAATGATCAAACAAAAATATGTAGTCAATTTAAACCTTGTGTCTATTATAAATATTTTTGCTGCGTCCCTAACAGATCAACTTTATGTTAAGATAAGTGTGCTGCTCATGCTTCTGTTGACACCCGCCGTATAAGATTTGCGCTTTAACGCCTAAACAAAGGAATTATCCGAGCGCACCGGCACGAGCCCCCACATGGAGCGAGTCGACTGCGCATGCTCAGTGCCGGACAGCCCGGTCTCCAGTCAGTGTCAGACACTCTGATCAGATGCGTTTGCCTCATATGCTCCAGTCCCGTTAGATACATTCAGTTTGACTTCGCGTAGTTATTGCCAAACCCGCGGGGTTGATGTGTTTAAACGCACACTGTAGATTTAAATCCAGACAATTATTTACTCGCTTATTTTACCTGGGCTGCACAGCACCTGATGTCGGCATAGACACGCGCTCGCAAGGTAAGACTGTGTGTCAAGGATGCATTTTTTCTGCATCGGTACCAGATTTCAGTCTATTTGGCTTGGAAATGTGCATGCATTTCAATGCAAATGACAGTTTACTGCAAACTGTCAGATCCAGTTAAATCGCTTTATTGGAGATTAGTCATGTTCCCTAACGGAACCATTCAGTAGCACTTGTTGAAAGCCTGTAAGTTTGTCTGCAGGTTTTAAAATAAAGGGTTTAGAGTTTGATATAATAGGCGAATATTTGAGAGATGCACAATTAGCTTTTTACTAGTTCTTTAGTAAACCATCTTGTACTAATGCTTTTAAAGAACCCAGAACCCAACGTACTGATATGAGGAAGCTGTAAAGAAACATTCATCTCAAAACTCACTGTTATGGTTGGTTTTACCTCATAGAAAAAATATATTATTTATTAAAATGATCATAATCAACAGTAGAGCATTATCTATGCTATTCAAATAGTTGCATCTCAGCCAGATACTGTCCTATCCTAACAAACCATGCATCAATGTAAAGCTTATTTATTCAGCTTTCAGATGATGTATAAATCTTAATCTTGAAAAATTGACACTTATGACTGTTTTTGGTACAGATGGACAGTTGCAACTTGATTTTCTTAGGAGTTTCTGGGAAAGTTTTAGGCCTCAGTAGCTTGTAGTTGGGGCATCTGGTGGTGATAACCTTCATGGCGATCATCCCTCTGAGTGCTGCGGCCTCAGATGTGGGTCGATGGGCATTCGTACTTACACTTTAAGCTCGTAGATCAAAAGGAATTAAAGCCTGACTGACAAATGCTGGTGAAACCTGCTGACACACGCGCACAGAGGCTTTTGTCTTCAGCGGGGATGCACAGGAACTTTGCACTGCATGTCGACATGTTTATTCGAACCGCTACATCTCTTCTATTTTATAATGCAGAATCATTTATGCCATCCTTGCATGTTAAGTAGCCTCAAAACATAGTTGCAGACTTGATCTAAACTACAAATTGTCTGACTGGCATTGCATTAGATACAAAATATCAAACTAAGAGGTATTGAGAGGTATAAAGCACGTACTACTAGTAACAAAGTAGTTTGTTAGGGTTTAAATTCTTAAACAACTCACAATCTTAGAAAAAAGAAACAAAAGCTGTCACAGAGTCAGTATCTTTTTGAAAGGAACAAATATGGACATTCTTAGTACATATATGCACCTATTAGGATTAAAAAATCTATTGAACATTTCCAATGTTACTGTCCAGAAAGAACAATACACAATAGTGAGGCAGGTTGTCACACTATATGGGGTACAAACGGCCATTAAACAGCCAATTATAGACTTTTTAGCTGTGAAACAAGTAGGAAATGCAAAAACGTGAAAATACTAAACCAACGTTTTGGTCAACAGAAATTGCGATTAATAAATTGTATAAAGAAAACAACAACAACAACGACAACATTAAACACTTGACAGCTTGCCTCAATATAAATGTGATGACCTGAACCAACCTGAAAAACACTCTTGTCCTCAGAACAGTTCAATCTTCAGTTCAAATATGCCTTCATTAGATAGCTAACTCTTATCTGAATGCATTTTAGTGCATTTTTATTATGTACAATTGTTAGATTTAACAAAATTATGATGTTGGAATTTTTACTCAAAAGCTTATCGTTTTTGAGATTATGACATTGTTACAACCATGAAAATGAAGACATGAGTATTCTGTGACTGTGCTTGTAAGCATACTTTGCTTCATTTATTTGAATATTTTCTTCCGCAAAGCTTAGTTTAACCTGATGTAACCCCAAGTATTTTTAAGCAAAGATTATTCTTTATGTTTCACTTGTGAATTGGACAATTTTGCTTGTGTGTTAAAATTGGGACCGTATACAGCTATCCTGTTTTCCTTCCGTTTGTCTCAGTGACCAACGATAGGGCAGCTAAATACTGCACGGGTGTCAGCAGGGCTGATTATGTAATGAGACTGGTGGACTGTGACTTATATTAATTCTGCTTATCTGGCGCTTAGGTGTGGAATGTGGTTTAGTTGCTGATTTAAAATAGTGACACTCAGTAACACGTACACGTCTGTCACTATATTCTTGGGTGTGCCTTTTGGTGCAATAAATCTGGAAAAAAACACAGGATCAATTTTTAGCGTGCTGTTACCTACATCCTACATTTAAGCTCAGTTATTGTTTAACAGTATCTTATTATAGCAGATTTATATGGCACATGAGTAATGATGTAATGAATAATTGTATTGTCAGACGGACTTTTCTAAAGGAATTGTCTTCATACTGTGCAAGGACAAGACTTTAAAATGCATCTATTCTGTTTGCTCCTTCACAGGATTATCATCTTAGAACTAGAGCCATGGAGACAGTCATTCACTTTATGAATGACTCTGTAGAGTTTTATAAATGGAGCCTTACCATAGCAGGTGAGAATCTTTTTACATATGTATTTTTAAGAAAATGAAACTAGCTAAATATTCAGATTCGAATTGAGTTTTGTGCGTTTAAATCTCAGATAAGCGTGTGGAGGAATGGCCGATGATGTCATCTCCGCTCCCCACACTGGGGATCAGTGTTCTATACCTGCTCTTCCTGTGGGTCGGACCCCTTTACATGCAGAACCGGGAGCCTTTTCAGCTCAGAAAAACCCTCATTGTGTACAACTTCAGCATGGTGCTGCTTAACTTCTACATCTGCAAAGAGGTCTGCTGATCTCCCGCTGAATCCATTTGAATCTAGTAGGACCAGTCATGTTTATAGAGGCCTCACAAGCATAGTTGCATGGAACCAGAAAATAGTACTGGTATGACAGGATTCTTTCTAAATACAGTTGCACTACAATATGTTTGGTAAATTCCACATTATACATAAGTTTTTCCAACTTTACACTATGAAGACTGAAATCACAATGCTCTTATGTGTTTGTGTTCCTTGCTTAAATATATAAGCTTGTTCTCCTGTATACAGATATTTAAACAGCCTTTAAACAGTCAGACAAATATACTCACAATAGCAAATGTATCATATCATAATTTTTTTTTTTATTCAGTTATCTTCCTTTTGCTATTGGCAAATTGTTGTTTGCATATATTTATGTGCAAAAGCAGAAATCTAACTAAAGGTAGTGTAGTTAATTTTTTAAAACAAGACATATTTGAAAATTAAATATGTACACAGTATCTATATCTATCTATCTATCTATCTATCTATCTATCTATCTATCTATCTATCTATCTATCTATCTATATATATATATATATATATATATATATATATATATATATATATAATTAGCAAATATTAAAAAATAAAAATATGTATTTGTTAAAAAAAATTATAATATACTGGTCAATAAATAATATATATAAAAAAAATACTTTGCTTGAACTATATAGTATATATATATCATTTACAAAAAATATAATAATTTTTTGATACAAAAAAAAGGTTCATGCAAAGTATTTTGTTATTTTATATTAAATGCTGTTCAAAATCTTACATAATCTAAAATAATAATAATAAACTGCAGGACTTCCCACATATGCAACAATCCTGCCTGATATTCATATTATACACTATCATTTTAGCATTACCATGCTTTTAAAGTGCTCACTGTAAAAAATATCAATAGTAAAATAGCAGTGATTTCAGCCCAACATGTGCAAGACTGTACCACAGACAGGTCACAGACGTTTGCCACAACATCACTGGTTCAATAAAAAAGTGACACAATTTACTTCTTACACAGGCAGTATGTTGCTTGTTTTGCAAGTACAACTTTTACATGCACAAGCAAAATGCTATGAAGGGACGCAGAACTCTGCAGATTATGTTTTCCCAAAGCATAAGGAATAAACTGTGGCAAATTAACCTTTTGTCACCATTAACCTTTCTATGGGGACAAAATAATAATAATGAATAATGTGTTTTTGCCTCTAGCTGCTTCTGGGCTCCAGAGCGGCTGGATACAGCTACCTCTGCCAGCCTGTGAACTACTCCAATGATGTGAATGAAGTCAGGGTAAGAGATACACTGTCTTCCCTTAAATATGTTTACTTAATTGAAGACATACCATGTTATTGATTTCATATGAAGTGAATTATACACAGACTAACCCAATCAAATACTCCAGATTGAAGCCCTGATCTTGTTGACTAGTAGCACCTCAGAGGGTACAGTTGTGGGGAAAAGGGAGAAAGTTGAGTAGAGCTCTGTGAGAGCGAGGCTTAACTGTAATCAGGAGACTGGAATGCAGAAGGCCTGGATTCGCTTTCACTGACATTGGTTAGAGTTCCCTCATGCTGTTGTCTTGGCATGGATCGTCACCCTCATTAGCAAGCTTGGTTTCCCTGGTTACGCGAGGACAGAGATGAGGTCAGGAGTCTCCCCACCTGTAGGCCACGCCTCCATTCTTATGGCTCTTGTTACCAGTACTTAAACTGCAAATGAATTGCAATGAATAATTTTATACCTATATCCAAAGTGACTTCAGCAAAGCTTAGGTTGTATGTCTTGATCAAGGCTTCAATGGTTATTTGACAGAACATAAAATGATAGAACAAACAGTAGATCGAAAGACAGACAGTTGGATGGATGGATGGATGGATGGAAAGAAATAAAGAAAACATAAATTGACAACAAATGATATAATTATAGATCTAATGACAGATAGATAGATAGATAGATAGATAGATAGATAGATAGATAGATAGATAGATAGATAGATAGATAGATAGATAGATAGATAGATAGAAATGCGTATCGTCACTGATACCGGGGTGTTTTTGCAGATAGCGTCAGCACTATGGTGGTACTACATCTCTAAGGGGGTGGAGTTTCTGGACACAGTGTTCTTCATCATGAGGAAGAAGTTTAATCAGGTCAGCTTCCTGCACGTCTATCACCACTGCACAATGTTCATCCTGTGGTGGATCGGCATCAAGTGGGTTCCTGGCGGACAGTGTGAGTACACACACACACACACACACACAACACACACACACACACACAACACACACAACACACACACACACACACACACACACACACACATCCATTGATTTAGAAGACCTAAATATTCTAAAATAACTACATTACTGCTATTGTTGTCAAATTAAGCCACTTGTGATTATTATAGGCTAGGCCAAAGCCTGAAGTCCTAATGCTAACCTAAGACTAAGCCTATATTAAGCCAAAATATATTGTAGAACTGAACAAAGATATTACAAAGTCCCTTTATGAACGATTTATCAATAGGACATAATTTTTTTGTGTTTTTCATGCTTTTATCTGAAGCTACTTAAAGGCTAGTTCACCAAAAAAAATTGAAATTCTGTCATCATTTGAAGGTGGGTTTCTGGTCCCTTGACTTCCAGAGTATGTCTTTCCATACTGTGGAAGTCAATGGGGACCAACAACGGTTTGGTTACCAACTTTTTTCAAAATATCTTCTTTTGTGTTTAACAGAAGAAAGAAACTCATACAGGTTTGGAACAAATTAAGGGTGAGTAAATGATGACAGTTTTCGTGTTTGAGTGAACTATCCCATTTATTTGCAATCGAAGTAAACATTTTATGAGTTCATGCATTTCTCATTTTGCTCATGTGTTGCATTAACACCAGTGTGAGGAAAATAAGTCAAGTCAAATTAAATAAGTCCAAATTATGGTGGATCATCTGAATTGATAAAGGTTGAGAACCAGTCAAGAACTTCTCCACTTTATAATTGTTGTGCATTTTGTGTCATGAACAAGAAAAGACCCAAAAACAGAAGAAGGATGAGGAGATTTGAGGAAAGGTTACAGATATTCAAAAGGTTAATCTTGTGTCTCAACAAATGTTGGTGACACATCCAGAAGATTTCATATTCAGTGCTTGATCTTTAATAGTGCTCAATATTTTGTTGGAACAACATATTTTTGATGTTATATCCAACTAAATCTCGTTCCCTCTTCACAGCTTTCTTTGGCGCTACGATTAATTCAGGCATTCACGTTCTGATGTACGGATACTATGGCTTGGCAGCGTTTGGACCGAAGATCCAGAAGTACCTGTGGTGGAAGAAATACCTCACTATTATTCAGATGGTACAAAAACACTCCTCACCCCTATTAAAGTGGTGTATGCAAAATTATCATCTACCAAACTGATATGGATTACTTATTACTTCACTTAGCTCAAGGTACACAATTCTATAGAAGCCTGTTTTCGTCATGAAAAAGAAAAATAGGTTAACTTCACCTTTTCTCTCACAATGAAATTGTGCAGTTGTGTGAGTTTATATCTCCCAATTTGTTTGTTTTTTGCAATTCTGCTTTTTTATTTTAAATAAAATACACTCATTCAAAAATCTAATTCATAAAAAAATCATTCATTCTCTGAGTCTATGAATGTACAATCAATCTGGTGTATTTTTCTCAAAAGTCCACTATTCACAGTGCATCCAGTTACAGTTCATCAATAAATTGATTTAAAACAGTGTCTTGGCCAAATAATTTAGCAAATAAATTACAATCGGTTGAATACAGTGAATCATTGTTTCAGTGAATCACTATTGAGGTCAAACAGCATCAGTCAAACAGAACACTTGGTATACTTTTGTGACATCTTTAAATTCTTTTAGACTACTTTTAAGCATTCAAAGAGGCTGTGGATTTCTGTTTCAAAGCGATTTGCTTGTGTTTAGATCCAGTTCCACGTCACCATTGGCCACGCCGCTCATTCTCTCTACACGGGCTGCCCATTCCCGGCCTGGATGCAGTGGGCTCTGATTGGCTACGCTGTCACATTCATCATCCTGTTTGCCAATTTCTACTACCAGACCTACCGCCGCCAGCCACGCCTCAAGACGGCCAAAACTGCTGTGAACGGCATCTCCAATGGCACCAGCAAGACATCGGAGGTCACAGAAAACGGAAAGAAACAGAAGAAAGGAAAAGGAAAGCATGATTGAAAAGAAACAAGACAGGAAGAGGAAAAACACTGGGTCTCACTGGCTTCAAAAATAGCCAGGTCTCAACTGCTACAGACTGTTTGGTAATTAATAGCAAACTACTCTGAGAAGTTTTGTTATCATTTGGTGGGAATAGTCCGTTTTTCTTCACAAAATCACATGCTTTATCACAAAAACAGAAAGCTAATTATCTTGAATGTTTTTATTTAGTATAAGCAGCAGATGAAAGATTCTTACATAAATGGTTTGGCTGGATGCTTCACGTGTCCTTCCTCTGGTCTCGATGATGGCCAGCTTTCCTGAAAGACTGAGCCCTTAAACAAATGATAATGAGAAAGAGTCATTATGCAATTCTGAATCACTTCCATAAAACATGAGGATAATCCCACTTTCTAGTTTTTTTTATAGCTATCATGATTGTCCGTTTGAATCTTCGGTTGTATTGAAACAGTGGTGTTTAAGGGCTCAGGTGAATGTTATTAAAATGGCAACACAGTTCTACCAAAGAAAATCACCGTACATTTGGTGGGTTTATATTCTTGCATTAGATCATTTCATTATTTGAATTTAATTTCCTGTTGAAAACAAGTTCCTGAGATTTGCATGCAGTAATGTCAGTGTCATGGCTATATACTCAGGTAGTTTCAAATGTTTTTGTTCCACATGTAAAATTGGACACATATACTGCATACAAACGCACACTTGAGTCCTTAATGTCTGTTCAGGTATGTGTACTCCTATTGCTTTGTGCATGTAGCTTTTAGTATGATTTTGCAAGTTATATTACATTACAGTCATACTTATTTTGCTTTTTGTTCCCTTTTATGAAAAAAAGTTTCCTGTGTTAATACAATCCCATGATTGGAAAAAAGGGAAGACAAAAGATATTTGAAAACCGCAATATATTTTCTGTATGACAATCTTAAATTCACACAGGAAGCTGTGTTTGTGATCTGTAAATTGTGTACAACAGATTCTTACAAATGTCAACGTTCCTCTTATTGTAAACCAATATATCAGTTTATACAGAACTGAATGAAATAAACAGGATGTCAACCTCATTTTATGTCTTCCCTCACTCTTTCATGTGTGAATTTGCTAATTAGTTATAAAATGTCTCTCTCTCCATCTCTTTTATTTTGCTTTGTTAATTCAAGCATTACTGGAAGCATGTTTATGCCATAGAATAAAACAACTGAAAAAAGAATTTCAAGACAACTCAGAATTCAGACTTTTTTTCACAATTCATAAACTTCAAAAGGATTTTTTTTTTTTTTTGCAATTCCAAGTTCATCGCACAGTTCTAACTTTTCCCCTGAATTCTGAAATCTTTTTTTATTCCATAGAGGAAATGGGCTTTTATTCTGTTACAGTAGTTCATAATCAGCAAATCAGAATCATTCCAATGAGCTGGAGTATTTTGAAGAAACAGGTGACAAAACCACATTGTATGCTCATGATCAACAGATGTTATTGTGAGTTGGTGTGGATGCTGATATAGTTATTGTTCTTTGGTCTTTAAACTTAAAAATCTGGCTACAGACCTTAGCTCATCTCTTGCAAGCATCCATGACATAGTTCATAATTGACTTTAAAATGAGAGGGGGATGACAGTCTTATGTCTGACCGCTTATTTAAGCAGATCACAGACCTTCTGCCTCCATCTCTCTCCTTCCTGGACCTTTAATTAAGTGTAGTCCGTCCGCAGTGGAGCTCCCAGGCCAAAGCTTTGAGGGGTTGGGCAGACAGATCTGGACTAATCAGGCTGTAAATTGGCTTTAGCTGTAAAAGAGCTTATATCCACGTCAGAGTTTGTAGCGCTATTCAGGTCACAGTGGGGGAAACCTACACTGGTATCAAACTAAAACTATTAAATAGACCAGATGGATACAATAAATATGACTTTACACATGACAGTAGCAATATCCACAGTAACCGAGAAATGTTCTATATAGTATGCCAGATAAGAAAATAAATGTCCATTATGCAGGAAAAAAAAGAAGTAAATGCTGCTCTAAATAGAGAAAATATACTTAATGTTTTGGGGAATTTTATATTTGACTAATATTTTTAAATAAAAAAGTAGCTCTTTTAATTACATTTCCAAGGATAAACCATCATACCTTTTACTCTTTTAAATGTCTAATGTGTATAAAGTGCTACGGTCTGTGTGTATGCTTAAAATTTTATATATATATATATATATATAATTATTATTATTATTTATTTGTATTTTTTTGTCCAGCTACAAACAATTTATTTTTATTTTTTAGCAACATAATGTAACATTTCAATGAAAAATTTAAATGGCCACAGTTGTGGTCATAAAGATTTGTTCATATGTTAGCACAATATTCACTCTTTGATCTAAAGAAGTTTATTTAAATAATGCATTATTGCTTTATTATTTTAACTGTTAACTTTAATAGGACAGTCTAAACTGTCTGACAATTGATTATTATTTTGACATGGTATAGCCAAACTGAAACGTTGTTATTAGTTAATCTAAAGAAAATAAAATTGTTTACTCGTACTAGCTACCATCTTAAAATTCTTGCTCTCCAAACCCATTCTACAATTTCTCTCTCTCTCCCTGTGTCTGCTTAAGGATGTTCATCTGTAAGAGGATTGCAAACAGGCCAGAGATTTCCACTGGCCCTATTAACAGAAAGTGGTTTCACCTTTCTCTCAACCTGTTCCTCTCATAATACACCCTATAAACACTCCCTGAGATAATTAGCTCTTCTCTGTATCCATACAAAAAAACACCTATCATGGGCAGTGTATATACACAACAACGCAAATTCATTACTAATGCACTTCTAAATGGTGTACTAAATCTGAATCGTTTACTAGAAACTTTTAAGTTGAAGGAAATAGCATGCAGTGTGCAGAAGGATGGATCGATATTGGACAAATTTACATCTAAATCTATAACCCAGTTGAGACCTCCATATCTTATTTTAATATAATAGGATATGCAGATTATTTCCAGTTGAAGTACACAGACAGACAGCGCCCTCTATTGCTCATTATAACATCTACATTTAAATTTTTGTATAATTTATAGCATTTTATCAAAGTGATAGTTTTTAATATCTAAAAGACTGATTTATATACAGACCAAGACTGTTATTTTAGTTTAATTTAAATATTATTAGCGGTTTTAAGATTTTTTTTACTTGTTTTAATATATTTTATAATAGAAATCTAATTTTATATTTTGTAACATGAAAATTATATATTTTTTCAATGTTTTAATGTGCTTTTTATTCATTTTATTTGAGTTTTAGTTATTTTAATACATTGTTAAACTAAATGAAAATGTTACCTAGGTGAAATATACTTAGTTTAAGTATTATTAAATTCTTATATTATTTCACTCAAATCTCATTTAAAGTAACAACATTTTTTAGCAGAAAACTAACTTTAAAAAAAGTAGTACATGGTCTTAATATATAGTGTAATTAAATTTGCAGTAAAAACTAAATAATAATAATAATAATAATAATTCCTAGATTCACTGCAGAGGTACACTGCCTGTTGGGAGCACAAACTGCAGACTGATCTTTCGAATCTATTCATGCACAATAGTGTGAAGGGAATGACGCTGCATTTCCACAAGCAGCAAGCTTCAGCAGCATTCAGTCTTCCTCCCTCTCAGGTTTTAAAGGGAACCTTAAAACATTAAACCTCTTTTAGAGGTCTTTTCCTCGACCTTTGAAAAATAAATTAAAAATAACAATTAATAAAAATTAACTATTAAATAATAACGATGACAAAAAAAACGTTGAAAATTATAAAATGTATGTAATGTATGAATATTTAAAATAATTTTAATATACTTTTTAAATGTAAACATTTAAATACAACGCTTATAGCACTTTAAGAACATACTAAATATGGTATTTAAAGTATTTAAACAACGTGGTACTCACACTTCCTTAAATCCTTTGTTACGTCACCTCATGAATATTAAACGTCAGTGTCTCGCGTGTCTAAGTAGTGCCTGGTACCATTGAGCTGAAGTGAACTGTCTCACTCAGACAGGAAATAAATGAGAACAGTTCATAACCAGGTAAGAAAACATCGCGATATTTAATGTTCCTGAACTCAAATTAGGCCTGTGCTTATAACCTTGCAAAAACAGAAAAATTCTGCATATTGTGGCCTGTCAATAAACTTTACTGATAAATACATGTAGCTACTTATGTCTAAAATTGATGTTCCATACTCATCATCATTCTTTAAACGATACGAATTCACATTTCTTCTCAGAAAATTGCTGTTCTATAATTCGGTCCTATATTGATTATTATTATTTTTTTATAAATACATAAATTATAGGCTATATGAAGACAACTGAAGGATTCAGATGCAAAAGCCTCTTAGTGCCATTTGACATTTGTTCAGTTATTTCACTTAAATGGCAATGAAAATAACATATTCATTGCCATTAAAGTGAAATTACTGAACCTACACAAATTGGTGCCTGATAAAAATGCTCTTTTTGAGAAAATTTCAAACGTCACTTCGAGGCTTTTGCATCTGAACTCTTCAGTTGTCTTCATACATAATTTATGAATTTATTAAAAAAAAACTTCATTTGTATTTTTAGCTGTACTTGTAGGTGTACTCTGCACAATAGCGATACAGTTTAATCTAATATTTTATTTTGCCCCTCTTATAAAGTGCACAAAATTATTTGAAGTGTTGTTGGAGGTCTATTACATGACATGATGAGTTCTGCCGCAAGTGGCGCTGCGGATTTTCCACCACCAGCGGACATTACCGAAGGGAGGAGGCGACCATCTCCCGGACAAACCCCCGCCAAACCGGCCTCAAAACCCAGCGGCAGCCGCTCCTCATCATCCGCCGCGTCGAAGCTCGGAGGAACAGGCACTAAAGGACGCGAGGGAGAGCAGGCGGCTCAGGGAGCGCGTGTCGTGAAGGTGAGAGGCGCGGCACCTGTTCGTGGTGCTGAAGCTGAGGCGATTTGGGAAACCGAGGAGAGGATTGATCGCGCTCCATCAAAGGACACGAGCCGTGCGCTGCGTTTGCCGTGCGTACACAGAGACTCGTTCTCGGAGCAGGCCGACGGCTCCTCCGGTGGAGGTGTGAGGGGCAGACAGAGACAGAGTGAGGCCGCCGCGGGAGGAGAGTACGTGGGCTGCGGGCCGGCCTTCTGGGGCGGCGGCTGTCTGCATTCAGAGCTCATCCAGTATCACATCAACAAGCGCTTGAAGAAAAGCGGCAGGATGCAGAGCAGAGCATCAAGCGAGACGCAACCGGGACCGGTACCGGCCGCACAGGCCGCGAGCAGCAATGACGAGCCCGTGACACCGCAGAATGAAGCCCTGCAGGACGAGATCCAGAGACTGGAGGATGAAAACGAAGACCTTAGGGTTTGTTTGCTATGCTTGAGAAATGATGCCGATTAAATGTATCATGTTAAAAAAAGGATGAATGGAATTGCTGGGAGGGTGGATGGATAGATAGATAGATAGATAGATAGATAGATAGATAGATAGATAGATAGATAGATAGATAGATATTAAGGTTAATAGTTGAGGATGAATAGGGTAAGAGATAAATACATTTCTATAAGAGCTTAGACAGACAGATGTTTTTCAGTTAAAGGGATAGTTCACCCAAAAATGAAAATTATGTCATTAATAACTCACCCTCCTGTCGTTCCAAACCAGTAAGACCTCCATTTATCTTCGGAAAACAGTTTAAGATATTTTAGATTTAGTCCGAGAGCTCTCAGTCCCTCCATCGAAGCTGTGTACAGTATACTGTCCATGTCCAGAAAGGTAAGAAAAACATCATCAAAGTAGTCCATGTGACATCAGAGGGTCAGTTAGAATTTTTTGAAGCATCGAAAATACATTTGGGTCAAAAAATAGCAAAAACTACGACTTTATTCAGCATTGTCTTCTCTTCCGTGTCTGTTGTAAGAAAGTTCAAAACAAAGCAGTTTGTCATATCAGGTTCGCGAACGAATCATTCGCTGTAACTGATTCTTTTTGAACCAGTTCACCAAATTGAACTGAATCGTTTTAAACGGTTCGTGTCTCCAATACGCATTAATCCACAAATGACTTAAGCTGTTAACTTGTTTAATGTAGCTGACACTCCCTCTGAGTTCAAACAAACCAATATCCCGGAGTAATTCATTTACTCAAACAGTACACTGACTGAACTGCTGTGAAGAGAGAGATGAACACCGAGCCGAGCCAGATAATGACTCGTTCACGAGTCAAGAACCAGTTGCATCGGTTTTCGAAACACCAGTAGTTCTTTCTGACAGTTCGATTCAATAAACAGGTTGAAGAAAACGGTTCACCGGTTCTTTTGCGCTCGACATAATGGCGTCATTGGCGATGACTGCAAGCCTTCGGTTTACCTGGGCTCATAACATTAGCACAGAATCAGTTCAGAATCAATCACCAAAAGAATCAGTTCGGTTCAGACGCTCTGTGTGTTGGTTTGCTTCACGCTGAATCACACATGCGCAGTATCATCTGCTCCTCGGTTCTCGAATCACACACGTCTGACAGAAACGGATCTTGACTCGTGAATGAGTCATTATCTGGCTCGGCTCGGTGTTCATCTTCAGTTCTTTCTTCACAGCAGTTCAGTCAGTGTACTGTTTGAGTAAATGAATTACTCCGGGATATTGGTTTGTTTGATCTCAGAGGGAGTGTCAGCCACATTAAAAAAGTTAACAGCTTAAGTCATTTGCGGATTAATGCGTATTGGAGACGCGAACAGTTTAAAACGATTCAGTTCGATTTGGTGAACTGTTTCAAAAAGATCCGGTTACATCGAATGATTCGTTCGCGAACCGGATTTGACAAACTGCTTTGTTTTGAACTCTCTCACAACAGACACGGAAGAGAAGACAATGCTGAATAAAGTCGTAGTTTTTGCTATTTTTGTATTTTGTATGTATTTTGTATACATACAAAATGTATTTTCGATGCTTCAAAAAATTCTAACTGACCCTCTGATGTCACATGGACTACTTTGATGATGATTTTCTTACCTTTCTGGACATGGACAGTATACCTTTCATGGACATTTAACATTAACAGTTATATGTTAAACTGTGTTCCAATAATAAACAGAGGTCTTACGGGTTTGGAACAACATAAGGGTAAGTTATTAATGACATAATTTTGCAAATTGGGTGAACTAACCCTTTAAATAGATAAGCAGGATAGATGGATGATTCTGTACAGACAGACTTTGTCTCTAAGGACTAATAAGACAGATAGATAGACAGACAGACAGACAGACAGAACAATAACTGCACAATAATTGTATTAAATTAGTGAAATATTTTATTTACAAATAAAAGTAAATAAGTCTAAAATCTGGTCAAATGTTACACATTGCTCTTTGTATTGTAAAATACATTCATGAAAAAACAAGTGTATACATTTATATTGAAATCTAAAAGACGTTTCTTTTAAATGTATAGCACAGTAATAAAGGCAGCAACATGTGATGGATAGGACAGAACAAGAAAGACTATTAATAATCTTTAAATGCACAGAAAAGTATTATAATACTAAAGGCACCAATACAGAGCAGCACAGAGCGTTTATGCGCATCCGTGCGCAGAATGATAAGCTTGAAACAACACGGAGTCACAGTGTGCAAGCTGCGCAGCCCTCCGAGTCCGCATAGAGATATTGATACGTAGTGTATTAAATGAGCCTTTTCTTTGAACAGTTTTAAACCTCAGTTACTGTGCGCTCTTGATGAGAGTTTCATCATTTGGACTGTAGTAACCGAACACAGCACAGAGTTTGGTTGATGAATAGAGGATGACAGACAGCCGCAGCGGAGAGAAGAATTTATGTGAACTCGAATTTAATGACTTCAATATTAATCTGTACCTCACATTGAACTATGGAACAGCTTCAGAACACTTGAAATATGTACATGAAAAAGTTTTGGTGCTTTACAATGTTTTTGTGCCTTTCGTGGGGCTCAACAATAACAACGAATAGTATATGCACAATATCGCAATTCCGATACCGAGTATCGGATCGATACATCCCTAATCAAAACACGTCTCTTCCTCTTAAAATGCCTTTTGGCGACTCCTCTAGATGACAAATGTATGGTAATATTTATTGTTTTCCTAACAATCTTGGTTCCCGCTCAACCTGATAAATCAAAATACTGGTGATTAACAAAAAGAAAGCCTGCAGTAAGCCTGCAGAGATGATGTTCATCCATCTTGAAATAACACTGATCATGAACCTTGAACATAAATGGCACATAAACATTAGAACAAATGAGGGGGACATTTTCTCAGGTGTATTAATTGTATTAACAAAATCTGAAAGATTTTTTTTAAATGTTTCCTTCTGAAAGTGAACAGAACCTTGAGAGAACTACAACGCTGTAACAATTTAGCCCTAGTTTCAGAACAAAGCAAACTACAGTTATGAAAACGGCCTTGTTATATCCAAAATATGCAGTCACTAATTAGCATTTTCAAGTAACAGTTTGCCAAGGACTCATTAAGCATGTCATTTTTTCAGTATATTCAAATAATGTAAATGCAGAGATCTAATTTGCATATTTCTGCTGTATAATTGCAGAGTAGAAAGCTTGAAAATAAGGGTTTCTCTTAATTTCTTTATTAATGTGCAAACTCTGGTTTTCATAGAATGAGATTGAGGAGATGCGGACAGAGATGGAGGAGATGCGTGACACCTTTTATGAGGAGGACACCTGTCAGTTACAAGATATGCGTCGCGAACTCGAGCGTGCAAATAAGAATTGTCGCATCCTTCAATATAGACTCCGCAAGGCTGAACGCAAACGACTTCGCTATGCACAAACTGGAGAAATTGACGAGGAACTCCTGAGGAGCTTAGAGCAAGATTTGAAGGCAAGTACCAATTTTTTATCTTTAAAGGAAAGCAGAGAAGGTCTATGATTAATTGCCCAACCCCAAGTTCTTACTTGCACCATTTTTATCTAATTACTAATTTGTCATTTAGCTGATGCTTCTATCCAAAGGAACATTGCACCTATTAGCAAGATATTTTTCCTGAAGCAACCTAAGGTTAAGTGTTTTTCTCAACAGCACAGTGATACTTTATGAATCAGATCATTAACCACTAAGCCACACCACCACATTCTGACAGGTTGCCAAGGATGTGTCTGTAAGACTCCACCATGAGCTGGAGAATGTGGAGGAGAAACGAACAAAGACAGAAGAAGAAAATGAACGATTAAGACAGAAACTTATTGAGGTGGAAGTCACAAAACAGGCTCTGCAAAATGAGCTGGACAAAGCCAAAGAGGTATAAACGCAAACCCAAATCACTACAGAATCTAAATAGTTCTAAATACTATACATATTCATGGAATGGCTTTCATATAAATTTGTTGTGTCCAGTCTCAGAAACGAAGAGGAAGCAAAGATGCACAAAAACCTGAGCGGAAGACTCAGACTCCTACAGAGGTAAGCATAAAACATTGACATCCATTGGTATGCGGTGAAATAAAGGCTTTTATTGTATGGGATAAGTTTAAGTTACAACCAGTAATGCAATTTTATTTTTATTTTTTTGCAAAAATATGAAGTGCATGAAAAAAAAAAAAAAGTATTACACCATAAAATGCAAAACTGTTATCACATTTACTGTTGGTCTGTGAAGTTTCACGGGCAAAATCAAGTCATTTCAAAATAAATCCATACAATGTCTGTCTGCTAACAGAAAGGTGTTTGGTTTAAATGTGAATTGTATTTGAGCTGTCCTTCATACATTGCAAAACCATATAGGATGGGTCTATTTGTCCACAAAACCCTGCCAAAATTCCTGCTAATGTGCCAGGATTTTAATGCAATACTTTTGTCCACAGGAGGACAATGAGGATCTGAAATGCCAATTGGCCTTTATTAAAGAGGAGGCTACCTTAATGAGAAAGAAAATGGCCAAGATTGACAAGGAAAAGGACCGTTTGGAACAAGAGCTACAGAAGTATCGTTCCTTCTATGGGGATCTGGACAGCCCTCATCCAAAGGGTGAAGCTGGTGGCCCTCCCACTACAAGGGAATCCGAGCTCAAACTTCGCTTGCGATTGGTGGAGGAAGAGGCCAACATCCTGGGACGTAAAATTGTTGAATTGGAGGTTGAGAACCGTGGCTTGAGGGCAGAGTTGGATGATCTTCGAGGGGAAGAGTCATCTAATGGGGGCTTGTCCGGAGCAGGAGGAGGAATGGGGCGGGAGCAGGGGTCAGAGCTGTCGGAGCTTAGGCAACAGCTGCAATTGGTGGAGGATGAGGCAGAACTTCTAAGGAGGAACCTAGCTGATGTAGAGGAACAGAATAAGAGAGTGATATGTGAGCTGAACAAACTGCGCTTTAAAGAGGGTACAAGGCACACCTCAGGTGGTAATGCAACTGGTGCCGCCAGTGGAGCAGGAGACAGCTCCAAAGCTGAGGCTTTGCAGGAGGAGCTGAAGGCAGCGAGGAAACAGATCAATGAATTGAGTGGGAAAGTGATGCAGCTGCAGTACGAGAATCGTGTGCTGCTTTCCAACATGCAACGGTATGATCTAGCATCTCACCTAGCCATCACGCCACGGGACAGTGACGCAGAGAGCGACAGCGGTCCTGGAATTGGAGGGCGTAGAGGTAGTGATGATGACTCATCTTCCTCTCGCCTCCCTCCTCATCGCAAACGTGAAGGTCCTGTCGGAGGTGAAAGCGACTCAGAGGAAGTTCGCAATGCTCGGTGCCTCACACCAACTCGTTCTCTTTATTCTCCTGATTCCGCCCGGCTCCTCTCACGCTCCATACGGGACAGGCAACAGATGATTGACATCCGTGCTGAAGCGGAGCGATTGGGACGAACAATCGACCACCTCATTGCTGACACCAGTACCATCATTGCAGAGTCGCGGGTGTTCGTAGCTAACGGGGATCTTTTTGGCCGTATGGAAGAAGATGATGATGGTGGGAGGATCAGGGAGCATGAGCTACTCTACCGCATCAATGCTCAAATGAAAGCCTTCAGGAAGGAGCTGCAGGGGTTTATAGACCGACTTGAAGTCCCAAAACCTGAGGAAAGAGATTCAGAAGAGCCATTATCTGTGAGTCTGGCAAGAGTCTGTGTGTCTATGTGAAGCACAAGAATAATGTTTGACACACCGTAAAGGAATAGCTCACCCAAAAATCTAATTTCTGTTATTTACTCACCCTTGATTCCCTTTTCTTCCGTGGGACAGTGACCGTGGCTTTAAAGTTCCCAAAGGAGCAAAAAAGCACCATATAATTAGTATGTACAATGGACTCTTTTCTAAGTCTTCTTAAGCCATACCTTTGTATTTATCATTTGCATTCTAAGTGCATCATGTCGAGTTTGACATCAGTGACATCTGGTCAAAAGACATGACAGAACATATGACATTTGAAGTTACTTATGTAAAACTTTACATGAATGAATGCAAACACAAATGAGATGTGAAGTACATTGACATTAACAAAAACTAAAACTATAAAAAATTGTTAACTGAAATAACACTATAATAGTGTAGAAATAATCATATAATACTGCAGCAGAATGGGTATATTTCATTGAATATATTTTGGTCTGTTTATCAAGCAAAGGTATTGTGCAGTTACAGAAGCCGAATAGTGCCAAGTCATACGTTTATTTAAATTCCATGTAAAGAAAGGAAATCACAACAGGGAATTGCAACAATTTTCATTTTGAGGTGAACTATTCCTTTAAAGGGAGTTACAATGTAGTTTAATAGTGAAGAACAAGAAAGCACTACATAATTCAGAGTTATCTCCTGACTGCTTTTAACATTTTTTGCCAAGATTTTTAAACTGTGCAAAAAGAAAATTTTAATGGCTATAATATCTTAACCTTTCTCTCTTTCTCTCTGATCCTGTCTTCCCACGCACCCCTGTTTTTTAATGCATGTTCGTTAATCCTGTCGTTTATTCACCCAGATGTTTCAGCCCATCATTTTATTCATCCTCATTCTAGTGTTGTTCTCCTCGCTCTCTTATGCCACCATTTTTAAACTTGTATTCCTTTTTACCCTCTTTTTTGTCCTGTGATCACCATCCGTCCATTCATTAGCATAGTCTCGCCCTTTGTTTTGTTTGTTTGTCAATGTTGTGTATGTTCACCATGGTTGAAGAATCACAGGACAGTCACTTTCCAAGCACAGACTGCACACTTAAGCACAGAAGTCTGCAAAACCTTAATTTCCAAAAAGCTGGAGAATGCTTTATCCAAATCGTACATATATGCCTGCATTGGAAGGTACACCATCGAGACAGGAGTTGTTGTTTTTTTGCAACTAAAGACTATCATACATCATAGGAAAACACTGAAGACATTTCTTTCATTGAGGACTATGAATGTCACTGACGCTTGCTTTGCCATCAAAGCCTTGCAATGAAATATGGAACTGAAGTTTACTACTAAGGGGCATGTTATCATAATTACCCAGAATGCCTGCCCCTGCACTCTAAGATACTGTACATCAGCTGGAATGATTTCCTATCAGAAGCATGCAATGGTGAGTAAGAATATGATATATAACTGTAAACTCAAAAAAATGTACATACATGTGAATGGATGGATAATAACTAACAGGCTTTATATTTAACTGGAGATGTCTGGAATCATCCATAATTGTGTGATAAGAACAACTTTTTTTGCATAGATTGATTGCACAATAATCTGAAGAAATTGCACAAAAAGATGCAATATGCTTAAGAACAGCTTTGATGGGGTGGGTGAATGGGGGTCCAAGTTCACATAAAGTGCCTGTGTACATGATGACACTGTGCACAAATTAACTTCTGCTGCACTCTGTTGCACCAGATAGAGCAGGATCAGTCTACCGCTGAACATGATTCTCATTCCTGCAAGCATGTCATGGATCAGCAATTTGGAAATTAGAGCTTGCTTTCTTTATGAGTTTATTTAGCTTGTTGGCATCTCCAGTTTTAGTCTCAGTTGAAGCACCTGAGTGTTCAAGTTGTCGGCAGTAATTCCTAAATAAAATAAAAAGTTGTAAATAGATTAAAATAGCACAAAATAATGTAAAAACAAGATCTGTGGAAGTGTTGGGTTCACAATTTATTTGGAGCACAAATACATTTATTTTAGTTTGGATGAGCCTAAGTGATTGACAAAAAAATTACACTTGGTAAACAACACCACATTTGTTTTTCTAGAGTGAGTTTCTGTTTGGGAATTGAAAGTCATTTTTTCCAAATTTCCTGTCAGATGAAAGTAAACTCATTAGCGAAAACCATCAAGGATACAACTCTGTATTCAAATTGGCCAGTTTTAATGTGCCTTTATTCTCAGAGGCGTTTGCTTTGTTGTTTTCCTTGTTCTCCATTATTGTGCCTGAAAACTATTTAAGTCAGCGGCCAATATTAAGGCTGAACTGTCGGCTGGCTGTTTATTGCGCAACAGCCATGTGTCAAATAAAAACAAGCGTGAGGCGACCATTAAGAACCGTGGACAGCACACTTAGTATCAGCTAATTCTGTCCAATGGTATCTTAAAAATGAAATAGACTGTTTGTAAAGTGTTTTGAGAGTCCCAAATAGCCCAGTTGCCTGTGGGCATTAGTAGAAGTCAAAACAACTGGAATAGGAGTCACAAGACCACAATCTGCCAAGTCCTAAAAGCAGACTAGCAACAAGACAGTTTAACAGAGGTGGGGTAGAACTGGGCATTTTAAAATAGCCATGTAAACACTCTCCCTCTGCTTTGTAATTTTAACCTAGAATGTCGGTGACGACAGTCTCCTGCATGGAGACCACAAATGCCGGAATAAATCTGACATTATGACACCAGACACCTGGCAGTTCTGACGTTACAGGGGTAAATACTTAAGAGTCACTATAAAGCCCAGTGGCCCCCTCAGGACTACAGTTGTTTACCCCTGAGCCTCGGGACAGGACCGTAGTACCGGACAGAGAAAACATTTAAGATCCAATACGCAGGATTTCTACGTCACGCCGTTGGAAGCGAGCATTCATAGTCTTTGCACAGTTGCGTCCCGTTTGAGTACATGAGCTGTCAAAGGGGAGGCGGTACTGAAACAAAAGCAATCTTGATTCAAGCAACAAACCTGTACTTGAACAGGTTACTAATACTCTACTTATATTCTGGATTGTCTGTTTCAATTCATCAAAAACTCATGAGAGGGAGTTACTGGAGGAACCAATAATAAGATTTAACCGGTAAGGATTAAGAAAGCTTGTAGACAAGCACAGAACATAAACCTCAAATTTTTAAACCTTTTTAAAGTATTTAATTGTTACTACTTGCAACTCTTTTCTGTGATCTTTCACTTGGGCTGAATATGTTGGATATATTTTAAGAACCTTTTTAGCCTCACTGGTAATATAAAAGTAAATTACTGTATTAACATATATAAGGACATATACTTGCTTAAGGAATACTAACAAACAATATGTACTTAATATGTAAATATTTACAAAACTGTTGGTAAATTCACTTGAATTTACTACTGTTGTGATCATCTACTTTTACCTATAGAGAGTAAGTGTGTATCAATCATTAAAAGGTTCTATTATATATATGTTTATTCTATTCTATATATTTTTAGTTTTATAACACATAATTACAGAGGTTATAAATATCCTTCCATTCTAACATCACACAGTGGTACATTCTGGAAATTTCGTGAGCTAAACTGGGTGTCATGTTCTTTGAGTGAAGAAAATTCCATCCCTAATACACACAGTAAATCAAAGCTTCATTACAGAAAAACTTAATGACGTTACCACGGAAAGGATGCAACTATTCTGAGCTCATCCAAGCACGTAAAAGGTTCTACACTTGCTTGGAACTTTGACCTCATGCCTAACTCGAAAGAAGCAGTGTAACCTCGTAGTCAAAGATCTAGACTGGTTGTAGGTGTAGGTTATACAAGGGGCGACCTTGCTATTGTGCCTTTGAGCAAGAGAGATCAGTTTACTCCAGGGAGACTGTTCATGTAATAAAACTAACTTCAGAATCCCTGAAGTCCCTTTAGGTAACTTGAGCATGTCTAATGAAGTTGGTGTCTAAAGAACATGCTGACAATTTTGACAGTTAAGGACTGGTTTGAAGAACAGGGAATGCATATAGAAATGAGTCAAAGCTTTGAAGCAGGTGTCCAGAGCAATTAGCTTGGTTTTGGTTTCCTTCTTTGTACTCCATTCAAGGAGGTGCAATCAAAAAGACTTCACTTATGTTCACATTTATAACACCCTTAAACTTTAAAGCAAGCCATTGTAGCCAGTAGCATTTTTTATAGTGACTTAATTTACTTGAGATACCAACTACTACCAGATACTCTGATTACTTAAGAGTACTGTAAAGAATAAATAGGCTATTTCTCAATGATGAATATCTCTTTTGTCTTAATAGAGGTATTGGTGGATTTGCCAATGTGGTCAATCCAGTGACCATTCAGAAATCGCAGCATAGGTTTCTGAGCACAGACACAGAAGAATGGCTGCATTGGAATTGCACTCTGGACCAGAGCCTGGGAGTTGTGTGTGGGGTGGAGACAGAGCTGACCTGGTTGACAGTTTTGACTCTGAGATGCAGGAATGGGAAGATCAGCTACAGGACATGCAGAGGAAAATTGAAGAGGTAAGGAAAACTGAAGTGACGCCAGTCAGTGTGACAGAATCCATATCCATATCTAGAGAGAGAGAGATTCTTATTCAAAAATGTAAATTAACTTATATAAATAAAAATATAGTGGTGTGATTTGACTATAAACCATTCCAAATGTTCCACTGGCACTGTTATCCTGCCTGTGCTAGAGCCATGGAATTGTTGATGTTGTGATAGTGGACACTAACAAGAATTGTTAAACTTATGCACAGGCTGTAACTAGTCTATGCAGTACATTATGCCAGTTGTTTTTGCTAACTTGTGGATTTAAAACATTTGCTGTCATGTAGGTGGTCAAAAAAATCATACTTTATGAATGAACATTGTGATTGTATTTCAGCTGTATAATATGGTCAAAGCAAGAAGAGAAGCTAGCGAGAGCAGCTTAAACAACACCACAAACAATAAAAACCTGGACATTACTTTGCTTCCTGTCATCTCTCAGTATAGCCACCAAGCCAATGGTTATCATGAACCCTGTGGTCACCCCAACAACAGCCTCCCAATTCATCAATACAGTGAAGTAAGGGCAGATCCTACAGTTATGCAAAGCTTTGGGCTTCACCACCCCAGTGAATACTGTAATGGCTCCAACAATATCATGCTTAATTCCCTGAGACTGAGAAGTGGCAGCCATTACCCTGCTAGTTGTCATGATCTTGAAAGGCAAGATGCCACCCTAGACATACTCAGTGGATACCTTCAACAAGGCCCGCATTTTAGAAAGAACGTAGGGAATATTGGAGTTCCAAACACAGTGAGTATCTCTTTCACAACTGACAAAACTCTCCTTAAACTGGACTCTTACACCTCAATAATTTGTCTTTACACTTTAACCATTCATTGCCCCTCTTTTTTTTAGATCCAGAACCCTAAGGTATATCCAGTTACGCACAGTTATCAAGACAGCATGGAGACCAGCCTGGTAACAAACAGGTAAAACCTTTTCAATCTCAACCTGTCAGACTCATTCCTATTGTTGTCCTTTTATCATGCATGTTTCTTGTTGGTTATAGACCAACGCTTAGTGTTTGTCCAATTTCCTCTTGTGACTTCCTGGTTGATTTGTTTTTTTCACAGTAGGACTGCCCCGTGTGTTGCTCCGGAGGAGACTGAGGCTGAGAACAAAAAGAACAAGAAATCCAACTTGGATGACTCCCAAGCCCGCCATGTTAGCTGGAAAGACCCGGTTTCATCAAACGACCTTCCCCCTAAAAATACAGCTTCCAAACTGGCAATCAGACAGAGAGATGCTTCTCCTGTAACCTTCCGCTCCACTTACCATGAGTCATCACAACAACCTGATAAGAAATGCCTCTTGCTTGACAGGAAATCTGGCAGCCCATCAGTATTGCGCAAGTTTGGTGCCATGTTGCAAGAGAATGAGGGGAAAACCCTGATAGAGGATGGTCTTGTGACCACCGTTGTCTCCAGTGAACCTCAGAGGCACACCAGCACTCCCATTTGCCAGAGCAAGTTTGATGCCAGACGTGCATCCTCACGTGTGCCCATCCAGAAATGCCTTCCAGACTGTGACGCACTAAAAGCAGATCTGGAGCCCAGCCAGGAGTCTTGGGCAGCTGGTCCTCCTAAACACCTCCTCAATGGAGACAAAGACAGTGTTCCTGAACAGCATGGCTTGGCCTATAACTTAAGCCAGACAGAGTCTCACCTTAACTCAGGCTATCATAAGGTGGCTTCACTGTCTAATTCCCACAAAGCGGGCTTCCAGAGTGAGAACCTATTTTCTGACTACCAGATGGTGGAAAGGATTCTGGGAGCAGGATCTCAAAACTTCAGTAAGGTACACAGAGGACTTGGTGTCGACATGACTAGACTGGGAACTGACAACTTGGAGCAACTTCTGGAAATGATGGAAGTGGAGAACAACAGAAGCCATAGAACCACATTCACCCAGCAACTGGACAACAAGCAGGTGAAGAGGGTACAAATTTGATCAGCACACACACTAAATTTCAATGCAGTATTTATTTTTGTCTGAATCATTTTGCCCATGCTCTTGGCAAGTGTTCCTCATTCCTGATTCTGGAAAGCCTCTTTCATGGAGTTTATTTCCAAGTTTGCTCTAACACATCTGGTTTTTAGGTAAACCCAAAGACCTTGATTAGTTAATTCAAGCACATTTTTTATTTCAATTTGGTCAAAATTTTGCAGAAAAGTGGTTCTACAGGACCAAGAATTAGGATCCTTGCTTTTGATGCATAGCAGCTGTGGTGCTCCCGATCTCATTCTCCCATCTCTCCCATATACTACTTTGCTTTCTGTTTCTGCTAACCTGTCAAATAAAGTCATTATATGTTGGTATATAAAATATAAGTAGATTAATCCAAGTATTGGTCATTTATCCAGAAAGATACTTACCTTAAAACGTTTTCCTCTCTAGGTCAATCGTGAGTCATCTCCTGCACCCAGCAGTAGCCATTTTTCTCGTCCTGCTCGACCAGCCAATCAACGTCGTCCATCCAGATGGGCTAAGCATATTCAGCCAATCAAAATTGGCCACACATCCTGCCCACCAAGCCCTGGCCTGAAAGCTAAACAATTCTTGAATTCATATTCCCAGCACACAGAAACTGTCATCATGTGACCAGGATACAACAACCTTCAAAGGTCATTTTCACCCAATGGCAAAGACGAAACTTTGACCTTTTGTAGAACACAATCTACTTTTTTGTATATATATAATATAACCACCACCACTACATCAAAGTACCTTATTGCAACCCACTAGGATGGCCTATGGTATTTTCCTTAAATAACTTCAAAAACGATACCACGTTCGTTTAACACTGCGCTGTTTGAAGTGCTTTGGAAAGAAACTTCAGTGGACATTTTTTGACCTGGTGAACTGTGCCTATATAAACCCTTCATTGCCATTTCTGTTTATTTCTTTTTGTCATTCTCAGTAAATTTTGTATTATTTTATTCTGTTTTCTATTTTCCTGAGTGCTTTGTGTACAGTGCAGTTCTTGTGGTGCCATGTAGGGCATTTTTTGTAACCATATAAGCATGTATGCAACAGGCATAACATGTATTTAAACATACATGGCAACAAGTTATTGAGCCTTATACTGTATATTATGCATAATCTGTAAAAGGTGTGTGCAAGCATTTTGATGGTCTGTCATAAAGTCCATTTCAGTACTGCATTAGTGCTTCATAATAGTGTAATGGAAGAGGTCATATCAGGCTCATAATATTTTTTTATAAGCCTTATTTGACTGTGCCTGATGTGGGCTGAAACTACTCGGTGCATCGCACCTTTTTTGCGGGAACATGTCTGCATTCGCCAGTTTTGTCAAAAAAGCCAAATTAAGTTAATTATTCTTTAAGTTCAACATCTGTGAAGAGTAAAGTATATCTTTTGACCATATTATAATGAAGAAATGCTTTTGGAATGTTTATTTATTGTTGTGACATGACCCTTACAAAAACGTGATGCTTTTTGGGTTTTTCTTCCTCTGGATAATAAACGCAAGTGCTTTGACGAGTTAGTTTATTGTTTTTTAGTGGTGATTTCTAATGTTAGCATTAATATTTCTGCTCACTGTTACTTTTCTTTGCAATCTGACAAGCTTATTTTCACCTAGTGAACAAAAAACCTACAGACTTATGGAGTCTATAGACCAGAATCATCAAGGGCAATGACAGTCATAAACAACGTACCTTTAACCATTAGTTTGCTATAAGTGAAAAATGAGATAAGGAGCGCAAAAATAAAACACAGCCCTCTATTTAATATTCAGTTTCAGTTGGAAATACGTCACTATATTAAAAGTTGGCCGCATATTTTGGTTCATGCAGATTTTAAGGGTGGGTTGTTTTGATTTTGGCCATTAAGTAACGAATTACCAATATGTTAATAACTCTATTAAACACATAGAAACAACCTAGCAACCACCTATAATATCCTATCAGCAACTTCTCCAAGGTCATGCACCATTGTATATATAAAATAAGAAATATAAAAAGTATAGTAGTTTCCTGAAAATTTGACAACAGTGGGGGGTAAAACATTTTACAATTTCTTACATCACTTCTCCTTTCACTAAAAAAAGCAAAAGTATAAGATGCTTTATGCCAACATAGTAAAAAGGTCTCACTTTAATTAGCTCCTTGTTAAGCAGTATTAACATTATTAACATTGTTCTTGCCCTACGTTACTAAAAGCTATCAAAAAGCTTCCTATTCCTCATTCAGAGTCCTAATGTAACCTGCTCTTACCATGCCTTAATATCTCTCTGTCCTGCTTTCACAGTTACTCAACCCTCTGCTGAAATGTGGCACCTGTGCCTGAAATAGGAAGCGTGACGTTGTTTTGGTGCCAGAAATCTTAGACGTGTCAGTGGAGGGCTGAGGGGGGAGGCGTGTGATGTTCAGGGGGCATCTCTGTCTCACTCTGAATCTGTAAATGAGTAATAAAGTCTTTCATGCACTATAACACCTCGCTGGAAGCACGGAACAGCATCTTAATGAGGTCTTTAGATATAGATAGATGTTCACAACTTTCACGTGAGGTCTTCATAGCATGCAACATGGATGTATTATTATTGGAGTAACCTGGGGTTAAATGCCTATAGTGAGTGCTCATTGCTCACTTGTGGGATTTGAACCACCACCCTTCTGGTTACCAGCCCTGGGCCTTAACCCCTTAACCACCGCCCTTGGTTCCTTGAAAACCTGAGGTTTGTTTGAGTGGTACTTACCAAACTAAACTCCCAGACTATGATGATACGGTGTTTGCAAGGTGGATGGAAAGGTATTACTTCATCTGTAAAGGCAAGGCTGTTTATTTGCAGACCAAAGAGCCAAGGCCTTATGATATGCCGGTGCAAGCTGTGTACTGAAGTAATAGTAATAGTAATAGCAATAGCGATGCTTTGAGCATTGATGACTTGAATGATAAATGCCTAAAGGGTTAAATGGGCAGCTGGGCATTCTCCACAACGTCATAAAGACGTCTCTCTGGAATTGCTGAATTAATAAAGTCTAATCCTGGACAGCAGAACACAGACAACTTAGCTATATAAAGCTCTCTAAGTGAACACTGATCTTAGATCATCTTAGCCAGTGTCACCTGCTGTTGTAGAAGTGTATGGGGAACTGCTTGAACGTGTAAGAGTTGCCCAGTAACACACCTGTGATGTCAGAGAGGAAAGACAACCAGTAAGGAGCCCTTCAGATGTCTTGCCATGTGTCTCCTGCTGCAGCACATTACATAAGAGAGGTATTATACTTCCATAAGTTAATAATGATTAAATAGGCCCAAGTTAGCAAACTCAAATGCTTGTTTGCAAGTTTGCATGTTAAGAGAATTTTATGAACACTTACAACTCCTCACCTCCACTAGATTCGAAACAATCAGTGACTGATATTTTAAGGTGGCTTTATTGCCCCATAAAATTGCCCCCATTGAATGCACTTAGGTTTGTATAATGGGAACATGCGCATACAGAGCAGTGGCCAATATTCCACATCTGCATTTACTGTACATACTTGCATGGAGGTATATCTGTGGTCTTAAAAGTAATTCAAACAAGTCAAATCAACCTAAATGTTGGTTTAAGAGTCCAAAACTGGACATGCTAGAATGTTATTTCCTGGTAAGCAAAAAGATTCACCCACATGTTATAGAGCCCCAATATGTATATTTACTGCATTTTGAAAAAAGCAATGTGAGCCTCTTGGGATCTGTGTTTGAATAATAACTGAGTTTGTGAATATCACTCATATACTAACATTAGTCCTTCAGTCAGTGTATAAAAATTTATGTAAGTCTGCAAACATTAAGACAGTAATGCACTCTACATAAATATGCAAATAAATGCAGAAGTGAATGGAAAGATGTTTCCAGGCTATGCTATGAATATACATAGTTTCATATAGTAACTAAGCAAACTGTTCACCATGAAACAAATTTTACTGAAAAAGAAAACTGATAATAGAAGGTGGTTTATGCTACTGCATGTTACAGCACTATGTGAAGTGATGTGTGGCCAAGTATGGTGTCCCATACTCAGAATTTGTGCTCTGCATTTAACCCATCCAAGTGCACACACAGCAGTGAACACACACCCGGAGCAGTGGGCAGCCAATGCTGCGGCACCCAGGGAGACATTGAGGGTTCAGTGCCTTGCTCAAGGGTCTCATCTCAGTTGTGGTATTAAAGGTGGAGAGAGTGCTGGTTATTCACTCCCCCCACCTACAATTCCTGCCGCACCTGAGACTCGAACTCGAACTACCTTCAAGTTACAACTTACAGTACAAGTCTGTCTCTCTATCCATTAGGCCACCCATGCAACAAGTAATTGCAATTTATGAATTGAGTTCTGCCAGAAGTGTTGGTGTTCAAGTGTAGACTGTATTTTATTATAACATTTTTGTTCATGAATAAACACCCTTTAAAGTCATTAGCATTAGAATCAAGACTGTTCATACTCTTAAACAGCACTTATAAAACGTAAAAGAAGCTACATATTACATATTAGCCAGGAAAGGCACTTTCCTTTGCCTACAATATCAATAATCTGGTACAGGATTAAATATTATATGCTTCCATGAAAGAGCTCTGTTATGTAACAAAACTTTAAGACTGAATGCCAAGAGCACACACCAAAAACACAATAATTTCTACATCCATGCCTCAGAATACTGACCTGACACTTTTACTGTGACGTCATCACTAAACACTGATCAATCCAGCGTAGAGGAAAGGAAGGGAAAAAAATACCTGGGAGAAGTCAGTCTTGTGTATAACTACAATTAATTAAATAGCTACAGGTATAATTCAAATACTTGGTTTAACTGTTATTTTATGCATGAACTCTATAGGCACTGAACATGCAGTATATTTAAGAATAGAAATAATGCTCTGAGATCATAACATTTTACTTTAACTGATCTGAGATCTGCTGGTTGTAATTCCCAATCCCAAAGCACATGATAGTCACAGTTGCTGCAGGCAAATGCCAATTACAGCCACAAGGCTCCAGAGGATCATTAATTGCTATAATGGTTGATAATAACATGTCGAAGGGCTTTATGTGTGTGGGCTAAACAACAGAATGAAGTGAATGGCTAGTGCAGGCTGGGCATAGCATGACTGTTGCATGGACACATGTGCATCTCACGTTGAGACCCTGCCCCCCTCTGACCTGCGGATTAAAAGTTCACACACATATTGTATGCTCACACTCACGCACACGCACACGCACACACACACACACACACACACACACACACACACACACACACACACACACACACACACACACACACACACACACACACACACACACACACACACACACACACAGAGCAGGCATAACTCAGTACTGAAATAGACATCTAATAAAATCAAGAGACACAACAGAGAGTGAAACAGAAAGTGTGTCTGTGTGATAGAGAGAGATGATGTTAAGAAAAATGGAAGATAATTTTTACTGATTTGGAACATTTAATAAGTCAGTAATTCATTTTTATTGTGATAATCAAAATCACATTTGTATTCCTGTAGGAAAATATTCCATTGAGATGTAATTCTCACTTACAGTATAAAAATGATTGTTATTACTACTACTACTACTACTTTAAAAAGTTCAAGTAAATTAAAACATGAAAATAATAAAAAGTATTAGAAATTAGTCATTTATTTAAAAAAAGATGTTTTTGGCAAATTGGTGGCTAATTTATATTTATAAAAATGTCAACATGAAGTTTAATTTGATGTCTGAATTAATTTTCAAGGTGTGAAATATCATGGAATTAAATACTTTTATTATTAAATAAGTAACATTAAAGGAAATTGAAACATGGACAGTAGCAATTATCACCCATTTAATTCTAAGAGTCAGAGAATGGGTGGAAAAAGATCAAGTGACAACACTCACTGAATACAACTTATTTGCAAAGATAAGCAACATGGACAACTCACGACCTTTGAGTCTTCCATGCACTTAGGATAAGGTGTTGATATTGACAACTGCTTGTGACTGATATACCAGGTCTTATGGGATCATGGGAATATCTGTCCTGTTTTCTAAACAAGAGAAAGATTACAGAACATCCCTTTGAAAGGAGATACTCATCCACAAGTCTTTAAACAGTGGAAAGGACAGACCATTGGACCACACACATTTGTTCTAAGAAGCATATCAAGAGCAAACTACATGAGACTTGGACAAAAAAGGCCTGCTCTCCTTGTCTCTAATAGAAATAGTTTGTGTTTGACTGACAGCTGTGGATCCACAGTCCATGTTGAGAACTTGGCATGAAATCTGTGGGACACAAGAGGATGATAGGCTGGAATGGGAGCATTTGGGAGACTAACGAGAGATGGAAAGTTAGCTGGGCCAATTGAGCATGACTTTGCACGAGTAAGGAAATTAATATTGTAATTTCACATGTGAAATTTTCTAAATTGCAGTTAAATTGGTGCCATTTTTAATCAGTACAACTTTCTGCTATTGACACATCGTGGCTTTCCGTCTTTTATGCAAATCGCTGCTACCATTTACATCAACATCAGCACCAAACTGCAGTTAAAACTCATAATTTGGCTTTGATCCTGTTTAAATCTAATTTTTGAAGGAGGCTAGTTACATTTGGAAATGAATTAAGAGAAAGAAAATGCACTAACTGAATGAAAAACAGGACAAAAAATTAGTGGTCTGTCAAATTTGACTGATTTAAAATAATAATAATAACTGATTGTGAGTTCACAATATACAGTGTCATGAAAATGTTTTTGCCTCCTTTCTGATTTTGATTTGATTTTTTGTATATTTGTCACACTTAAAAGATTCAGATCATCAAACTACTTTTAATATTACACAAAGTTAATGCAAGTAAATATAAAATGCAGTTTTTAAATTATGATTTCAAGGGAAAAAAGCTGTCCAAACTCACCTGGCCCTACATTTATTTGTTGTTTGTTGTTTATTTGAATAGGGACAGATACAAAATAAACATAGATTATTACATAAAGAACAATCTGATGCATGTATTACAGTGTTTATAGCCATGGCTAATTCGCAACACCTGTCCCTAGAAGAGCTTTTAACAGTCAAGATAATGAGGAAAGAAAAATTAAAATAAAAAAATGACAGCGAATACAATGAAATGTCCAGAAACCAGTTAGCACCAATAAAGATAAGTATAATAAATAAACACATTCACTCGAACTCACACAGATGCACACCTCACATACACCCAGCTACACATCTCATATGGCATGATCACACTGCTGCTGCTCTATGAACCAGGCTTTTGTTAGTTTTTTAAAGGTGGACAGTTTAGTTAAAGTCTTTATATTTGTAGGAAGGCAGTTCCACAAATTGGCTCCTTTCACAGAAAAAACATTTTGGGCAAAAGATGTTTTACAAAACGGGACTTTACAGTCTCCACATGTAGCCGCTCTTGTTGATCTGGAGGTATCCAGTCTGTTCACAAATTTACAAAGTGGCTCAGGTGCAAGTCCAGTCAAACATTTAAAAAACAACTTTATGTGTCTAAGATTAACAAAATTAACAAAATTAAAGATTTTATGCTTACTTAAAATGTAACAGTGATGGAATCGAATGGGCTTTTATCTAAAATTTTTAAGGCACGGTTATAAAGCCTCTCAATAGGCTTTAGAGTAGTTTGGCTAGTCTGGGACCAAACAGTGGTGCAGTACGACAAGTGGGACATGATCATAGTGTTCAGAAAGACATGAGCACATTCAAATGTTAGACTGTTCCTGATCATTCTGAAACAGTTCATACTGGCCTTCATTTTTCTTGAGATATTTTTAATATGACTTTTAAAATTTTAACTGAGAATCTAAAATCAAATATTTATCTAAATATTTTTCTTGTTCTACCTGATCGATGAGTTCAACATTCATTTTAACGTTAAGGTCATTTATTATCCTTGTTCTTTTTATATAGAAACACATTGATTTAGTTTTCCTCAGATTAAGTGTTAAACATGATTTATTTAGCCAATTAGACACTTTCTCAAGACTTTTGGTCAGTGTATTGCCGATAACAACAGGGCTTTTGCCAGACACATAAACCACAGTGTCATCGGCATACATCTGAAGGCCATCTTCAGGACACACTTCAGGCAGCTCGTTCACATACAGGCTGAAGAGAACAGGCCCCAGTATGGTTCCCTGAGGGATTCCGGTCTTAATTTTACATGGGGCAGATTTTGCATGATCAATGGCTACACATTGTTCTCTGCCCTGCAAGTATGATTCAAACCATGATAATGCTTGGGGTGACATATTATAAGATGACAGTTTTGAAATAAGACGGCTGTGGTTTACTGTATCGAATGCCCTCTTTAAGTCTAGGAATACCGCACCCACGTTGTTTCCTCTATCAAGCGGCTGCACAATATTTTCCAATAATGCGCAGATGGCTGATTCAGTGGAATGGTTCTGTCTGAAACCATACTGTTGAGCGTGTATATACTGATGTATTTCTAAATATGGTGTTAGCTGTTCTGAAAAAAAATTTTCTAGTATTTTTGACATTACCAGAACTAGACTTATTGGTCGATAGTTACTAACGTCTGTGGTATTCCCGGACTTAAAGATAAATATTCCAGTTTTAATAGAGACATTTATAATGTAAAATGTAAAATATGTAAAATGAATTGCCCCCTCCGGTTAAATCATGTAAGGAGTGTGATTAACCACATTATTTTAGAAAGCTGTGTTAAATTTCACTAGCCACACACAGGCATGATTACTGACCTGTTAAATCAAGAAATCACTTAAAAAGAACCTGTCTGATAAAGTGAAGCACGCTTAAAGAGCAACACATCATGCCACCATCTAAAGAAATTCACGAACAGATGAGAAACAAAATAGTTGACATGTATCAGTCTGGAAAGGGCTATAAAGTCATTTCTAAGGCTTTGGGACTCCAGTAAACCACGGTCAAAGCCATCATTTACAAACAGAGAAAACTTGGAACAGTGGTGAACCTTACCAGGTGAGGCTGGCCAACCAAAATTACTCCAAGAGTGCAACAACAACTCATCCAGGAGGTATGAAAGAACCCACATCTAAAGAACTGCAGGCCTCACTCGCCTCAATTAAGTTCAATGTTCATGATTCAACCATAAGAAAGAAACTGGGCCAAAACAGCAACCATGGGAGAGTTCCAAGACAAAAGCCACTGCTGACCGACCAAAAAACAAAACAAAAAACAAAACAAAAAAAAACCTACAGGCTCGTCTCACATTTGCAAAAAAAAAAAAAAAAAATATATATATATATATATATCTTAATTTTCCCCAAGAGTTTTTGGGCAAATATTCTGTGGACTGATTAGACACAAGTTGAACTTTTTGGAAGGTGTGTGTCCCGTTAACATCTGGTGTACAACCAACACAGGATTTCATAAAAAGAAGATCATACCAGCAGTCAAACATGGTGATGGTACTGTGATGGTCTTGGGCTGCTCTGCAGCTTCAGGACCTGGACGACTTGCCATAATTAATGAAACTATGAATTCTGCTCTAATAGTTAGAATGTCCGGCCGTTAGTTTGTGACCTCAAGCTCAAGCACACTTGGGTTATGCAATAGGATAATGATTCCAAACACAGCAGCTAGTCCACCCCTGAATGATTTAAGAAAAAGTAAATGAAGGTTTTGGAGTGACCAAATCAAAGTCCGGACTTAAATCTGATTGAGATGCTGTGGCATGACCTTAAACAATACAGTTATGCTTCAAAACCCTCCAGTGTGGCTGAATTAAAACAATTCTACAAATTAGAGTGGGCCAAAATTCCTCAGGGATGTAAAAGACTCATTGCCAGTTATCAGAAACGTTTGATTGCAGTTGTTGCTGCCAAGGGTGGCACATGAAGTTATTAGATATAGGGGGTAATTACTTTTTCACATAGGGCCCGGCAGGCTTGGACAGATTTTTTCCCCTTAATAAATAAAATGACTATTTCAAAACTGCATTTTGTATTTACTCTGGTTATCTTCGTGTAATTTTAAAATTAGTTTGATCTGAATCTTTTAAGTGTGACAAATATGCAACTTGTTTTCATGGCACTATTCACTACTATTAAATAGTTTAGGGTCAGATAGTTATATATTTTTTTAAATAAATTAATATAGATTTTTCAGTAAGGATGCATTTATTTGTTACCAAATATTTTCCTTTAAAATAAATGCTGCATATTAGAATTATCTCTGAAAGGATCATGTGACACTGAAGACTAGAGTAATGATGCTGGAAATTCAGCTTTGCTTCGAAGGGAATGAATTACATTTGAATACATATTAAAATAGAAAACAGTATTTTAAATTATAATACAATATTACTGTTTTATTGTATTTTTGATCAAATAAATACAACCTTGCACAAACTGTGGGATGGTCTGAAATTAGTTTCACATGCTATCGATTGAGCTTGACTTGTTTTGAACCCATATAACATTTCGTTTTACAATAAAAGAGTCACGTGACCTCCGCTTTGGAAGGTAAACAAGGGTAGCATGGTATTGCACAAAAATAAAAAACACAGCTCGCCCTTGAAGTTAAAAAAAACCCTCTCCACCTCTAATGACAGGCATTCTAGACACTTCCATTTAGTGCTACACCGCAGAGCACAGACAGGTTAAAAGAGGTTGCTGATTGCGTGTATATATCCAGAGAACTGTCCTCACATCAGATATAGCTCAGTCCTGTGTACAATACAGACCTGACAGTCACTCCTAAAGGCCGTCTATGCTGACAACTGGATTATTAGACTGACAGTCAACCTCTGATTGGTTTAGACTGTCAGCTGTTGCTATGGTGGTTCAGATGAAGCATATGTCACATATTATGTGCAGCTGATTCAGGGGAGAATGTTATTAACTTCGTGTTCCAAACCTGTAATCATTTCTTTCTTCCTCTGAACACAAAAAAAGATATTTTGAAGAATGTGGTTATACAAACACTTCTTGGTCTCTAATTACTAAATATTATGGTAGTAATTAATTAGAGACCAAAAAGTGTTTGGTTACCCACATTCTTCTAAATATCTTATCTAGTGCTCAAGAGAAGAAAGAAAATCATACAAGTTTGGAACAATTTGAGGGTGAGTAAAAAATGACAGAATTTTCATTTTGAGGTGGATTATCCCTTTACAGTAGATACAGTAGTTCTCGAACTTTTTACATCACAAGATATTGAATATATGACTAAAGCTCTTGAGTATGAAAGCAGACATGACCCATTTATGTGGCGCCTGAGCACATGTAAAGAGACAGTGAAGAATAGAGCAACTCAAGAGGGTGAGAAAATCACACTCTCAGTCAGTCTGAGACTTGGGAATGTGAACTCCACCAACAGCTGCTGCCAGAGAGAAGATTATCACCTGATCTCCATACTGTCCCTCAGACCAGTGTAATAACAGTACAGGAAACCAGAACCTCCTTACAGTAGCAAAATGTCTCATTTTCATATTTTGGTTAAATATTATATAATAAAAGGTATCTACCTAAGATAAATGCTGAAACAGATAATCTAAAAGAAGTTCAAAATTATGCTAAATGCTAAAAAGGATTACATTTTTAAACAGTAGAGTGATACATAAACAATTATTATAATTTTTTGTTAATATAACGACAACAAAACAATTTTGATATGGAGATCAATAAAGAGAAAAACCACCTAGACACTACAACGTCAAAACATAAACATATTAAAAAATGGAATAGCATGCACAGGATGAGATCTACAAATCAAGGTTATGCCCCAAAATTCTATAAAACGGCTTTTGCTTGAACTATTTATGAACTTTTCTTGAACAGAAAAAGAGAAAAAATGTATTCAGATGACCTTACACATTAAACAAAATTGTGTAAAAGTGCATGCTTAAATGTGCATTAAAATGGCAAAAACTATGTGTAACGATATAAAAAAGATCGTATTCAAGGGAAGAAGGAAGCAAGAAGCGGCGAACATTTAAATAAAACTTTAATAACAAAATAAACACAAAACAGCGTGACAACCCCTCGCAGATGACTGCTGCGCACAAACAAAACCAAAACACAAAATAAAACCCAGGCCTGGGTTAGGGAAGATACCTGTTTGTCCAACCAATGGAAGTCAGGAAAACTGTTGGGGAAACCTGTTTGAAAACAGTAGTTATAGTTTTGTGATGATAAACACCTCTAAGATGAAAAAACTTCAGGCACCTAAACTACCAAAGAGAAGTCACCAAAGAGAGTGTTTGATAGGAAAGAGTAAGATAGCAGCTATTCCTTTGTTATTTCTACATCAGTTAAGCAAGTAAGTTCTGGAGATGATTTTAAGTGTGCCATTTGCATTTGGAAACTGTTGCTCTGAACCAACATCATGCAGTCAAAGGATCTCTCCATACAAGTAGGCTTCATAATCAAAACAAATTTATCAGATAGAAAGCAGGAACATTAGGATTGACCAAACATTTCGAAAAAAAAAAAAAAAAAAAACTCTGGTGAGTTCACTAACAAGAATGATGTCCACTGAGGAAAACAGTGGTGGATGATCGGAGAATCTTCTCCATGGTAAAGAAAAACCCTTTAACAACATCCAGTCAAGAGAAGAACACTCTCCGGGAGGTAGACGTGTCACTGTCAAAGTCTACAACCAAGAGAAGACTTCACAAGAGCAAATACAGAGGCTTCAGCACAAGATGCAAACAAGGCCAGAATCGACTTTGCCAAAAACATCAAAAAAATCCAGACAATTCTGGAAAAGCATTTTTTTGAAGGCTGAAATTAAGACCATCCTGTACCAAAAAACCCCCCCCACAAACAAACAACAACTGAAGTCAGCTGCAGCAAAGGCCTGGAAAAGCGTCACAAAGGAAGGAATCCTAATCTCTGGTGATGTCCATGAGTTCAAGACTTAAGGCAGGATTCTAAACAAAATATAAAAAATGAACATTTTATTTATGATTATATTTATTGGTCCAGTCCAATTATATTTGAGCCCCTGAAAATGGGGGCTGTGTATAAAACTGTGTATAAAAATGGGTGCAATTTCTAAGCATGTTATATTTTTGTTCTACACACTTCAATTCAAATAAATATGGACTTCACTGTATATGTGTCTGTGTGTGTGTATATATATATACACACACACACACACATATATATATATATGTGTGTGTCTGTGTTTTGCAGTTGAAAATAAAACATTAAAATTGTTTTACAAGAAAACTGCATTGTTTTAAGATGCATTCAGTGTGTTACTTGCTGTTTCTTGTACTTATTTGAGAACTTTACTAGCAGTTCCTACAACTTTTTTAAAGTGTATAGACAGCCTTAACCCTGGATATCGTGCCTTTAAAACCGTTGACTGGTTAAAAAGCAGACTGTGATCTGATCCAGGGGAATGACCCATGCATACTTGCCGGCGCCGTGACCAGAGCACAGCAGAAAATGAGCCGAGATGTCATCAGCACAGTGAGGTGTCATATGAAAGTTATTAATGATTACACAGACATTACAGAATGAGATCATCTCTGACACTGAGCCAACATGTTCACTAAATACCGACAGCCAGATACAGGACATTGTCCTTAAATACACACGCACAATAAATACTTTCGATCCCCAAAGTAAGACCATTAAGGCCCAAAGATCGTCCTGAAATATCAGGCTGCCAAGTTTGGTTGAAGCTATGAAGGTGAACAGCGACTATACAAACATTCCCTTTGCTATTCAAGGAGCAAGATGCTACTGAAGATCCATCAATCCACCCCCCTGTAGTGGTGGGATAGAGATGCAATGACAGATGCCTGTCTGGCGGACAAGAGGAAGGCTGTGTCATTCGGGTCAGCACAGAGAGTTTAATGAGTTTACTGGAGTACCACAGGGGTCTGTCCTGGGAGACGCCTAGGTTCATGCACCTAGGACTCCACTATGTCTGAAGACTAGAAAGAAATCCTCACCATAACACTTATCACTGAGACTGTCATGGCTATATATTTCACTAAATTTGTCACAATCCCACTAACCAATATTTTATAGGCAGTCATGCATACACAAATAGCATGATCTCCTATTGTATCTAATTTCACCTGATTTGAAAACCCAAAGAAATTCTAATTGGACTCTTTATTTTGTGTTTTTGAGTCCATGTCTGTTTGCTTTGAAGGTAATCTAATCTAGTTTATGTTAATGCACAAACAAGTAAATTTAAGCAATTTTCATTTTTAAGTGAAATATTCCTTTAAAAGGGTAATCACGACACCCATGTCGTTCCAAACCCGTAAAAGCGTTGTTCGTCTTTGGAACACAATTTAAAATGAAATTTTTGGATGAGAACTGGGAGGCTTGTGACTGTCCCATAGACTGCCAAGTAAACTACACTGTCAAGGTCCAAAAGAGTATGAAAAGCATCATCAGAATAGTCCATCTGCCATCAGTGGTTCAACCGTAATGTTATGAAACGACAAGAACACTTTTTGTACGTGAGGAAAACAAAAATAACTAATTTATTCAACAATTCATCTCCTCTGTGTCTCTCCACAACACTTTAGCGCTGTAGAGGAGACGAATTATAGAAGAAAGTCTTTATTTCTGTTTTCTTCGCTTACAAAAATTATTCTCGTCGCTTCATAACATTACGGTTGAACTGGACCTTCGCAGTGTAATTTACTTGGAAGTCTATGGGACAGTCACAAGCATCCCAGTTTTCAGCCAAAATATCTTAAATTGGGTTCTGAAGATAAACAAAAATTTACAGGTTTGGAAACGAAACAGGGGTAAGTGATTATTAACGTAATTTTTATTTTGGGGTGGAATATCCCTTGAACAAAATTCAAGCCACTTACTTTGTAATAGAAAAATATTTTTCACATACATAAGTATCAGTAGGTTTATGGCCATACCGTTTATTTTAAGATACAGTATTGCAACAATAATAAATCTTGAGTCTTAAGACTTTGTGTAAATATTATCCAGCACAGATTGTAAATCACCTTCGACTAGTTTCAGCATCATCTGAATATTGCACACAAAAACAGCAAGACCTTTCTCAAAAATCTCAACTCCAATCAGCTGGCTTTACACAGTTCTTAAAAATCAGTGCACACAAGATTTTAAGTTCATTAACAAAAATAAAAGTAAAAGTCAGAGAGCACTATTCCTATAAGAACTACAGATATTTTAATAGCACCTCTGGTTCACTTCAAACCTTATGAGAACAAAACTTATTCTTTGAACTGTCTGCAGTAATTAAACAACTTTGTTCTGATAGGGTTGCTGATTTCTGAAAATGAGCTTTGGTGGCTAATTCCAGTTTTAACATGTTTAGATTATGCATAATATTAGCATAAAAAAATCTACATTCTTTAAGGTTAAGTAAACCTTAAAGTGAAAAATATACGAGGACAGTTTGATCTCAGACAGGTAACAGACAACTTTATTTCTTAGATAAACCTGGTAACAAAACACAGTTAAAACAAAAATACACCAAAAATAGTTATTCTTAATTTTAGTTTTCATTTTGTTTCGTTGACAACAAAGAACCTGAACAAATGGAGATGAGAATTAGCAGGGTTGAAAATAACTTTAACATTTCAAAAAACTTCAAATCAGACACCTACAGTATGCTTGAAAACCACTCACTCACTCGGTGTGCTGCAGTCTGAGGACTACTTTACAACTAGAAATTACAATATGATAAAACTCGCTTATCCCAGAGTTCAAAGCGCCATAGTCCAGGGCTCCATCCTTGCTCACAGCAACACATGCAAATCCATGAAACAGATAAAGCACACCAAGATGAGAGAGAAGAATAAAGACAAGTGACTTAAAATAAACACAAATGCAACACACACTCCGTTAAAGAGTTTTAAACCTCACATCATGAATCACTAGAAGTAGTAAATGTAAGATGACTGAAGGTTTTCTAATGACTAGAGCGTGTTAAAGAGGAATCCTTGGCAAAACTACAATAAATTTTCTAGTTAGGTTTTGCATTTGAAATTATGCTGGTTTTGCATATAATGCTTCTCATTTCACCAAAAAAAAAAAGGCTTTATTATTACTTGTTGCAGATCTAGAAGGCTCTGTACCAGCTGGTGCATAACAAAATGTTCTACATTTCAATGAAAATACTGTTTGCTAAATATAAAGTCAGGCATTTTGATCTACAGAGCAATTGTGATATTCAAGTAATAAAACTAGTAAAGATGCAATGCATATGGGGTTCCTACTGAGAGATGCAATCTTATTTTATCATTATTAAAACAGTGCATAAAGTTCCAATTATTTTCTGATGGCATTGCAGTAGCCTAAGGGTAAAAGCTGATATGGCATATTTTTATGAAAAGATGTTAACTTCATTACACCACAGCACATTATTACTGTATTGACTCCATAACCAATGGATAATGGTGTTGAGCCATTCTAGATGTAATGAAATTCATGACTGGAAAACAGGAACCTGAATAACATGTTTGGGTCATTTCACCCTAAAATCTAAATTAGTTTTTTTTAAATACATAGAGAAGCCTGTACTCAGATCTTTAAGATTTCTTTGCATCGTGCAATTGTGTACAATTAGGCAAATTCTCATGAATGCAATAATAATAAATACAACTTTTACATAAATGTCTGTAGCACCGTGATAAGAATCAAATGAAAATCAGCTCTGAGAATAATAACTAATAAAACATGCATTTTCAGAATTTAGAATGAAATGTGCGTAATTGTTATGAAAACAAAAATTGTAATTTTAATTTTACTTTATACATTTTTCTTTTAATTTCAGGGTGAAAAGTAGTTTTATTGAGAATATTATTTTCAATAACATGAATGCAATTGAAAGTGTAATGGTTGGACCAATTTACAGTATTCTAGGCATGGTAAAAGCAAGTTTATTGTAGTTTTGCCTGTAATCTCCATTAAAGAGTACAGCCCTGGTACAGTCCTCTAAGACTGAAAGAGAAAGACGAGCACTATTCTAACACTAAAACCTTCTGCCCCAAGCCTCCACCCTTATCCAAGACTGTGTGTCATTGATTTGAATAGTTAATCCATTTAATTTTTTGCATTTCAGAGATTGGTTAGAAATACCCAGCGGTTGTGGGAGTTAGGTAGGAGTTCTGTAGTTGTGCTGTGGTCAGACCTTCGTAATGGTGCACTGACCATCGGGGCACCCAGAGCGATCGCCGCTATGCGCCGGGCCACCACCAGGGGGCGGTCTATCCAACTGATGCAGTCTATGCCTACCCTGGGAGCCTTCTGTGTGCTCGTCTTCACCTTCGTCCCCAGCCTGCTCATTTTCATCCTCGCTCGTGCCAGACTCGGATTCATATCCCGAGGCATCCGGACCTGCCGAATCGTCTTCGTCATCTGCATCTTCCTCTTCTGTTTCTTGCTCAGCAGGATTCATATTGAGTTGAGAGAGAGCCTGTACAAGCTGAATATCGCCGGAGGATGCAGGGCTGGTCAGGTGACCACCCAAGACGGTTGGCGGCCTTACAGGGGCAGAAACAAAGACGCCTTGAGGACGTCCTCCGCTGACTCCAGTGTCTGCGCCATCTGCCGAACTCTCTCGCTCCGCTGTGGCGCCATCTACTGTTCCATTTAAATCCGCAACTGTGGGCGCTACAATGGGATCAGTTCCTGATCCTAATGCGGGACTGGGATTTGGATCTGGATCGAGTCTTAATCCGGCCACACCTTTCTTAGGGATGTCCACCACATCCCTCTTCATCCTACGCCTGCGGCCGTGTTCGTTCCTCCTGTACTGCACCATGTTCTCCAAGTCGGCTACATACAGGAAACCGGCGATCAGCATCTCAGCGCTCTTCTTGCCCTTGTTAAATGCGTCCTCTAGCTCTCGGCTTGTCCGCTCGTCGTACTGCCACCATCCATTACGGCCCTCGTAGTACCAGGCGTGGCCACCAGTCCCCGTCCCACGTCCGCCCGTTGCTGAAGCCTTCAGCTCCTCGGGCGAGAGCAAAGTGGGACGCTCCAGGAAGTCCTCAGGCACTTCCCCTCTACACAGGGCACAGCGTTTGCTGTGCCAGGAAGCTCCTTTCACGCATAGGAAGCAGAAAATATGACGGCATGGCAGGCGTACGGGGTGGATGCAGCTCTGCAGACAGATTGCACACTCAGGGATTGGCAGCAAAGGAGACGAAGGGGATGGACTGCCCTCCGTCACAGACTCCCCACTCACCTTCTTGCCTGAAGTCAAGGAGTCCACGGAAAGATTAATGTCGCCGCAACCAGCCATGCTGTGGAAATAATACAAAAAAAACAGTATGATTTCACAGGAAAAGATGCATGCAAAAACAAGTTTGGAGAAATGCGCTGCCTACACAAGCTTACGTCAGCGGTACGTAAGCAGATGTAACAAATGGGGCACCGTTTACCAAACTATGTTGCCTAAGTCGACAAAAGTCACGAGTAAACAAGGCTAGCTTGAGTTCTTTGTTCATTGTTGCTCTGTTTGATTAAAGCTCTAGCATTTCCAGTCTCTCATCAGATAAGTATTACTCCACTTTTACAAGAAAGAGTGCTATTCATGTATTATATGTCAATATAAAACCAAAGTCTTGTGCAACACATCAAATAAAAAGAGTTGTTAATATTTGAAAGCACATTCAAGCACAACAAACGAGGAGGCACTATACTATGTTGTTCTCTTGAAAAGATTTCTTCATTTGCACTCAAATCTTTGTTTACCATAAATGTATAAAACTGACTCCATCACAACCATCTGGCTTGATAGGTCAACCTGTGTATGCTCATAATGGCAACTGTGCCAAATCAGACGCAGAAATGATCTAAATATATCATGACCCAAATCCTTTACAGCCAAACCATTTACAGGGCATTTTATGATGCTGGTACAGAATATACTAGAATATCAGACATTACTTTTATATTACGTTAGGTTAAACACATGGTTATGATAACAAATAACAGCAATACAATGTATTTTTTGCAAACATTGATAATACCAGCTATAAAGAATCAGTTATATTTGTTAAAGGTTAAATCTAAATGTCTTTGGAACCATCAAATTTCCAATAATAGCTTTTAAACAAAAAAATTAAAGATTATTATTTAACGATTTACATTTAAAATTCATAAACTTAAATTAGCTAAATGCTACAGATAAAAAAAAAAATCATACAGACTGAATAGTAATAATATTTGCACAATAATTGGGTTACAGATCATTAAAACATTAGCCTTAATTATTTGGTTATATGTACATATTTAACAAACGTTATACTTTTTTTAATGGTTTTTAAATAAGCTACAAAATAATAAACATTTTTACATAATAAAATTTAATCAACAATGTTACACGACCAACAGCTAAAAAGGTCAGATAGACTGAAAATTTAATATTTTTTAATAAAACAATATTAATATATTTTCTCATGATAAATATACATATTTAGATTAAACAAACTGGGTGACAGTGAGCGGTTAAACAGGCAAATTTGTTTTTATATTGAACTACAGGCCCAAATCCATCAACAACTCAAACAAGATTTACTGAAATCTACCTATTTACACTTTTAGATATCATATTAATAACTGATCTAATTACACTCACTCGATGAATAAGATTGGTCAGGCTTTGTATGTGCTGAAGTTGTGATCAGATCATTGATCGATCAGACTGAGGCCTGTAAACAGGACAACACCCTGACCAAAACACAGCAACAACAGCATTATTTCACATTAAAACACAGTTCCCAAACCCTTCCAAATGATCGATTTGTAAACTACAAGGATATTAAAATCACATATTTGTATCATCAGTTGGGTCATTTGAATAAATATTTCTATATTTGGTGATTTTACTGCGTCTAATTTCAATGTCTTTCAGTTCACTCACCTGACAAAATAGCCGAAATTTCGCCTCTTTCTTTCAGCGACGATCAGATTTGGCTCACCTGCTAATCACCGGATGATCACTCATCGTTCGTTTATTGACTAAAATTGATCGGTAGCGTTAATATTCGCACGCCACAGATGAACACAATAATGTTTGTACGCCTCCTATGTGATAACAAGACCGTTGACGTGTGTTCGTGCGCATCCACTCTGCGCAAAAACTGCGCAGGACACACACACACACAAATGAAATACTCCGAACGTTTAGCGTTTCCGTTACGAGACGAGCATAAAATGTTTTGTTATCTTAGTATGTTCACATCATTATAGTTTTCGGTGCTTCAGATAAACAAATAGCCTATTTAAAAAAAATACAAAAAAATAAAATAATAATAATAATAACACACACACACACGCACACACGCACACACACACACACACACAAATATATGTATATATATCAAAAAAAAGCATGGCCTGCCGGTATTATAGTAGGCCATGGTTCATCAAGTCAAACAAGAGTCAGAAATCGGCCTATGTTACACATTATTTATAATTATTTAAAAATGTTTATGTTACATTAATGTTTTATACATAAAAACGTTATTTTAATTCATGTTGATTTAATTACAGCATTTAGTTGTAGAAGGATGATTTGTACCATTTGTAACATCAACTAGTTTTACATCTGGATCTGCAACTACCACTGGCTCTGCACCCATTAACCCAAATTTTCCCTCCTGGTGGAATGACCTCCCCAACTCAATACGAGCAGCTGAGTCCTTAGCCATCTTCAAGAATCGGCATAAACCCATCTCTTCCGTCTTTATTTGACCCTCTAACTTTAACACTCACTATTCTAATTCTATTCTTTAAAATAGAATTTAAAAAATCTAACTACCTTTCTTATCTTTTTGTATTCCTTTTTTCTTTTAATTTTGTGCAATTATGTGTGTGTGTGTGTGTATTTATATATATATATATATATACATACATATAAGACCTCTAACACTAGCTTGCTCTATTCTTTTTCTATTCTATCTGTTTTCTTTTTATTTATTAAATTATTTAAATATTTAAAAGCCCTTGCTAAGTGTTAAGCTAACTGAGACTTGTTATAGCACTTATATATCATTGCTCTTTTTGTTGTTTGTGATTGCTTCCACTGTCCTCATTTGTACGTCGTTGTGGATAAAATCGTCTGCTAAATGAATACATGTAAATGTAATGTAACATGATGCTGCGACTTGACCATATGCTTCCATGTTGTGTTCTGCTATATTTTCAAGACAGTGTCACTAGAGGGCACAATTGTGTTAGAAAAAAGGGAGGGCACCATGCGTGTCCCTTGGGGATTAGCAGAAAAATCTGTCTACATAACCAACTAATTCAACTAGAATAGGAATCTATTTTTATGTGTTGCAAGTAGGTTAAGAGCACATCAGTTTATAGTTGTACACAGAATCAGAAGTTTATTACTCTGCAATTGAAAACTCAACACCTGGCACAGAGGATTGGATTAAAAATGTTGGCATTTTTCTTGTTATGCCCACTGAACTGCATTAATCTCAATTACAGAAGGCAGTACAGTAATAAACAGATCCGTGCCTATCCTAAAATATGATATTCACGCTGCACGCCTGCAGGATTTTGCTTAAGTAACATCATGTTCACCAGACACACTGCAGTCCACATGCAGCCTTTATCCTCCCGTTTTACACGAAAATGTAATGTCGCTGGATGTTCTTTGTCACATCTGCGCTCAAGGGAACAATGTTTCACAGCAGAGCAAATAACTCTTTTCAGATTCTTGGGGAAAAATGGTCTTGGTGTCGTGATGCAGAGATAATCATTTGATGCATGCAATCGTGTGTAATACATGGCAATAAATGAGAGAAATTCCTAAATTAGAACGGAAAAGAGCACTTTATTCCCCGTGGCTTTGTCACGCTAGGATGGCTATGTTGTAGTGACGGAGTCTTCAGTGTGTGTGTTTACATGCGTGGGTGCCATATGCATGAAATCAATGAGTGCTCATTTTCCACAGCTGTTTAGTACGACGGCACAAAAACCCTCTCAGTGTGAATGACAGAGATCTTTCACACGAGACCTCACTTCTTCCTCAGGGGGGTTTCTTTCCCATGGTCCACTGGTCTCCATTACACCCCTCAGCTAGCCAAACTTTCCTCTAATTCTCACTTTTTCATTTATTGGCACTTCTGAAGTATTTCAGCTTGGGCTCCCCAGGCCCTCGAGGATGATGGTAGTTTATGAACCATCATCTAAAGCACAGGAACTCGCTGGAACGTTTCCCTGGGGATCTCGTTCCTTTCCTTTATAACACGGTTTCCTCACCCCCTACGCCTTCGCGAGGAAGAACCCCACTGCTCGCGTGTCCTCCTTTTTCGCTTTTCCTTTGAGCCGTGGCTTATTGTCAGCAGTTTTTCAATGCTCCTGTCACTGGCAGCCACCTGGTAACAATAAGATACCATCAACAGCAGAGGAGAGGAGGCAGCTAAACTGGGGCATTGTAATGAACGCACACACAGATTCACAGGTATGAAAGTAGCCTACTATGCCACGCATTTATCTTCTCCGAGTATTGGGGCTGCGTGCCAGGCAAATATTCTCCCAGTCATTGTTATTCTATGTATACGGTAAAATTAGAAATAAACAGATTGGAGCTGGATCCCTGCTGAAATTACACTCGCAGGGAAATGAGCTGACAGCAATGTATTTTGGGTCATGTGGGAACCCATTTACAAACCCAGGTCACAGTTTACAAGGCACACATTCATCATTATGTATATATATAGGGGATTACAAGTAGATTATTAGTCGATACTGGAAACTTTTATGCATAAAGTTCTTGATACACTGGGCTGAAACTCCCAAGCAATATTCTCTGACAGACTATAAACTTCAGGGCAATTAAAAGGCAATTACGCTTCAATTTTCGCTAAACAGAAAAAGAGCATCATCAAGAATATGCAAGCAAAATATTAAACATTTATGGCCCTATAAAATCAGCAAATAGAACAAACTTTCTCGTGTTTAAATTACTGTTGAGAATCATTCAATGAGCATTATGAGCGGGTAAATTGTGGAACAACAATGATAATTAGGATGTGATTTTAGGCCTACATAAAACAGCCTGTGTAAATCTGAGTGTTAATAACAGAATTTAAACTTCAAGGCTCTGAAACCTCAACAAAAACAGAGCAGTATTAAGATCAAGAATATGCATGTGAAACATTAAACATTTATGCTGCATTTACATCTGTAAATACCCCCCCCTCCCTTTTTTTTGAGTTAGAAGAAAGTTTCTTTATTTATAGTTTAAAATAGTTTAAATTACTGTTGAAATTGATTTAGTAAACATTACAGGCAGGTAATTTGTAAAAACAGTGATTATAATAAGAATGTGGTTTTATGTACGTAACTGTGGTATATAAAAGACCCTAAATTGTGTGTGTTTGTAAATCTAAGCAATTCAGATATTTTTACATTTCAATGCAGTAAAACTTCAGAAAAAGAGAAAGATTAAGAAGATTTTAGATTTGTATCCATTTCCGTTCTTCTACTGGATTAAATGTGTTTTTGTGTTAAAAACACTGTTGCATGCAGGTCATTTGTGGATGAGTAAGTAGACATTTCCTCACAAACATATGAGTGGTGCTTTACAGAACCCTCACACATTTATGGGTGGTTGCTAGGGCATTGTTATGCAGTTGCTACGGTGTTTGGGGTGGTTGCTCAGTGGGCCAACCATTCTATATTGTTCAGGTCTCTCGTGTTCATTCTAATGCCACATATCCATTGAATATACTGTGGCCTATACGATGTATTCGTATATGATTTAGTGTATTTTAGTGTCTTGTGTTACCGTGATAGAGGTTTGTTCTGTCATTCTTACCTCAGTTGGAAGCAGAATCCATTAGGGCTGTTATGAGAACATTTTACTGTAACCAACAGAATAATATCTCGAATATTTTGACATATGACCAATGTATAATTTTATCATAATATTAATCGGAATAGCCTACCTACTACTTCTGGTTTTGTCAATCTTCGCATTCACTGATGAAAAATCTAAACAATCGACGTTCATCCATCTGGGAAACCAGTCTACTGTACAAGTCGCGTTCGATTCCGCGCGCGCTCTCCATTCAAATACTAGAACCTGGAATAACGTCAGAAGTTTGAATAGCTATTTGGCGCCATCTAACGGTTATCCTCCGACTAGAATAAATGGCATGTTTGGCCTCAAGTATGACTTTTTGAAACTGAACATGAATTTTGATTTGTATGAAAACATAGTGTAGACTTATTCATTTGTTTAGTGACAGTGTTTGGAAGGTTACTTTGGAAATGTAATAGGTTACAGATTACAAGTTACCCTATTTAAAATGTAACAAATATGTGTAACCATGTTAGTTACTTTTATGTAAGGGATTACATTTGACTACTTTTAAAATATTTTTCTAAATTTAGGATAAAAATTTCTAATTAATTTCATAAAAACTTTCAAAATCCTTCATCACTTGGATTAAGATTATATATATAAAGCACAGTCACCAAAATCTGACTTTAGCACCTTTTTTACTTTGAGATCATTCTGAGGTCAAGTAGCCTATGGATTTTAAATAATAACAATATATAGGCTAGTTTAATAGCTGTACTGTTTTTGAAGTTAAATCTTTGCATAGCTACGACAGGTGGGCTAACACTGGCATCTAACTATGCCTTGGGAATAAAAAAAACAGCCTTATATATATATATATATATATATAAAATAGTTATAGAATAAGTGTCCTGTTCTGCGTCCATTGGTGTCTCATATTGTAGAGCAGTCATTGCAGTTTTGAAACGAAATCAATCAAATTTATGTTTGTGAAAATATAGATGTAACCCCTTTGTAATCGTTAACATTTTCATAGCCTAACTGTAATCTAATTACACTTTTTTTTTTTTTACTGTATAAAGAATACTGTATAACGTAGGCTTAAGTAGGCACTCCATTGTATACTACTGCCCACCTGTGGTGTAATTTTAGTCTGTCGAAAATGAAAAAACTTCAAGTGGCTTATAATGATGCACTGAGAATTGTGCTTAAAATTCCTAGGTGGTGTAGTGCCAGTGAAATGTTTGTGTCTAATAATGTGCCCACTTTTAATGCTGTTTTAAGAAATCTTATGTATAGATTCACTTTTGTGCACTTTTTCGGTCAAGTGTGTTCGCATAGAGGTTTTCAGGAGTTGGTGTGAATAAATATAGACTTAGACTCAAAGAGACAGGATTGTCTGCGCATGATCTGTTATTTTATTCGAACCCAGAAGACGAGATGAACACCACGGAGCGCCAAACTCTCCTGCAATGTGTGTTTCTTCATACTCGATGCCAGAGGGCGCTCTCGCGCAGAAATTCATACCAGGAAACTCCTAATATGGACAAAAGCCTCCAGCTATGCTGTGTGAAAACAGACACTTTTGGAAACACCAACACATTAAACATACGATTGCGACAATATGGTTTTTCAAGTCATCTCCAGCAGGTGATAAATAAAGTATATGAACAATGCAGTGCTATTACAGTATAGAAACCTTATTATGTGTTAAAAAAAGTGTTTGTAGTGTATATAAACAAATAATTATATTTTTTTGTTATTGTCCAGCAGTTATAGATTTCTAAGCCAATTAAAAGCCTGAAGTTAGAGAAAAATTTAATTTGCCTATACACTACCAATCAAAAGTTTTTGAACAGTAAGCTTGTTAATGTTTTTTAAAGAAGTCTCTTCTGTTCACCAAGCCTGCATTTATTTGATCCAAAGTACAGCAAAACAATAACTGATTTCTATTTGAATATATTTCAAAATGTAATTTATTGAGATTTCAAAGCTGAATTTTTAGCATCATTACTCCATTCACACGATCCTCCAGAAATAAATCTGATATTCTGATTTGCTGCTCAAAAACAACAGCAACAACAAAAAAATTATTATGATAATGTTGAAAACAGCGGAGTAGATTTTTTTCAGGTTTCTTGATGAATAGAAAGGTCAGGAGAACAGCATGTATATGAAATAGAAATCCTTTGTAAAATGATGTCTTCATCATTACTTTTGATCAATTTAAAGAATCCTTGCTAAACAAAAGTATTAATTTCAATAATTATTTTTGCAAAACAAAAAAAAAAAAATTATTTTGAATGATATAGTGTATAATGTTGCAAAAGCTTTTTATTTCAAATAAATGCTGATCTTTGGATCCTTCTATTCATCAAAGAATACTGAAAAAATGTACTCATATGTTTTAAATAATGATAATCAGCAAATCAGCATATTAGAATGATTTCTGAAGGATGAGACACTGAAGACTGGAGTAATGATGCTGAAAATACAGCTTATAAATTACATTTTAAAATATATTCAAATAGAAAACAGTTATTTTAAATAGTAAAAATATTTCACAATATTACTGCTTTTGCTGTATTCTGGATCAAATAAATGCAGGCTTGGTAAGCAATAGAGACTTCTTTAAAAACATTAAAAATCGTACTGTTCTAAAACTGTTGACTGGTAGGCTATATAGATTACAGAAATTTTATATTGTAATGTTTTATATTATATTGTAATGGTTTATATATATATATATATATATATATATATATATATATATATATATATATATTCCATATATAATTCCACATTTGTTAATTCATTGATGCCTTCAGTGTGACTCTACAATTTTTGTTATAGTCATGAAAATAAAGAAAACTCTTTGAATGAGAAGGTGTGTCCAAACTTTTGGTCTGTACTGTATATATATATATATATATATATATGTGTGTGTGTGTGTGTGTGTGTGTGTGTGTGTGTATGTATGTGTAATTTCTGTCCCCCTCACTTCTGAAAAGATGGCTACGCCCCTGGATTCATGTGCAGACTAACAGGGTCTAGGATTATTGCGTCCATAGCTGATGTTTCTAAGAGTGAGACAAGGTATACATCTTGCTTTTGGAAACATTGGACCCGAAGCCTGTATATGTTTTAATGATGCCTCGTCTGCATCATCCTTATATGTTTTTGTATTGTTTTATATGTATGTATATACTGTATGTTGTTGTCTCTATGGACCTATGTGTCTTGAATAAAAGTTGATTGATTGATTGATTGAATAAATGTTAAATACAGTCAACAATATCACTCACCTAATATTTGTGACATCTCTATATATTTTAACTATTAAGTCCTGGGTTCCGGAAATGCCTATATCCTCTCTGAAATTTAGGAAAGAATAAGGAGAAGAAGAAAAAAAGCTTAATTTTATTTTAAGTGTGCGCGCGCAGGTCTCATCGCTGTATAGTGTTGCGCGCGCGCGCGAGAGAGAGAGAGAGAGAGGGAGAGAGCAGTACGCGCTCCTCAATGTGCGTGTGTCTGTCTCTCAGACCTTCACCAACACAAGACTCTCCTGCTGTCATTTAAAACCAGCCTCCTTTAGGTAAGATCTGGTGTTTTCTTCTTCTTCTTCTTCTTCTTTTATAAGCGGTAGGTTGCATTTAATAGGCTACATGCATCTATATATCATGAGCATAATCAAACTTATTAAAGCGGAAACATGCGCTGAATGTCTGGATATCTACAGGCACTTATAGTGCGTCCATAGTTGACGTGCTGTGAAAAGGACAGATGCTCGCTGATGTGTGCAGGTTGGACGCGTTTCATGTGGAAACAATTGGGAAATACACCTTTTGCTTTCGCTTCGGCTGAATTTCTGACAGATGGAGCCGCGCCGCGCTGCGCCGCGCGCACTGGTGACTGGTGACCGGTTACCGGAGCGCACGGACTCGAAGCGCACTGTAGGCTGCTCATTTAGCCTACTGATTAGTCGCTCCAGTCGTATGCAGTATCTTCAGGTCACTTTTTTACAGATCGAGTCCTGTTAGAATGACCTGAGGTTAACTGTCTTGATCATAGACACATGGTTGTAGTTCATGATTCATGACGCGGTTCAGGAACAATAGTGGATAGTTCATCAAGGCTTTGGGGGTTTGAACCTACGACCTCACCAGCTGCTCTGATTGTCTCCGTTATTGTAGTGAACATCTGTTTGTGCGTGCATGTTATGCTTAGAGGAGACACAGGGGCAAGTTGTCACATCTTTGATACTCAAATTCTCTCATATAAAGTCTAGATAGACAACGAGCTTTTTCGACGTTAATGTCTAGCGAATGTGTTGTGTCACACTGAACGCCATGAAGGACGATGTGTAAGTATTCATATTATTATTTTTATAATGGGCTATTAAATCATTTTTTAATAGTTATTCAACAAGTTATGAAACTGAGAAGGAACCTGCTAAAATGAAAACACTGAACAATTATTTTGGATAATGAATTGTGTATAATATATGAAACAGACGTGAGTGTACTCCGAGCTATTTGGTGGGAAAAAAATGACTAATTTAAGATAAACATTCAAAATCGTTGTTTGGGACAACAAGCATTTATGTAATTGGACTCAAAGTCTAATGTACTTACATAGAACTTCCTCATGAGATACATTTCTTAAGATATCCTCACAAATGTCTTAAAACTGATTTGTTGGGGCTTTCAATAAGATTCATAAATCGGCCACATAATGTAGGAAATCCAAAATGTAAATTAGGATGTGGTAATTATAAACTGTTTTATGTAAGAACAATTGAGGTCATTAGAAGTCTAGGGCTCTTTTCCAAAACTTAGCGACCTGCATACGTGGGCCGCATCAAAAAAACCTTCCAGACCTGAAGTCTGTTCCAAAAGATACCTTCTTTGAGCAATTTTTAAGCCAACATTGCATGTATTCTTTGGTGATCCCAGAATGCATTGAAGGTTGAAAACTAAGATGTTATGTAAGATGTAATACTAATTAGTATTGTTTTACATAAGCAACGTAAATATTATTTACATTTAATTTATCCAAAAACTGAAGTTGAATTTAATTTATATTAATTTCATTACTGAGAAGTATTTAAAACAGTCACAATTTAAATGCTGCCAATTTAGAGCATTCCAAAATAGACACTAATAGCATTCCTTTTTATGTAGGATGCAAAGCAGACAGCAAGGTAACTCACTAGATTTTAGAAAAAGGAGCCTTCATGTAAATCCTTAAAAAATGTGGCAGTACCATAATAAAGTTATGGGCTGCACAAAGTAAAGTTATGGGCTGCAAGGGAATTATTTAGATACAAAATTTGCAATTTAAAATAAAATAAATCAAGGTTTGCTGTGCTTAGGACTGAACAATTTTGCCAAAATGGTATGATGAAATCAATATGGTTATAAAATATTATTATTAATAATTATTAAATAATTATATTATAATAACTATTATTAAGTATACATAAAATCTAAAAACTAAATTATTAATAATAAATAGTAAACAGTTAGCAAATAATTAATAGCAATTATAACATAAAATATAAACAATATAAAAAGAAGAGAAAAAGAAAATATTACCTGTGTAATATTTGACTAAAATAAAAAAATGAGTATTTAAGAAAAATAATGTAATAATTTTATTTTACATTAAAACAGTAAAATGATGGTCCTAATGTTTCTTTTTCAAGTGATCTATCATTTACCACAGTACTGTATTATTACCATGCTATTATTTGAAGGTATTTTGTTAGTGGTATTTGTGCATGTGAGTAGACTTTGTTATGGCTTACTGTACTTGTTGCAGGAAAATGATGATCCTTATGAGAGCTCAAACCTGGAAAACGGGCATTTATAGGGAAGTGTTTTGGCATCTCCCTCTTAAGTTTGTCTCTCTTTATGGATTCCATGCATCAGTGTGAGCATTAAAATAAGATTACTGCAACAACTCACTGTAATTACACCCTTGCCCAGTCAGGGTGTGTATATGTGTGTGTGTGTGTGTGTGCTCCAGCTAGTTCATTAAAGAACAAATTTGTTCAACAAATGTTCTGCAAATTATCAGTCCCAGTCTGCCTTTTAAGGGCGGACACTGCCATTCAGCTCCGTTTGCAGGCAGAAGCACAGATCTGCATGAGATACTGACGTGAGTCTGGTTTCCAGTGCCTTTGTGGTTCAGCCATTTAAGGCTTTAACATTCTCTGAATCTCGTACATGCAATATGTGTGCGTCTCCTGTCGTCTGCCTGTGCGAATTTGACAAGCTTGTGGGTTATTTTTACTGTCGGCTGTGTTTGAGTCCAGTGAGGTGAGACTGGAACAGCGATTTGCCATTTGAGATGCAGTGACCATTCATCATTACCCATCTAAGCCTGTATGAATCACAAATATCCATAAACCTCTCACTCTATCATTTGGGCACTTTCTTAACTGTCTTACTTCATATTTAATATTTGTATTTCATATAATATTACTTTCCATTTTTAAATACATTTAATTTTTATTTTTAATACATTAATATTAAATTTGTTTAACTCTTCTGATGTGATAATTGTTGAAACACAAAAGAAAAATCTACAGTTTAGTTTTGCTTCTGCTATTATTTAAACAGGTTTTATAATTTAGAGAGGGAAATCGAACTAAACATTCCATAGTTTTCTTTTTTAATATTTAATGTTTTTATTTAATATTATATTATTATCTATTTTTTTAAATCTTATTTATAACTCTATTGATGCATTCAATTTTTTTAAATGAAATTACATAATAAAGAAAATAAAAATCTTACTTTTTAGTTATGCTTTTCTACTATTGTCTGAACAGGTTTTATAATTTCGACAGGGAAATCAACCTACAAATTGCTTAATAATAGGATGATTTTAAAATTGTTCTCTTCAAATTGACGTATTTTTAAGCATTGTGTATTTTCTTTTTGTTCTATTAAAGCTTCTTTTTAACTTTCACCCATGACAGCAGTAACCCCTTAAAAACAGGTTGCCTAATACATATTAAATAAAATTCAAAAGACTTTTAAGAAGGTCTAATGCACCAGAGAAGCTGTGTGTATCCCAAATGAACAGAGCTTTAATATCTACTCTCCATAATAATGCTGATTTAGTTTTCGATCATTTGGTCTACAGACAGGATGATATTCATACTAACTGTCAGTGAAAAGTGCTGTTTTGAGGTGGTGCTAAATGATTTACTTTACACTCTGTTAGTTAAGCATTTCCAAAGGAAACCTCTCACTCTCGCCATTTGAAAGTTTAAAATCGTGCATTAAACATCAGAGACGTTTTTAAGCAACCTCAAACAGAGACTACATTTGACACGAGATACATTAAAACTTTCTAATATTAAAGAGCGGCTCCTAACCATATAAAAGTGGCCATGTTGATTTCAAGGCATTGCTGTGGTTTTTGGAGTGTTTTTTTTAATTTACTTGTTGCTATGCGGTCTCTGGGGTGTTCTGGATGGTTGCTAGGTGATTTCTTGCTTGTTGAAGTCAAAAGAGCCCACCCTCAAGTCTCTGTGATACATTCTGGTCTATGGGTCCCAGTTTTTACATATGTATTTATAGCTAGCCTTTTTTTTTTTTTTTTTTTTTTTGCAAAAATGTCTTGATCTGTCAAAAGATTAGCTAAACATTTACTCACCCTCAGGCGTATCCAAGATGTTGATGAGTTGGATAAAAACATCACTATAATCCACAATTAAACCACACCACTTCAGTCCATCAGTTAGTCTTGGAAAGTGAAACACTGCATGTCTATAAGAAATCTGTCATTAATGCATTTGTAACTTCGGTCTATTGTTACTGACTAAAATAGTCCTCCATTCATAATATTGCTTTCTTTAGTGAAAAAAAACATCAGGAGATAAATATGCATGGATCAAGCACCGTGTATGAGCAAAAACAGTCCAAAATATTTCTAAACAAATATGTGGGTGGATTTTGATGTGAGAGGACAACAGGGGATGGACTTTTTTTCTGCTGTAGGAAGCATTATTATAGATTATGGAGTCATTTTTTAAACTACATTTTAAAGTTAAATTGCCTTGAGGATAGATTTGTTTGCAGTGTTTCACTTCACAGGATGTTGATTGATGGACTGGAGTGGTCTGGATCACTTGTGGATTATTGTGATGTTGTGATTGAGATATTGTTACGGCAACCGTTCACTGCAGTGGATCCATTGGTGAGCAAGTAATCTAATGATAACTTCCTCCAAATCTGTTTCTATGAAGAAACAAACTTGTCTACATCTTGGATGGTCTGAGGGTGAGTAAATTATCAGCAATTGCTTTAATACATTCCATTGCACTGTAGCATTGTATTGCTTTAATGCATTGACTTACTGTACATTATTCTGCAAATGTATTTTTGTTGTATAATGGACATTTTGGCAAACGTAGTAGGTCTTCTGGGAATGCAGTGCATTTAGGCTGTTTGCATACTGCAAAATCATATATTGCAGGAATAGTAAGAGCAGCATGGTGCTCTTCCATATATAACCAGAGCCAAAGTGAGTTTAATGGGTTGGGGAAAGGGGTTTAGGCCTCAGCGAAACAGAAGTGTATCAGAAGGGGCATGCGATGAGATGAGAAGGAAGGATACATTTGGAAAGGAAAGTTTGCTGTTAATATTGATGAGCAAGTGTTGATGTGATCCTAAAAGCAACTCTAGCAGAGATGACATTATCTCTTTTTTTTACCTTTGAGAAGGGCTGTGAAAATAGGTCGAAAAAGGGGAAAAGAATAGAACACAGGGATTGAGCTGTAGAGTAAGTCAAAGTTTTATGATCAGAAGCTCAGAACACTTACTGTGCTCCCCAATGTCACAGAGCAGTGGTGAATTATAGAATAAATGAAAATTTGTTGTCTTTCTTCATCTCTTTGGTAAACACTCCAGTTTGGATCAATAAAAGGCAGCTGTACACACTCAGAGGGCTGGCCCGTTCCTCATTTCCATTTTAATGAATGGGGCTTAGTGAGCTATTGAGCAAGTTATAATTGTGTTGTGGTGTAGAGACCTGGAAAAGTGTAGGATACTAAAAAGGATTTGTAAAAGTGCTGTGTGTGTGTATATTTCAGAGTTTCAGGGGCGAGCTTTCATTTTGTTTTGGTATTAATACAAATACTTTTAAATATGTGAAATTTACACCAGCGTGTGAAGGTTTAAATTAGAAACAAATCAAACATAGCTTAAGCAATGCACATCTTTTCATCACGTATATTTGTATAAGGCACAATTTGCACCCTGTATGTCATTTTAGTGAATTAAATTCGTACTTAGTCGAATTTATAATTTAAATGTTGCTTTACATTACATCACTTGCTCACTAATGGATCCTCTACAGTGAATGGGTGCCGTCAGCAGTCCAAATAGCTGATGAAAACATCACAAATAATCCACTCGACTCCAGTTCATCAATTAATGCCTTATGAAGTGAAAAGCTGTGTGCTTGTAAGAATCCATCAAGCATTTTTAACATTAAAACATTGCTTTCAGCTTGAAATATGAGTCCTTTATCCATTATATTGCTTTCTCCAGTGAAAAACCATCTCCTCTAAATCAGAAGAGAAATATGCACAGATCAAGCACAGTTTACAAGCCAAAACGGTTCTTAACAAAAATACAGGTGGATTTTGATGTGATAAGACAACAAGGGATGGACTTTTTCACTGGAGCAAGCATTATTACGGATTATGGAAAGAAGCAAAGTTAAAACACCTTAATGATAGATTTATTTATTTATTTAGAAACATGCAGGTTTTCCCTTTACAAGATGTTAAATGATTGAGTGGAATCAAATGGACTAGTTGTCGATTATTGTGGTTTTATCAGCTGTTTGGTCACTCATTCTGACGGCACCCATTTACTACCCAGTAAGCGTAGTTGCAAATTAATTAGAGTTAGGTGTCAATGGTGAAAGATTTTTGGCTGCAAGTTGATGCAAGCATGGACTGATGAAATCATGATCTGACAAACTCTGAACCCTTGGGTCCCACCAGATGGGGCTACAAAAATAATGTCTCCCTGTCCGCCATTGGTCAGACAAAACAAATAGACCCAACCTAAACTCACACCATTTGTTGATTCAGAAGTCAGGATGCTCAATCAGGGAGATCAATGTTTTCAACGCATCATGAAACTGCTGTATTTACACTTTTCAGGGAAATTGAGTTATGAATTTTTAGAGTTTGCATATTAAGCTGGGATAGGAAGAATTTTAAAATCAGACAGTAATTCGACAGTAAGTGCATCAGCTGTGGTATTCGGATATGTTGTTTTAGTTCATACAAAAGTATTTTTTATATATAATATTACTGATCCTTTGGATAGGGTTCTCTATTCTGAATAATTTCTAGTTTGTATCAATTTAAAGAGTGTTAATATGCGGGAATGATGAGATGGATGGATGAGGAAGATGGGATGTAGGACTGAGGAAGAAAAATGCCTGGTAATTATAGTTCTTAAGTCTCGTTATGTTGGTGACAGGCTCCATCATGCCTTTGGGCTCAAAAGATCAATTACTGGGACCTGACTCTAATGCTAATGAACTTAAGATCGTTAAACGTATGGGTGCAGAACACAAGAATTAATTATACCGTTTATATCTTCAATTTATCAGCTCAAGGAGATGTTTCTGATAGTTTGAACTCCTCAAGATGCTTGGCCTGGGGGGGTCCTAAGTCAGTAGATCCAGTTTGGACCCATGACAAGGACCGCATTGAATTTTCGACCCAGTAGAGCAACACTTTAGAGGAAGAATCTTACAGTTAATGCAGATTCTGCAGTGTTTAGGGCCTATTGGAATGAATAGTGGGAAATGTTATTCAAAATCAGGTCTCATGTTAACCATAAAATGCTACCTCATATAAAAAATTTGCTGGCACGTAAAAAGGCCTTATAACTGGTGTTGCGCACATGAATACAAAGCAACCTCTAACAGTCAAAAACAGTATTATCAGCTCAGTTGTTGAGCAATTCCTCTCAGTTACGCAAGTAAAAAGTACTGTAGATACAGTAAAACTGGTTGGTAGTGAAACATGCTTTTGTTGTTGTACAGCTTGGATTTTGATAAATATTTAAGATTCATTAAGCTAAAGATTGAATATGGTAAAATATTTGGCATAGTAAAGCTTGAATACGGTAAAATACTTAAATTGTAGTGAAGCTGGATTAATACGTGTGGTGATGCCAGAATATGGTAAAAATACAAAAGACTTAGAAAAGTGGAAATATGGTAAAATACGTAAGTTGTTAATGTAAAATGTTTTCGTTTTTTAGATTAAAGCTGGAATGTGGTATATGGTGAAACTTGAATTTGGTCAAATACTCATATGTGGTAAAACTGGAATATAGTTTAATATTTAAGATGTACTAGATCTGGAATATGGTAAAGTAGTCCATATGTGGTAAAGACTGATTATAGTAAAGTGCTTTATATGTGGTAAAGCTGGCATCTGGTATAATTCTTAAGATGTGGTAAAGCTGGAATAAAGTAAAATACTTGAGATGTGGTGGATCTGGAATATGGTAAAATAGTCCATATGTGGTAAAGCTTGATTATGGTAAAGTAGTTTATATGTGGTAAAGCTGGGATATGGTAAAATTCTTGAGATGTGATATAGCTGGAATATAGTAAGATACATTAGATTTGGCTCAGCTGGAATATGGTAAAATAAAGCCAAATAGTTGAGGTGTGGTAAAACTGAAATTTGGTCAAATTCTTGACATGCTGTAAAGCTGGAATGTAGTAAAGCTTGAATTTGGTAAAATACCTGCTAGAATATGGCAAACATACTGAAAGAATCGAAAAGCTAAAATGGTAAAATGCTAATGATGTAATATGGTACATAAATGGAAAAAAATCTTGACATATATTAAAGCTAAAATATGGTGAAGTACCTGATGTATTAGAGCTGAATTGATGTGAAATGCTTGATTTGGTAGAGCTGGAATATGATAAAATGTTTCAGAAGAAATGCAGCAGAAATGACCTGACCTGAACTCTTATTTCTCAGCATTACAAAAAAAAAAAAGAACACATAGGTCAGTTTGTTCTGATCTTTATTCACTTGTTTACTGTCACGTCCATCAACGGGCTGCTGATTAATTGGACTCAGTTGCATAAGTTTGGCCTTGACATTCCATTACAGCCATGTTCAGCCCACTCACTTCCACCTGTCTCTATTACTTTCTCCCGCGATACTGTTGCTGTCACCACCGCTGATGTGTGGAAACAATATTGATCCACAGCCGGGGAGGCAGCGGCCCATACAGCGACTTTATTGCTTTCTATTAATGATGCGTTTCATGGCCGATGGTACAAGCTCTTTCGTTGTGAACAAAGACCCAGGGCAAGCAAGACTGTCACGGGGATTTGTACTGTACATATCACATATGTTTTATTCAGTCGGGGGATGGGAGCGATTTTGCAGGGGGGCTGTGGACTACCGTGGTGCAAAAGGTTTTCTCATCTCGGACATTGCAGGGCTTCAACTAAATGGCAATTCACTGCGATCGAAAACCAATCTTAGTCAAGGGCTAATGTGCTTGTCTTGCAATAGGTTCTGTCTTAATATTCCTCCTGAGAAGAGGGTCTGTAACAAAGTTTTGTGTTGAGTTCCAGGCATGACTGTCTTAACAAACCCTTAACAAGGTTTAATTTTTTTTATATTTTTTAATTTTAATCAAAATACAGTAAAACGGCAAGATTGTGTGATATTATTTCAATTTAAAATAACTATTTTCTATTTTAATAATTTAAAAATGTAATTTATTCCTGTGACGCAAAACTGAATTTACAGTATCATTACTTCAGTCTTCAATGTCACATGATCCTTCAGAAATCATTCTAATATGCTTTAAATATCCATAAATTATCAATGTTAAAAACTCTTGTGGCACTTAAATTTTTTTTTTTTTGTGGAAACTGTGATAAACTGCAGTTGATTAGAAAAAAAGACATTAATATTTGTTTCATATATATATATATATATATGACCTTTCCATTCATATTATAGGATCCTGAAAAAAAGGGTTCTACCAAAAATATCAAACATATTTCAACATTGATCAAAAGAAGAAAACTAATGCCCGTACACTATATAGATGAGCAAATGAAAGATAATATATATATTTTAAGAAAAATTCTTAAACATTAGTGAATGAAAATAAATATATGGGCCTAATAAAATGAGGATACAAATGTAATGCTATCAAATCTCAATTAAGTAAAACTATACAGAGTTCCAATGAAAAATGATGGGTTTGATTATTCATTAGGTCAACAGGGCAACCTGAGCACCAAATAAGCAATAAACTTTTACACCACACATATTTTCTTCCATAAATGTTAAAAACTAGTTTTTCAAAGTTAGTTTTCATCTTGACTTTTCTATGGGTAGCTCCCAGTTGTAAAGAAATACAATTACAAAATGCCACTTCTGTACAAACACAGAGGTTCAAGAGTCACACAACTCTGATAATTGAAAGTTTGGATGTAGCCTGAGTCTCAGCTCTCTAACTAGCCTGAGCTCCGAGCAAGTCAGTGAAGGCTGACATTTGATGTTTCCGTCTGAATCACTGATCAGAGATTACTTACAGCACTGCGGTCTCTTGAGAGATGCACCGAGTTCAACATGACCGTATTGTTTTACGAGAAACACTAAGTACTCTTAGCGAGACATTTGAAGAGGGATTTAGCCAAGTCGTTTTGTGTGTGTGTGTGTGTAATGAGTTCAGACTCATTAGATAATCAAGGAAAAAGGCAAAATAGCAACTCTTAAATTTAGCTATAGTGCCATGGCCATAAGATTACATTCACTAAAAGTGTGCTGTTATTTTCTCAGTTGGCTGTCTAAATGTGTGAGGAGAGCTGCAGACTGTTTCTCTCCTGCTCTTAATCAGTTTAGGGAAAACTGTCTGACTGTTTAGGCCACAACAAGATTTTAGAGAAAGCGAAAAATGTCACAGTTTACCAGCACAGTTAAGATGCATTAGATGCAGTAAAAATGGAACGTTATAAATGCTATAAAGCCACAATATGGTAAAATAATTAAGATGTGTACCTGTGTGAAAATAAATCAATAAAATAAATGCTAACCATGCTTAAAAAAATACAGATGTATTTTTACATATACATTTTTATTGCATTCAGCTAATTGCTGCTAAAGTTCAGCTAATTGAATTTAATGTAAATGAAAACTAATACATTGCAATTAATATGCAATTACATGAGATTTAAAGTTTGCACTTAAGTATATTATTTCCATATTAAGTTAAAAGTACGCTAAAGTGTACGTCTTTTTCACAAAGATAGTGAAGCTAGAATGTAAACTATTAAATAGTAAAACACTTTGAAGTAAAGGAAAGCAGTTGTACAGCTGAATTATTATGAAATACTTTATTATAAAAGGACAATTTATTATTGTGTTTTTTTTACAAATAGTCTTGTTTAACCACATCAACTCTGGGGACCCACCGGTGGGTCCAATATTGCATATGCCTAATTCTCAAAAAATCTAAATAACAGCTGAAGTGGTTAAAGGTAGTATTGCTTGTTTAAATGGTCAAGTTGTTTTCAGTTTAGAGCATCTGTGTGCCTCAAAGAAAATGTGCTGCATAAGTGAATGAGGATATGGTTTGGTGCCAGAATGTAAAATGGTAATATGGTCGGCAATAACCTCGTCCGTACAGTTAGAGACAGCCCGGTAAAATGCTCAATCACACAAATCAACACATTTTCAAGACCCAAGTGATTGACTGTTCCAAAGTGCTTAGCCACCTAAAATTCATGCCAGTAATTACATTTCATGAACATAAAGTTTGTGAGATGTCCAAAAGCAGTTTAAAGAATATTGCAAGATTGTAATTTATGTTGAACATGTTAAGACTAGAGTAGCTGCCTGCTTTTGTTCATTTCACTTTAACATAAGGCATATCCTTAAATGAAGTATTAGATATAAAGCAATATACATTATATCTGTTGTTTATTGTTGTGATTCTTCATATCATTGCAGAAATATCAGCTAATGTAAAATTTATTTTTGCACAGCTATTTTTTGCATACAGTACATTCATGTAAAGCAATTTACACTACATAGAAAATAAATCTCAGCTGCCTGATTTCTTTATCTTGTCACAAAAAGTAAATAGGCTATATTATCACCAAGCTCTTTATATAGAGTTGGACATATGTCAGTATACACATAAAGCCATACATGCTATACTGTATAGCAAATATCAACTGCATGATTGCTTTTAGTATTGCAAAATGTCAATTGTTTCATCGTCCGGATTGTTTTTTAATACAAAATTTAATATGTTTGACTTTATTTGCATATGTATAAACATGTAGGGTGATATATAACCTATTATATAACAAATCCAAAATTACTAATTGCTTGCTTGCATCATTGCAGAATGTAAACTATATTATCGCCCAACTCTAATCAACTCAATTTGACTATAAGGCCTGAAGACAATAAGATATTTTCATGATTTTTCTAAAAATCTGTTTTAAAAATACTGTGAAAAGCAGTCCCAGATTCTAAGCGATTAAAAGTTTTATGAACCCTTGCTAGTTGTGCACATTTGTGTACCCATGACTCATTTCTCTACCCTTATTAAAACTGTGCTGTTTTTCCAGTAATCCCAACCGCAAATCCCAATGACGTTTACTCATGATCAGCACTGATTCTCATTCTCTTATCTCTTTGAACAGGTTTGACTGATCAAACCCAAACCACGGGAATCGCCCTTTGTGTTTAACCAGATCTAAAGACAGAAATATAATCCAAAAAAGTGGATAAGATGCTAAATGACCACTGAGACTCATGAAGAATAAGGAATTAAGAAGAGGAGATGAATGGAGCAGCCTCCCACACAGCAAGACAGAGTGTAAGTGAAGGTCGATCTTATTGTTCTTCCCCCTGTGGCAAACATTGTGACTAATAACGAAGTGAGGCACGATGAGTGGCCATATCTGGGCTGCACTGCTCTTTCTGTTCATGTGCCCAGAGCTCGGGGGAAGCAGTGCTCGACTTAAAAGATGGAAGAGTGAGGAAACCGCAAGGAAAGAAAGTTTGGTGGAGCATCTAGACGTGGAGGAAAGGCAAAGTGAGATGCCATTTGCCAACACAGCAGGAACACCAAGTTTAGCAAAGAAAAATGAAGATAATTTGAGAATTTTACCAAAAAGCAACAATGACAAAACAGAGTCTTTATCAGGACTGCATCATGCACAGATTGAAGAAACTGCAAAATCGGAATTTAAAATCGGAGTGACTCCAGTGTCGTTGTCTGGCACAAGTGTGAACACAGATTCTACTCTACGTAATGAAAGTAATTATTATCCCAAATTCAAAGATATCCGTGGAATCACAAAGACACTGGTATCAACTCTAAACCAGGACTCCAAAATATCTAGAATATCTCACGATCATTTCGTTCCTGCTGAACTAACTCCTGCAGTAGATGAAAATAAAACTGACAGATCTACTCTGAATGGCTCATCGGATGCCAGCATGATACTTCTGAAGCCAGAGTCTAGGTTAAATAGCAAACAGGAAGTGCAAACTGTAATGATGGGCAACCAGGAGTCAGACAGCAGTGGTGATTTCCATGGGACCTTTACTGGACCAAATTTGGAGGAGATGCCTTCACAATCCCGCAGCCGAAGAAGCTGGATCTGGAACCAGTTTTTTGTGATAGAGGAATATAGTGGACCAGAACCAGTTCTGATTGGACGGGTAAGCTGAACATTTGTATAATGCATTCGTTATACTTCCATGCTTTTTTAAAACAATTAATGAAACGTGTTTGCCACTCATTTTACTTCTGTAACCCAAGGTATTGAGTGAAAAAAGTTATTCAGGATGAAAAAAAAATGGCTTGGTTGCATAAGATGAAAAGAAAAGTCTTTTCAGAAGCAGTTTTGGTTGAAACTGTGATAGAAAGAATTACAAACACATATTCTTTGGTATAGTGTGCATTGACAAATTGTTCACAATAAGATCAGGAAATTGTTGTCTTTAAAGGAGTAGAACACTGAAAAATGATAATTCTGTCATTTACTGACTCATTCATGAATCCTCATGTCGTTCCAAGCCTGTATGACTCTGTCTTCTGTGGAACACAAAAGAAGATATTTTGAAAAACTTTTGTCATTGTTCATACACAGTGTATTCAAAAAATAAAAATAAAAAAGAAATAAAAATAAGAAGAAATGCAAGATGAGAAATGCATGTGTTCTACTGGTCTAAAGTTTGGAATAATTAAGATTTACATATTTTAGAAAAGAAGTCTATTTTGCTTATCAGGGCTGCATTTATTTGATCAAAATATTGTAAAACTGTAATATTGTGAAATATTAAGAAAAATTACAAATACACATTTAAAAAGAACTGTTGTCTATTTGAATATATTTTAAAATGTAATTTATTTCTGTGATGCAAAACTGAATTTTCAGCATCGTTACTCCAGTCTTCAGTGTCACATGGTCCTTTAGAAATCATTCTAACATGATTTGTTATTATTGGTGTTTAAATTATTATTATTTCTTTCAAGATTCTTAAAAATATTTATTGAGCATCAGATCAGCACATTAGACTGATTTCTGAGAGATAATGTGACACTGAAAACTGGAGTAATTCCACACACACACATGTTTTTTTTTGTGAAAAGTGGAGACATCCCATAGGCGTAATGGTTTTTATACTGTACAAACTGTATATTCTATGGCCCTACACCAACCCTACACCTAACCCTAACCCTCACAGGAAACTTTGAGCATTATTACTTTCTCAAAAAAACTCATTCTGTTTGGTTTATAAGCGTTTTGAAAAATGGGGACATGGGTTATGTCCTCATAAGTCACTCTCTCCATGTAATATGGTTACATATCCTGTGTCATACCCATGTCATTCTACAAAGTTGTGTCCTGATATGTCACAAAAACATGCCCACACACACACACACACACACACACACACACACATTAACCCTTTGCAATGTTCTCTTATAAATAAATCAAGCCTATTGCATTACCTCTGAGTTTATTAAAGATGGGACTTGGACAGTAATTATTAGATGTATCCAGAAAAAAAGACTGCAAAACGCAATTACATGCTCGCTGGTCACATTTAGAAACACATGCACAGACAAAGGCATGCACTAAAAACCCAGATGCTCGCACACGCTCTGCGGTAATGAGCTGCACTGGATGGATCGCATTAGCTGCGATTCACACTGAGTAAGTTTGTCAGATGCTTATACAGAACACAGGCTTTAAAGAGTCTGGCACTAAACCAACACAAGATCAAGAGAGCGCACCTCATAAATGTTGCATTCGCTTCTCTGCCTGTCACGATGCTGACACTGTATCCGAGTAAATGTTTATCCGATGGGCCAGGACATGCCGTTGTCTGTGCTGTTGTACATCACGGTGAGCCGTTTACCTGTGCGCGATCCTGAGAAGTGCATTGTGAATCAGTTATGGCTGAATGAAGGGGAACCGTCTAAGAGACAAAGCTGAACTTGACTGTTGCAGTGCTGCAAGGCGAAATGCGAGGCCAGACACAAGCACTGACGTTGATGTATGAACTGGGAACTTTCCTATTGGATTTGTAGTAAAGCTACTGAATCTGTGGGTTGTTTAACATGACAAATAGGCTGGGTTAGATGTTGAAGTGCAGGTTGAGAACTCATGAAATCATAATGAGAGTGGTCTATTTCTATTAGCTTTGAGGTTAATCTGTAAGCAAAGAATACTTTTAAAAGTTTACAAAATGAATGTTGCAGATTTATAGTTTTATGCATATTTTTGTCCAGTAAAATGCCTTCTAGAAATGATCTCTACCAATTGCAATCGACTAGCAGTAGTAGTGAATCAAAGTGACTCAAGTGTGAATGCAAATTCTACTTCAAATTTTTTGAACAGTTATTATCCCAAAAAATCACAGACAACAGTACCGCCCCTCAGCCAGAACTCCAGAATACATTTTTGTCCAATGAAATCCACACAGAAATTAATTCTACCACTTCCAATCGACTAGCAATAAGAGTGAATCATGTTTTCATAGTGACTCCAGTTTTGTTGTCTGAAACAAGTGTGAACACAGATTCTGCTTCATGTTTTATGAATAATTATTATCCCAAATTGAAAATATCCCAGAAATCACAAAGACGACAAATCCACCTCTCAGACCAAATTCCAAAATACATTTTTTTCCAATAAATCTTCTTACAAATGCTTTCTAACACTTTTAATCGACTAGCAATTGGAAAGAATCATGTTTTCATAGTGACTCCAGTTTGTTGTCTGACACGAGTGTGAACACAGATTCTACTTCACATTTTATGAATAATTATTATCCCAAATCCAAAGATATCCCAGAAATTACAAAGACAACAGTACCACTTGAACTCCAAAATATATTTTTGTCCAATAAAATGCCTTCTAGAAATAGTCTTTACCACTTGCAGTTGACTACTCTAATGTACACTCTTTTTTTTTCCTTCAACCAGTGCTAAAGGTGCAGAAAATGACATATTTCACCTATAAGTGATTCATACCTATCACATCCTTTGCTGTACAAACACAAATGAGCCACTTACAGTAGATGTATCAATATCCTCTAAGTGTAGACATGCATATTGGAAGCAACTGCTCAATATTTTATTTTCTCAAGGTCTGTATTCATTTTTGAGAAGTTGAGTGTGCACGTATATGCGTGAGTGTGTTTAGGCGTTTCATGTGATGTGTGTGTTTTGCCTCATTTGAACTCATTAGTGGAGGAATTGAGTATAGGAGAGAAATGCATGTGGTGTTTCTGAAAGAACAAATGTGGACACTGGAGAATCAGAAAGAGGGAGAAATGGATAGATCAAGGAGAAGAGTGTACAACAGTGTGGATGAAAGAGAATGAGAAGCAGGGAGGGGCTTTTCCTGCTGGGAAACTCATCAGAGATCATTTCCCAAATTCCATTCTTTTTTTTTTACCATCTCTTTTTTTGTCTCTAAATTTGTTTAGTTTTTTTTTTGAGTATTGGATTCATTTCTTTCCCACAGTGAAACATTGTAGTGTACACAGACGACTGCAGTAGAGCAATTAAAGCACAAATCTGAGAGCGAATGATTAGAAGATTTATAAAACAGATTTGAGAGGAGATGAAAGAAACAAAGAAAATAGGATATGGAAATACTGATTGAGGTTAAAGATGATGTCTGAAATCAAGTACTTCTGCTGTACTAGTTAATCTAAACAATTCTGCCCTACAAACTAGCTGACTATTTATTTTTTTTATTTTGCAGCTTGATAAAGGAATAATTGACTCAAAACGAACATTTGCTGAACATTTACTCACCCTCAGGCCATTCAAGATGTGGATGAGTTTGTTTCTTCATCTGAACATATTTGGAGAAATTTAGCATTACATCACTTGCTCACTCATGGATCCTATGCAGTTAAAGGGATAGTTCACCCAAAGATGAAAATTCTGTCATCATTTACTTACCCTCATGTCATTCCAAACCTGTATGAGTTGCTTTCTTATGTTGAACATAACAGAAGATATTTTGAAGATTGCTTGTAATCAAAAAGTTGGTGGTTCCCATTGACTTCCATTGAATTAGTTTTCCTACTATGGAAGTCAATGGGAACCGCCGACTGTTTGATTACCAGCAGTCTATCCCAAAGCATCCAAACATCTTATAAAAACATCCACAAGTACAATAGCAATAATCCACAAGTATCCACAGCACTGAAGTTCTTGAAATAGTGCCTTCTGAAGTGTTTTCTTCTTTCATTCCACTGTATGCTCATAATTTTACATTAATTTCATTCTAAACAAAACTTCCAAATGTAGACTAGAATATGTTTTGTATTAGATGTTTTTTTTTTCAGTAACAGTTTTTGTGTAATTTGATAAAGCCTATAGGCTACTTATATAGAATTTGCATGAAAAACCTTACCCTATCTATTCTTCAATTTTGCAAAGTTGCATCTTTATATTTTTAAAAGCCATCGTTGTGTCTTTTTATATTTAAAGAAGTGCTCGTAAGTGGGGGTTACAAGTAAAACAATCTCATTTGGAGCTGAATGAACTTAACCTTGTTTGAATGAGGTGGTTTTGTGCAATACTCATGCTTTTCTCTCTTACCACATGAAGTGCTGCTTTTTGTGCAGTGTGAAACTATTATAGTATTTATTAATATTTAAAATATATATTTTTTTGCATTAAAATTGTATTTTATTTTTTATTTTGTCATGTGATTTTATCTTTTTATTAGCTTTTAAATATTTGTGTGTAGCTTGAATTTTTTATTTCAATGTAATTTAATTTAGTAAATTTAGTACTTCAAACTATTTTATTTCAGCAATTTTATTTAAGCTTTTCAAGTTTACGGTTTTTTAATTAAATCTACTATTTAGTTATTTTGTTACATTTCAGCTTTATTTCAGTTGATTAAAACTATTTTAATAGTTTTAGTTTTAGCAATAGAAATAGTGTGCAGCACCCTTTATGCTTCTCTTACTTTTTGTCTTTTTATTCATTAATTCAAAATTTTGAATCTCAATGTGTCTTATTTTAAAGGGGTCATATGATGTTGCTAAAAATAACATTATTTTGTGTATTGGGTTTAATGCAATGTGTTTATGAGGTTTAAGTTTAAAAAACACATTATTTTCCACATAATGTACATTATTGTTTCTCCTCTATGCCCCGCCTTTCTGAAACGTGTAGATGTTTACAAAGCTCATCCTCGGAAAAGCGAGGTGTGTGCTGATTGGCCAGCTTTCCAATGCGTTGTCATTGGCTGTGAAAAGAATAAAACCCATTATAAACGAGGCATTTGTTGCATCCAGTGGAGACATAATTACTGATTATATTGATTTATACTGTCATTTTACGCATTGTGTTGCGTAACGCGCCACGTAAACTTAAAACCATGTCTGCATTTGTGATCGGAGAAACGACAAAGAACAAGCACTACTCTACACTGCTCAAAACTCGCATTGGAATCATCATTGGTAAATCCTTTATGAAAATGTACTTACAGACTGTGAATCAGAAGTGCCAGACTGTCCTTGCAAAGTTGCTTGACTATCGCCTAAGATAACAATAATGCAGTATATGATTTGGTGGAAAAGTTGTTATTATACCATTAAATTTCACTTCTAGTCTACTTTGGTGTCTTTCATCAAATTGCTGCTTCATGTCAAGCCTTATAACACCCTGTACCCGTGATAAAATCATAGCAGTTTAGCCACTGACAACATATCAATGAACAACACAGAATAAGAGCTTGTGATCATATTGCACAGAATGGGAAAGAGGGGATTGAAAATCTGGATGAGACTGAATGCCTGTATACTCCACATTTTGGCAATTGAGGAAATTGTACTATATTATTATGCAATGCTATTTTATTATGCAATTCTGAGCACATCCGAGATTAAAACTCTGAATGCTAGCGCTGAAGGAGGCAGTGTGCTTTCTGTCAGCCTGCTGTTAGTTGACAGGTTTATGGATGTCCAGAAGTCACTGTTTAGCATGCATTATTACTGAGCAGGGAAAGCTAGAGATGGTTCTGGTGGTCCTGAGCTGTAGTGATGGGTTTATCGCTGCATGTTTACTCAGGCCTGGAAGCTTTTGGCAGCTCTTTGCTGTGTGTGTGTATGTGTGTGTGTTAAACTGAGGGTCTTAATTTAAGTGAAGGCTGTAAACCTGGCCATCACTGGACCATGGGCAGAGCTGAAGCCCCTCTTAGCATGTGGTCAGATTCGACACACTGTCTGTAAGCAGCACGATATAGTCCTTGAACAATGTGTGTGCTGTGTGTATGTCTGTTAGTGATTGTGTTTCTGTGTATGCTGTGTAAATGTATGTTTGTATATTTGTGCATTGTGTTTATCTGTAGTGTTTAAATGTAGTGATGCTTTGAAAATAATAAAAGTTTATTTTAATTTTAATTTTAATTTTTATTATTTTTTTACAAGGCAAAGGTGCCAGTGATTGAAAAAAAAAGTAAAAAAAAATAAAAATTAAAGATTAATTTTTTGATTACCGTCACCTCTGCTTCGGTTAAAATAAAATATCAATATTTGAGTATTACTCAATATTCAATCATTATTATAATTCATATATTTATTGTATTGTATGGTTTTATTTGTAAATCTTTTTAAGCATTGTTTAATTGTTTACATTTTTATGTTGTTGTTTGTTATTTTTAAAGATGTGAAATAAATAAAAAGATATCAAAAGAGAAATAAATGTAAATAAATAAATGTGTTTGTTTGTTCATTTATATCACTGGCACCTTTGCTTTGGCCATATAGAATAAAAGAAATATTTCAGTTGCTCAGTGATTATTATGTAATCATTCATTAATTAAAATATCAATTTATTTAATGCATTTATTTATTGCATTCAAAAAAGTTTAATAAATAATTATATGATTAAATATTGCAATTTTATTTGTTTCTGTTATTCGAGTAATTGAAGGAGCATGAGCAAGTGTTGCATTAAACGTAAGGTGTGTATTCTATTATTTCCAGTCATTATTTTTGCATTTCATTTAAAAAATGCATGTCAGAAATCATAAAGTTAATTTGCATCCGATTTCACTTCTGTAACGTGGCCTATTATTTCAACATGTTCAACAGTGAAAAATGTTGGATGAAGCTTTTTGATGAGTTTCGCACAATAAGACCAAACCAGTAAATAGAGTCAATTTTGATTTCCTGTATGCTTTAAATAAGTGCGCGTCTGTGTTTGTGAGTGTGTTTTGACTGCTTAGAGTAATAAGCAGTGAATGTGCTTTGACATCATGGTCGTGCTGTGTTCTGGAACTTACACACGCGTGAACGCAGACCGATCAGCCCGCGGCGAGAGAGAGAAAGAGAGGCTCCTCTAAGCTGCTCTTTGATGCCGTGCTCTTTTCCTCGTCTGACACACAGCAATGTTTGCTTTATTGCCTCCCAAAATCAACCAAGCGTGCCTCCTGTGTGACCCCCTCAGGACAGGAAGTCTCTCTGACTGCAGGAAGTGTAAATCTTTCCCACTTCACATCACTTGCGGCTAAATTTGTCTTTGGCTCCACACTCATAGGAATTCAAGGATGAATTCCCTGAATTTCAGAGAACATTTGTCAGTTTGTCGGGTTTGGGACCGCTGTCAGCGGGTTTGTAAATATATTACAGAAGCTCCAATCTTCCGAAATGAAACAAGGAAGACTGTGTGATTGTTTTCTGTCTGTTACGACTGTTGCTTGTCAGCTTGTATGATACGACCCCAATGAGATTTTGGGTAAGAGCCAAGGCAAGCTGTGCAACATCACTGTGTGGCTTTTATGTCAAACAGTTTGAAATATGTCTTAAGACGGCTCTCGACTGGCAGCGTTTTATGTTTATCAATCATGTCACGTTTTGACATCCTCATTGATGTGTGATGTGTAATTGAAATGGTGCAGCACAGACTCAAGCAAGATTTTGGCTAATGTTAGCAATATTTTGCCTGTAAACTAAAGGAAAATAATGTCTGATGTGAAAGAGACAATTTGTGGACTGCTTATTTTTCAGAGCATCTTCTCCTTATGGACAAAAGTATTGGGGCACCTGACCATTACACCAACTTTAATGACATCCCATTTTAAATACATAGACATTAATATGGAGTAGGTTACTCTTTTGCAGCTTTAACATCTTCTCTTTGGGGGAAGGCTTTTAGCAAGATTTCGAAGTGTTTCTGTGGGAATGTGTGAGGTCTGATGTTGGGCGAGAATGGCTCACAATCTCCATTCTAGTTCATGCCAAAGTTGTTTGATGGGGTTGAGGTCAGAAATCACTGCGGGCCATTCAAGTTTGTCAGATTTATCCAACCATGTCTTTATGGACCTTTCATTGTGCACTGGGGCACAACCATACTGGAATAGAAAAGGGCCTTCCCCAAACTTTTCCTACAAAGTTGGAAGCAAAGCATTGTCCAATATGTCTTGTTATGCTGAAGAATTAAGATTTGCCTCCAATGGAAGTAAGGAGCTTAGCCCAACCCTTGAAAAACAGACCCATACCACTATCCCTCCTCCACCAGACTTTACAGTTGGCAGTCAGACAGGTAATGTTCTCCTAGCATCTGCCAAACCCAAACTCGACCATCAGACTGCCAAACATGATTTATCACTCCACAGATGGGTTTCCACTGCTCCAGAGTCCAGTGGTGGTCTGCTTTAAACCAGCCCATCCAACACTTGGCATTTTACTTGGTGGTGTGAGGCTTGCATGCAGCTGCTTGGCCATGGAAACCACGTTGGTGACTTTCACGCACCATGCACCTCAGCACTCAGTGATCTGCTCTGTGACGTTATGTGGTCTTCTGCTTCATGTCTGAGTTGCTGCTTTTGCTAAAAGCTATCTATCTATCTATCTATCTATCTATCTATCTATCTATCTATCGATCTATCGATCTATCTATCTATCGATCTATCTATCTATCGATCTATCTACAGAGCTGGGTAGATTACTTATGAATTGTAATCAGTTACTAATTACAGATTACATGAAAAAATTGTAATCAGTAATATAATCTATTAGATTACACATTTTTGGTAACATAATCTGATTACTTTTGGATTACTTTTAGATTGCATTTGTGCTAAGCTTTATTTGATATCACATATATTCAGTTAGCCTAATCTTGTACTTTTTTGGAAATATATTTAAATATATATATTTAATTCACCAAAAAGAGCCACTATAGCTTCTTTTTTAAGTGCAATATATGGACAGTTAACACTTACAAAATCCTAACACTAATTTACCTTGCTGTTAGAGTTTGCTAGTAACACTGATAAAAACAAAATCACATCTTATGATTTTAAAGCATATTTACTTATATTTAAGTAAATTTAGAAAACCAATATTGAAAAACATGAAAATGGTAAAATATTTAATATAAAAAAAAAAAAAACACTAGAAGTGAATAAGACTGTATCAATGAAAAACATCAAACAATGTAGCTACATTGCGAACATGAATTTTGAAAAAGACTAAACTCACACTGCGATGACATTTCTATCCATCTCAAACCATTTTAAGGGCAAAGTAACTATGAGGAAAAGTCAAACAATAACAACATTACAAAAATGAATATTAAAGCTCACAGCAATAACATTGCTAAAACAGGGCTCGACATTAAGCTTTTACATGAAAAGTCCTTCCGACAAGTAAATCAATCATTCACTTGTCCGAGTAAAAAAGTTACTTGTCTGGGGAAAAAAAAATGTTTGTTTTTTGGCACAAATGTAATTTATTCTGAAGCAGTCTAATCAGTGCTCTATCATGTATTACTTTAATCAGTATATTTTTGATATTTGGCTTAAATTGATTGCTGTTACACTTTATAACTTTATAAAGGAAAATATTTTCCTAAACTGACTAAATGTAGATGTCTACATTTACGTTGAATTCTTAAATGTTATCAATACATTAAATTAGAATAATAAGACATTATGGTTGTTATTATTGAAATATTATCAGTATCTACAAACTCCATATGTCCAAATGCATAAATAATGTTATTAGATACATTTTTAACTTTTTTGACATACAAAATATGAGAAGTTGAAAAAAATGCAATGATACTTTTAAATATGATATTAAACCACCAGTAGGTGGTGGCAAGTCACTGTTTTAATGAGTGAATCAGTGATTCAACCGATTCAACCGAAGCAAGTAACCGTTTTTATAAATGACTCACTGAATTATTGACTCATTTAAAAAATAATTTAGTAACAAAAGACTGTTGCTCGCAGATGCGCGACTGTTCTGCTGTGGCTTTGCTTAGAACTACTTTTGTTTGAAATGGAACAAAAACGATCCACAATGTCTCTAAAATGTAAGTCAGTTAATATTACTTGTTTATTTAACTGAAGATGTATAAAATCAGTATCACATTTGCAATCGAGCTGAAAGTCGGAAAAACAACACTCCTGGACTTGTGATGTTGCACATATTATACAGAATATTTATATTTTTTTCTACCGCAGTATGTTTGTTTCTTTGTGTGTGCTGTTTCTTTGTTTCTTTCTCCGTGAGGCTTCACGAGCCTCAACTGATGCGATCTTGATACTGTCAATACATTATCCGTTATTAGTCACCGTTTACACAAAGTAATAAAATCAGAATCATTCTCGCCAAATTGTGCTGCCCTATTGTTTGTTATAAAAATTTTGATTAGGTTACTTGTCCGGTCGGGCAAGTACAATTCTCTTTCACTTGCCTTTCACAAAATCCACTTGTCCCGGACAAGCGTTAATGTCGAACCCTGGCTAATATATAAAGACCATTTGGGACCATTTTTCATCTCAAAACACTTGAAGTGCATAAGGTAGTAAAAATGAAGAAATATCAACATTTAAAGAACATGAAATTTCCAGCAATAACTTTGCTAGGTCAAAGAATTCCATGGACAGCAAATTAATCCATGGTAGGCAGAGTTTACACTGAATAGTGACATTTTCCCATGTCTTTCTTTAAAAATTAAATGCTGTCTGAACATCCAGTGATTGAAGGCTGCGTTCCCCTCCATTTTCCTTTATTTTGTTGCCGATTTCTCCTGAGTGTGATTCTGACACCCCTCCCCCTCTCCGCCGGAAAAACTCGAAGAATCACGAATGTATATAAATGGCAGGTTTATTAGGAAAATATAAACATTAAAAAAATAATCAATGAATTGTGAACGACTTATTAACATTGTGCAAATCATATGTAATCATGTAATCCATGAAAAAGTAACTGTAGTCTGATTACGAGTATTTTAAAATGTAGTTTACTCTAATTACAAGTACTTGAGTTTTGGAATCTGATTACGTAATCCAGATTACATGTAATCCGTTACTACCCAGCTCTGTCTATCTATCTATCGAACTATCTATCGATCGATCTATCTATAGAACTATCTATCGAACTATCTATCTTTCGAACTATCTATCGAACTATCTATCGAACTATCTATTGATCTATCTATCTATCGAACTATCTATCTATCGAACTATCTATCGATCTATCTATCTATCGAACTATCTATTGAACTATCTATCTATAGAACTATCTATCGAACTATCTATCTTTCGAACTATCTATCGAACTATCTATCGATCTATCTATCGAACTATCTATCGATCTATCTATCTATCGAACTATCTATTGATCTATCTATCTATCTATCTATCTATCTATCTATCTATCTATCTATCTATCTATCTATCTATCTATCTATCTATCGAACTATCTATCTTTCGAACTATCTATCAAACTATCTATCGATCTATCTATCGAACTATCTATCTTTCAAACTATCTATCAAACTATCTATCGATCTATCTATCTATCTATCGAACTATCTATCTATCGAACTATCTATCGAACTATCTATCTATCTATCTATCTATCTATCTATCTATCTATCTATCTATCTATCTATCGAACTATCTATCTATCTATCTATCTATCTATCTATCTATCTATCTATCTATCTATCTATCTATCTATCTATCTATCTATCTATCTATCTATCTATCTATCTATTGTGACGAGTCAGCTGCCTCCTCCCTGATTGTCACCGGCACCCCGTCCTAAATCGCCGCCCTTCACCAGGCTCCCGACTGAAGTGGGTGTGTGAGAGAGGAGGGGCGCTGGACGAGTCAGGGCTGGCGGCATGTGATGGGGCACACCTGAAAGAAATTGAGCCTTCTCACCGCCGCTGTTTAAAAGCCCAACGCGCCTCTCCTCGGGAGACTGGTCTCTTCCCCGTGCATGCACACTGGTGTCCTCGTGGGTCCAGGAAGGGTGCGTTGAGGGACTCCCGCGCCACCAGAGATGTGAGCTGCCGGACCCGCGATCCGGATGGGAACCGCACCCGTTTACACGGCCGTCGGGCCAGGATACCGGGCCGTCAAACCCATGCCAGCGCAGCGGGCAACGAGAGAGATGCGGCTGCTAAAGGATGCCGCCGCCCCTTGCGCCCCGGACCGAAGAGGGGAGCGCGAGCGGCTGCCGGACTCCGCCCCTTACCTGGACCCTTCCTCCATGAACACTGCCCGACCCCCATGAATCCCGCAGCACGACAAGGACACCAGATTCCCTGTTTATTTTGGACACTCTTCCCCTTTTGCAACCTTTATCCCCTGTTTTATTTGATTTTCTGATAATAAAAGCCTCTCCGAGCCCTGACGCCACGCCCACTGTGTCTGTCTTGTGCTCCTCCCGTCACACTATCTATCTATCTATCTATCTATCTATCTATCTATCTATCTATCTATCTATCTATCTATCTATCTATCTATCTATCTATCTATCGAACTATCTATCGAACTATCTATCGAACTATCTATCTATCTATCTATCTATCTATCTATCTATCTATCTATCTATCTATCTATCTATCTATCGAACTATAATTCGATCTATCATTCTATCATTCATCCATCATTTTGTCTAGCTATCCATCCATCCATCATCCAAATTTAGTTTTTAAATAAAAAATAGTTGCATTGAATTTCATATAACTAAATTTGTACATTTAAATTCAAACTGCAAGTGCATGTATTTTAAATACTATCAACATATATCTGTATAATGCTTCTGCAATTTGGATTTGGATCAAATGGAGGAAGTGAAATGGAATTTAAAAAGACGTTCTCAATTTAATTCTGAATGTTGCACACCACACACTTTGAATACACATATTGTATATATATGAATACACATATTGTATATGTATAATATATATCAATAGTACAGTATTTTATTTTAACAGCAAATAACTAAAATTTCATATCATGCACTTCCAGGAAGACCTCTGCAAATACTACCAGACAGCTTTCTTCTGGTTTTATAGACTTGTTTTTATTTTCAGTATCACTGGTGAAAACTGCCCGATTATCTCAGAATAATTGCAGACCCGCTGATCATGTCCGTCCTTTCTCTCTAATGTCAGAATAAATGCGTTTGTCTCTCAAACTCCTCAGTTCTTTTGGTCTTGCCACTCTGACTGGTGCTAATATCTATTAGAGCTGATTTTGAGATCTACTCAAATGCTTTGTTCTGTGTTATTCTCCCTCTCTTTCTTCAGAGGGACTCCTTCTCTGCCTCTCAATGTCACACATACATGCTCTCTCTGACTACAAATGGCTTCAGAGTACACTAAAGAAAAGCACTCGGTGTACCTCAGAGCTCTTATTATGATCAAAAGCCTTCATGTCTCTCAAATTTTCAACCAACCAGTACAGTATTTGCAATACCACACTACCATGCAATGTTGGGGAGCAGCTAACTAGAAAGTCCTAATGTTATGCAGTGTAACAACAGTTCAGCTGTTTTCAAAATGATGTCCCACAGGGAAAGAACCTATATGTGGATATATGCGCATATATGAAACCTATATGCAGTGTATATGCACATATATGCTGCATATATGCACATATATGATCATATATATGCTGCATATATGCGCATATATGCTGCATATATGCATATATATACTGCATATATGCTGCATATATGCGTATATATACTGCATATATGCTGCATATATGCCATAGCTATATATACTGCAGATATGCGTATATATACTGCATATATGCTGCATATATGCGTATATATGCCACATATAGGCAAAATTGAGGTGCATATATGTGCATATACAGGAAATATAGGTCTCCTGTATTGCTTCTTCATATCCATATTTTCAGAAAATGTACAGATTCGCCGTCGAGAAGAAACGCAAAGGCGTCGTTTTCAAATATATCCACTCTGGGACCCAGTTTCAAAACATCGGTTTCACTCTTCCAAAACGCCAGATCCGTGTGGACGAAAACGCCTATCCGCAAAAAAATGTGCGCCGAAAAAAAAGAGGAAATAATAAAAATCTCGGACACCCTATCAAACGTCATTGGATAGTGCAGGAAGGAAGAGGAGGAGGAGGCAGCGGAGGAGGAGGAGGATGATGAGGCGCGTCATGACAAACCTTCAAAGAATATTAAAGATAATTTTTTTTTTCTGTTCAGTTTTTTTGTCTTATTTTTCTTCTTGTACTATTTGATTGTTCTTGTAAATACATAATGTACATTTCTATATTTTGGACTTTTTTTATGTTGCCTAGCAGCTATGGATTTTAATTTTACTATTATAGGTGAACATATAGGTACATATATACGTGCATATATGTGCCTATATAGGTATTTGTATGCACATATATATGTGTACATATATGTGTGAATATATGCGTGCATATATGTACATATATGTGTACATATATGTGTGCATATTTGTACATATATATGTTCATATATATGTACATATATATGTGTGCATATATGTGTCCAATTTTATATATGTCACATATATTAAAAACATATATCAAAACCTATATTGAAACATATATGTTTATATAGGTTTTTTCCATGTGGGGTTGTTTTCCAAAAAGTAGTAGTATAGCGTGACATAACGCCACATAGCTAGTTGTTAGTGCCCCATTGCATTGTGCATAGGTTTTATAGTTGAGTGACTTGAGGAAATAATGAAACACAGGGAGAGTAACCCTATAGGAAATTCAGGGTTTGTTCAGGTGATCAATGTAAATTAAACACAAAAGAAGATATTTTGAAGAATGTTGGTATCCAAACAGTTTCTGGTCCCCATTGACTTGCATAATAATTTATTTTCCATACTATGGATCTCAGTCGGGGCCAGCAATTGTTTGGGTACCAACGTTCTTCAGAATGTCTTCTTTTATCTTCAACAGGAGAAAAAGATTCCATACAGGTTAAGAACAACTCAAGGATGAGAAATGATGACAAAATTTTGCTTCCTTTTTTTTTAATTTTTTTTTTTACTTCCTCTTGAAATGTTTACAACCACTGCAATGATTTATCTGAGTTCTGTGTCGCCTTAAATCACATCATTTTTTCTACATCCATTTTGTTTCTTTCATTTTATAAATATACAGTATATGGGTGTGTTTTTTTTAGCTTATTGGTTGTTTTTAGTAGAAAGTTTGATGCTGTCTCACTAATTAGGAGCTGTTCATGCATGCATTCATTTAAAAATCCCAATTGCTTTTGTGCCAGGAAAATACTGCATTTTGAAAAAATAAACTATATGATTTGGTAGATATTTAAAAGTGTGGGGTCAGTAGAATTTTAAAGAACTTTTAATCTGCAAGGACACATTATATTGACAGCAAAGGCATTTATAATGTTACAAAAGATTTTTATTAAAAAATAATATAAATAATAATGTAGAATAAATTACATTTCAAATAGAAAATAGTTTAAAATGTTAATATATTTCACAAGATCACTGTATTTTGAATAAACAAAATGCAGAATTGGTGAGCATAAGATGCATCTTTCAAAGACATTAAACTTGTTAGCATCTTGTATAACTGATCACTGTAATTTAATTACTTTAAATAGACTGTAGCTTGAACTGGAAGACTGTCGAGAGGTGAATCATTCTTATGCTAAATATATGTATAAATGCAAAGTTATAATTTTGCAAAAGAGGCCCCACCTATGGTTAAACTCGCAGCTTTATTATTATATTGTATCTAAACAAGTACAATTTATGACACCAAACTTGGCCAATAGTTTATATATATATATATATACATGAAGTAAGTCCGTTGCAAACATAGTATCTGTCTGTGGGAGTTAATGCAGGAGCGTGTGTTCCATGGAAGGACGAGTGTTAATATGGGATTATGAATCCATGTTCTTACCTCACTTATTTAAAACAGTCTGACAGCTCGTGCACTCATGTTCTGCTATGGCTGAGCACTGCCATCACTGAATATACAGCTCTCCGGTCTGACGTATGCAAATGCATCTGTGTGTGTGTATTAAGGCATTTTCAGGGCTAATTTGTAGATTTAAAAATCCATGTTGTCAGATGCACAGCGGTACAGAGCTGGTGTTTGTGTGGTGATAAGGGAAAATGCACAGGATAATGAGGGATGATCAATGCACAGATTGGGTTCATCCAGAAGGGTCCAGCAATGCATGCATTTCTACAGTATATATTTATATGTGTGTGTTTCTGCAAGAAAAACTGGGATATACAAGCTTAATGAATAATGAATAATAAGACGAATAGAATGGAATAGAATTAACCCTAGAAAAGGTTGTGCGTAAAAATCCCAGTAGATCAGCAATTTTTGAAATACTCAGACCAGCCCATCTGGCACCAACAACCATTCCACGTTCAAAATCACTTGAATCATAAATTCTTCCCCATTCTGATGCTCGGTTTGAACTTCAGCAAGTCGTCTTCACCACATCTAGTGGTCTGCTGGTGGAGTTGCTGTCATTTACACGTACCCGTGTACCGTATTTTCCGGACTATAAGTCACACATTAGTCACACATAGTTTGGCTGGTCCTGCGACTTATAGTCAGGTGCGACTTATTTATCAAAATTAATTTGACATGAACCAAGAGAAATGAACCAAGAGAAAACATTACCGTCTACAGCCACGAGAGGGCGCTCTATGCTGCTCAGTGCTCCTGTAGCCTACACTGAAGCACTGAGCAGCATAGAGCGCCCTCTCGTGGTAGACGGTAATGTTTTCTCTTGGTTCTAAATAATTGCGACTTATAGTCCAGTGCGACTTATATATGTTTTTTTCCTCGTCATGACATATTTTTGGACTGATGCGACTTATACTTAGTCCGAAAAATACAGTATATATACCGTCAAGAGCATGCCAAACCTGTAGGTGGCGGTGTAACGAGAAGCTCAAGCCCACGAAAGCCAATCAGAATCCCGAAAATCACATGTTAACATAGATCGCACTTTTGACATAGGTGCGAGCTCTGCCACATACTGTGACATTGGCTGCCTAAACACCCGTTTGTCTCAGTTTACATACAAACTTGCAAACAAAGATATTCAAAATCTCCACTCTGGCCGGAGTTTTTAGAAAGAATCTGTTTCAGATGTCTCAGTTTTTCAAAATAACCATGTACGTGTTACTAGCCATTGGTACAAATTTGGAACAATGCATGAAATGAAAACATTTAAGTTAAAATTGTACATGGTGCCTTTTCAAGTAAAAGTTCATAAATAAATAATAATAATAATAAAAATTATGGTAGAATGTTAAAATGGCCCTACCATTAAACAGAGTGATCTGTAAGTGGTTACTGAATATTTTTGACTAGAAAAAGCTGCAGTATGTACCAGACAGTCAAGACCAGTCTCTATCAATCTAGTATATGCACACCACAGGGGCGACTGTATGTCTGTACTTGCTGTATATTTGTGCTGAGGATGTGGGAGTGTTTGACATCTTGTAGTCTAGAAAGCAGTGTGAAAGTCTAAAAAGTACAGAGAAATGGGCTGGGAGAGAGTCAAAGAATTGAAAAAAAGAAAGGAAAAAGACAGAAAGTTGTCACTGTTTTAAGACTAAAAGCAGGGGGAAGAGATTTTAGACGCAGGAAGAAAGAACCTAAGAGCTCCTTTAATCACAAGCTCCCTCAAT